>NW_022900923.1:14224440-14239110 GCF_012274545.1 Fukomys damarensis
CTCCCCTGGCTGTTTCTAATATATATATATATATTATAATATATAATATATTATCATATTATATCTATATTGTATATATAAAAGGACAATAGATAATCATTTAATAATGAACAGAGCGAGTATAAACGGGGGAAAATGTTAGCAACTGGGGCACTGTGATAAAGAGACCATGGGAGCTCTTTGAAAGATTTTGTACGTTTTTATGTTGGTTTGAAGTCATATCAAAGTTAAAAGTTAAAAATGTGCACAAACACACACATATAAGTGTACATATTCTATTAAGAGTTGGGTAGATAAACAGAAGTGTGTTCATTCTGCCATGAACTCTGATTTCACAGGGAACTCTTGCTATTTGGGCTTAGTTCTTCATTTGATTTCCCTCAGATGTACAAATGATATCTTCTAAAGAAAAAAGAAAAATTGCATTCTCTTAATCTGATGTCAGGTATCTTCTTCAAATGAAATATTTTAAAGAAAAACAAATTTAAAAACAATCTGAATAAGAAAATATATGTTTTTTCCTCATTCCAGACAGCACTATGCAAGACATCCACATTACCTTTTTTATTTCAATTTTTTGTACACATTTGCAGTACATAATGATTTTGTTCCTTGTGTACAGTTGATATCATCAACTCTTGAGATCAGTATTCTCCTCTGGCTGCCTTTCTGGCATAATTTCATGTACGCCCTCAAAATCCATGACTAGATTTTTCAGAACAAATTTTATTTCATTATTAAAAACCCAAGCAGGAAGATATTTGCATTAAATATTTTCAAATGTTAGCAGTTAATCTTTTGAGAAGTGGAAAATGGAAACTGCCACACATCCCCCAAAAAAGCAAGTATATTAACTTGCTATGTCTGAAGAAATGTGAAATGAGCTGAGTTTGACACTCTTCCCCAATATAGAATTGGTCTATTTGCTAAATTGCATAGAAGTTGAAAAATGTTGATCATTAGGTACTAAGTTATAGTTAAATAGGATTAAAGAATTCTAGTGTATTATTACACAGTAGAGCAACTACAGATAATATTTATGTATTTTGTATTTCAAGAAAGTAGGAGAAGGGATTTTAAATATTTTCTCCCATAAAGAAATTATGTTTGAGGAAGTAGACGTGTGAAAATAGATTTAAACAGTACACAATGTATATGTGTATCAAAGCACTACATGAAGCTCCATAACTATATACAATGTTTATATTTTTGTGTGCTATTTGAAATAAATTTTACTTTTCATTTTTAAAATATGAATAATTAAATTTGATATCTGGACTAAAATTGCTAAACTTCAATTTTCCTATATTTAGTGTAGTTTAACTTGTTAATTTTAAATTAGCGTGTTCTTCAAATCCTGACAAACATAAGAAAGCAAGTGGCTATGTCTCGGTCCCCTGCTCATGTGTAACTCTTTTCTTTACGTCAAATTATTCTCCTGGTAATAATAATAATAGAAACTAGCGTGTACTTAGCATGTTGTGTGCATGTCAAGAACTGTGTTGGCTCCTTCCCACGTTATTTCATACACCAATAAGGTCAGTGCTATTATTACTCTCAGTATAAAAGAAGAGAGGCCAAAGCTTAGATAAGTTTCTGCCTCCTCCAAGGTTCTTACCCACTTTGTAGTCATATTGTTTTGTGCTTTTTTGTATGGTCATTATTAACATTTAACAAAATTGCATAGCCCTTTAGGTAAGTGACTTATTGGGAAACTTTTTGCACTTGTAAGTACAAAAAAAAGGTAGGAAAATTTTATTTTATTTTTATTATTATTATTCGTTTTTTGTTTGGTTTGGTTTGGTTTTTTGAGAAAGGGTCTCACTCTGTAGTTGACACTGACCTGGAACTCACTATGTAGCTCAGGCTGGTCTCGAACTCCCCTCCTGTGAGTGCATGAGGCTTTGGTTGGACGTCTAGATACGCACCACAGCAAGCAGGAAGGACAGTAAGGCTGTAGCAAAGTGAACAAGATAAAGAGTTACCAAATGGAACTGGAGAGATGGACAGAAGCCTGTCCGCGGAGTACCTTGTATAACACTGCACGTTGTTCACCTCTTATTCCTAAGTGTGGCTAGAAGTGTGTGGATCTGTGAGGAACACGGCATGACGTGGCTAAAGTTTTAAATGTTTGGCAATCTTCCATTCCTCAGGGGCCAAACTCCCGGTTCCTAAACTTCATGCTGTGCTCCATCTTAGAATTCCATAAATATTTGATGATATCTAACTCCACACCCCTTAATTACCTTATGTTCTGTTAAGTTTTTTGTTTTGTTTTGTTTTTATTACTGATTTATGTATTTTCTGCCAACATGTTTATGTAGTTTACATCGTCAACCTCACACTGTATATACAGGTTTGTGTCATGCCCTCTAATTTAATAGTCAAGCATAACCCTGAAGTTTTATGGAAGATGTTATGAGAATTTGTCCACATTTCATGTTTTATAATTTTTATATTTCCCAAATATAAAATTCTGTCTGTAACTTAGCCAAAAAATAAAAGTTGAAGTCTTAACCAAGGTAGTTGTTAAATCTTCCACATTTTAACTCATGTGCTTTGATCAGTGCCTTTGCTAAAATATGAGACCCTGTGCTAAAATGTGTACCTGCTTTCCTGGCTAGCATCAGAGCCCAAATAACAGATTAATAGATGATGGATGTTGCTGAAGGCAAGGACGCCAACAGCAGCGAAAGTGACAGCTGACTGAGAGAAGGCAGAAGAACTAAAAGTGGCATAAAATGACCCAGATGCTCAAAAAGCATTAGGAATCAGGAATATCTAGCCTCACAGGCATTCCTATCTTAGGGACAGCAAAATAGTGCTGTTCCAATAATGACTTTGAATCATGTTTTGATGTGATTGTGGAAGACTGGAAAGGTATGTAGGATTTCTTAGATATTTTTCCCAATATAGTTTTAGCTCTTTGCAATAAATACATAGTCAAGAAAGGATTTTATTTGAAACCCTGTTTACAGACATCAGTAATGAGTAAAGTACTTACTTTTTCTCCTTTTTGAAATCAGGTGTAGTGCAGCAGAATGTGCCTTTGGTATTAATCTGAGACACCTGCTGATCTGAGGGATATGTTACAGAAAGCCTATCCTGCCGTGTCTGACCTGTGAAGGAAGTGCAACAGTCTGAATGTTAGTGCTCCGTTCCCACATTTATGTGTTGAAATCCTAACCTCCAAGGTGATGGGATTAGAAGGTAGGGTGTTTTAGCTGACAGTGGCTCTGTGCTCATTCATGGAATTAATGCCATTCTAGATGCCCAAGATAGATCCCTTCCCCTCGCACCATGGGAAGGAACAGCAAAAAAATCACCCTCTGTTAACCAGTGAGTTTGTTGTCAGGCCTTGACCTTTAGGTAAGTGACTTATTGGGAAACTTTTTGCACTTGTAAGTACAAAAAAAAGGTAGGAAATTTTTATTTTATTTTTATTATTATTATTCGTTTTTTGTTTGGTTTGGTTTGGTTTTTTGAGAAAGGGTCTCACTCTGTAGTTGACACTGACCTGGAACTCACTATGTAGCTCAGGCTGGTCTCGAACTCCCCTCCTGTGAGTGCATGAGGCTTTGGTTGGACGTCTAGATACGCACCACAGCAAGCAGGAAGGACAGTAAGGCTGTAGCAAAGTGAACAAGATAAAGAGTTACCAAATGGAACTGGAGAGATGGACAGAAGCCTGTCCGCGGAGTACCTTGTATAACACTGCACGTTGTTCACCTCTTATTCCTAAGTGTGGCTAGAAGTGTGTGGATCTGTGAGGAACACGGCATGACGTGGCTAAAGTTTTAAATGTTTGGCAATCTTCCATTCCTCAGGGGCCAAACTCCCGGTTCCTAAACTTCATGCTGTGCTCCATCTTAGAATTCCATAAATATTTGATGATATCTAACTCCACACCCCTTAATTACCTTATGTTCTGTTAAGTTTTTTGTTTTGTTTTGTTTTTATTACTGATTTATGTATTTTCTGCCAACATGTTTATGTAGTTTACATCGTCAACCTCACACTGTATATACAGGTTTGTGTCATGCCCTCTAATTTAATAGTCAAGCATAACCCTGAAGTTTTATGGAAGATGTTATGAGAATTTGTCCACATTTCATGTTTTATAATTTTTATATTTCCCAAATATAAAATTCTGTCTGTAACTTAGCCAAAAAATAAAAGTTGAAGTCTTAACCAAGGTAGTTGTTAAATCTTCCACATTTTAACTCATGTGCTTTGATCAGTGCCTTTGCTAAAATATGAGACCCTGTGCTAAAATGTGTACCTGCTTTCCTGGCTAGCATCAGAGCCCAAATAACAGATTAATAGATGATGGATGCGGCTGAAGGCAAGGACGCCAACAGCAGCGAAAGTGACAGCTGACTGAGAGAAGGCAGAAGAACTAAAAGTGGCATAAAATGACCCAGATGCTCAAAAAGCATTAGGAATCAGGAATATCTAGCCTCACAGGCATTCCTATCTTAGGGACAGCAAAATAGTGCTGTTCCAATAATGACTTTGAATCATGTTTTGATGTGATTGTGGAAGACTGGAAAGGTATGTAGGATTTCTTAGATATTTTTCCCAATATAGTTTTAGCTCTTTGCAATAAATACATAGTCAAGAAAGGATTTTATTTGAAACCCTGTTTACAGACATCAGTAATGAGTAAAGTACTTACTTTTTCTCCTTTTTGAAATCAGGTGTAGTGCAGCAGAATGTGCCTTTGGTATTAATCTGAGACACCTGCTGATCTGAGGGATATGTTACAGAAAGCCTATCCTGCCGTGTCTGACCTGTGAAGGAAGTGCAACAGTCTGAATGTTAGTGCTCCGTTCCCACATTTATGTGTTGAAATCCTAACCTCCAAGGTGATGGGATTAGAAGGTAGGGTGTTTTAGCTGACAGTGGCTCTGTGCTCATTCATGGAATTAATGCCATTCTAGATGCCCAAGATGCCCTTCCCCTCGCACCATGGGAAGGAACAGCAAAAAAATCACCCTCTGTTAACCAGTGAGTTTGTTGTCAGGCCTTGTCCAGATACTGTAATCTTAGACTTTCTAACCCTGCTGTGTTGTTTGTAAATCACAGTGGTATGGGTATTCACCATTCCATGGCTACTGTACCTGTTGAACAGCAAAATATGAATCAAAATGTAGTTTCAATGATGGTTATGAAAGAGCTTGGTGTGCCAGTTCATAGTAGGAGGGTGAATGAGAGCAGATATGTATTAAGTCTCAAATCTAAAAGGAACCCTCTTTCTCCACTAATTGAAAATCTTCCCATGTCTTCACACTGAAGCCAGCTTTGTTTAAAATAAAGTTCATAGAAAAAGAAGGATATTCAACCATGTGCATCGCAGGTTGGGTCAGGTGTAACCAAAAAGAAGTGTCCATGTAGCCAGGTGTGGTGACCCATGCCTGTGATACCAGCACTGTCAGAGGCTGAGGTAGGAGGTTCACAAATTCAAATTCAGCCTGGTCAACTTAGTGACCTCACAAGACTGTCTCAAAAATAAAAACAGGAATGTAGCACAAAAGAACACGGCATGATGTGGCTAAAGTTTTAAATGTTTGGCAATCTTCCATTCCTCAGGGGCCAAACTCCCAGTTCCTAAACTTCATGCTGTGCTCCATCTTAGAATTCCATAAATATTTGATGATATCTAACTCCACACCCCTTAATTACCTTATGTTCTGTTAAGTTTTTTGTTTTGTTTTGCTTTTATTACTGATTTATGTATTTTCTGCCAACATGTTTATGTAGTTTACATCGTCAACCTCACACTGTATATACAGGTTTGTGTCATGCCCTCTAATTTAATAGTCAAGCATAACCCTGAAGTTTTATGGAAGATGTTATGAGAATTTGTCCACATTTCATGTTTTATAATTTTTATATTTCCCAAATATAAAATTCTGTCTGTAACTTAGCCAAAAAATAAAAGTTGAAGTCTTAACCAAGGTAGTTGTTAAATCTTCCACATTTTAACTCATGTGCTTTGATCAGTGCCTTTGCTAAAATATGAGACCCTGTGCTAAAATGTGTACCTGCTTTCCTGGCTAGCATCAGAGCCCAAATAACAGATTAATAGATGATGGATGTTGCTGAAGGCAAGGACGCCAAGAGCAGCGAAAGTGACAGCTGACTGAGAGAAGGCAGAAGGACTAAAAGTGGCATAAAATGACCCAGATGCTCAAAAAGCATTAGGAATCAGGAATATCTAGCCTCACAGGCATTCCTATCTTAGGGACAGCAAAATAGTGCTGTTCCAATAATGACTTTGAATCATGTTTTGATGTGATTGTGGAAGACTGGAAAGGTATGTAGGATTTCTTAGATATTTTTCCCAATATAGTTTTAGCTCTTTGCAATAAATACATAGTCAAGAAAAGGACTTTATTTGAAACCCTGTTTACAGACATCAGTAGTGAGTAAAGTACTTACTTTTTCTCCTTTTTGAAATGAGGTGTAGTGCAGCAGAATGTGCCTTTGGTATTAATCTGAGACACCCGCTGATCTGAGGGATATGTTACAGAAACCCTATCCTGCTGTGTCTGACCTGTGAAGGAAGTGCAACAGTCTGAATGTTAGTGCTCCGTTCCCACATTTATGTGTTGAAATCCTAACCTCCAAAGTGATGGGATTAGAAGGTAGGGTGTTTTAGCTGACAGTGGCTCTGTGCTCATTCATGGAATTAATGCCATTCTAGATGCCCAAGATAGATCCCTTCCCCTCGCACCATGGGAAGGAACAGCAAAAAAATCACCCTCTGTTAACCAGTGAGTTTGTTGTCAGGCCTTGTCCAGATACTGTAATCTTAGACTTTCTAACCCTGCTGTGTTGTTTGTAAATCACAGTGGTATGGGTATTCACCATTCCATGGCTACTGTACCTGTTGAACAGCAAAATATGAATCAAAATGTAGTTTCAATGATGGTTATGAAAGAGCTTGGTGTGCCAGTTCATAGTAGGAGGGTGAATGAGAGCAGATATGTATTAAGTCTCAAATCTAAAAGGAACCCTCTTTCTCCACTAATTGAAAATCTTCCCATGTCTTCACACTGAAGCCAGCTTTGTTTAAAATAAAGTTCATAGAAAAAGAAGGATATTCAACAATGTGCATCGCAGGTTGGGTCAGGTGTAACCAAAAAGAAGTGTCCATGTAGCCAGGTATGGTGACCCATGCCTGTGATACCAGCACTGTCAGAGGCTGAGGCAGGAGGATCACAAATTCAAATCCAGCCTGGTCAACTTAGTGACCTCACAAGACTGTCTCAAAAATAAAAACAGGAATGTAGCACAATGTAAAGGCCGTGTTTATTTAAATCCTTGGTACCATCCTCCCCCCCACAAAAAAAGAGGAGAAGGAGAAGGAGAAATATCCATGCATACTTGCCATGCTTTATTTTTTCCTTCAAGGAGCCCCTATTTTAAGGGTAACAATGGCAACAAAGCTTCTACCTAGTGACTTTTTATTTCAAAGTAATTTTAGGCCAAAACACATTAAGTATTTTAACACTGAACATCAAACGTGGACAGTCCCAGTGATGACAGAGAAGTCATAGGTAAACTTACCAATTAGACTCCTCTTGGTTGTCCTTGAGAACTGTGGCAGTCTTTAGTCTATAGAAAGGAGTAGCATTCAAAGATACACAGATAATTCTTAGATGTTAGAGCCTGAAGTGCTCTGACTTCAACTAGCATAGAGTAACAGAATGTGTAGAACAAATTTAGGTCAGTAGAGAGGCTCTGAGTAATGGAAGGAAGCTCTACCTGGGGCTGGGAAATTGATCATCAGGTATTAATGTTGTGCATTGAGCGGGGAGTTCATATTACGATTGCTCATGCAAAAGGACAGTGGCATAAAATGATGGACCAGGAACAGATTTTTATGCAAACGTTTGAACTGGAAAAATTCTGAGTCACGACTCTGGACAGTAAGTGCGTAATGATATCACAGGCATTCCTATCTTAGGGACAGCAAAATAGTGCTGTTCCAATAATGACTTTGAATCATGTTTTGATGTGATTGTGGAAGACTGGAAAGGTATGTAGGATTTCTTAGATATTTTTCCCAATATAGTTTTAGCTCTTTGCAATAAATACATAGTCAAGAAAAATGTAAGTCAATACGATCCAGGAGGGAGTCTTCATTCCTCTCTGCTTTTGTATGTTTCCGCTCACAGACTTCCCTGTCTCAGTACACGGCACCACTCCACCCAGTTGTGGAACCTAAAAGACACCCTTCAAAGGACTTTATTTGAAACCCTGTTTACAGACATCAGTAGTGAGTAAAGTACTTACTTTTTCTCCTTTTTGAAATGAGGTGTAGTGCAGCAGAATGTGCCTTTGGTATTAATCTGAGACACCCGCTGATCTGAGGGATATGTTACAGAAACCCTATCCTGCTGTGTCTGACCTGTGAAGGAAGTGCAACAGTCTGAATGTTAGTGCTCCGTTCCCACATTTATGTGTTGAAATCCTAACCTCCAAAGTGATGGGATTAGAAGGTAGGGTGTTTTAGCTGACAGTGGCTCTGTGCTCATTCATGGAATTAATGCCATTCTAGATGCCCAAGATGCCCTTCCCCTCGCACCATGGGAAGGAACAGCAAAAAAATCACCCTCTGTTAACCAGTGAGTTTGTTGTCAGGCCTTGTCCAGATACTGTAATCTTAGACTTTCTAACCCTGCTCTGTTGTTTGTAAATCACAGTGGTATGGGTGTTCACCATTCCATGGCTACTGTACCTGTTGAACAGCAAAATATGAATCAAAATGTAGTTTCAATGATGGTTATGAAAGAGCTTGGTGTGCCAGTTCATAGTAGGAGGGTGAATGAGAGCAGATATATATTAAGTCTCAAATCTAAAAGGAACCCTCTTTCTCCACTAATTGAAAATCTTCCCATGTCTTCACACTGAAGCCAGCTTTGTTTAAAATAAAGTTCATAGAAAAAGAAGGATATTCAACCATGTGCATCGCAGGTTGGGTCAGGTGTAACCAAAAAGAAGTGTCCATGTAGCCAGGTGTGGTGACCCATGCCTGTGATACCAGCACTGTCAGAGGCTGAGGTAGGAGGTTCACAAATTCAAATTCAGCCTGGTCAACTTAGTGACCTCACAAGACTGTCTCAAAAATAAAAACAGGAATGTAGCACAATGTAAAGGCCGTGTTTATTTAAATCCTTGGTACCATCCTCCCCCCCACAAAAAAAAAGGAGAAGGAGAAGGAGAAATATCCATGCATACTTGCCATGCTTTATTTTTTCCTTCAAGGAGCCCCTATTTTAAGGGTAACAATGGCAACAAAGCTTCTACCTAGTGACTTTTTATTTCAAAGTAATTTTAGGCCAAAACATATTAAGTATTTTAACACTGAACATCGAACGTGGACAGTCCCAGTGATGACAGAGAAGTCATAGGTAAACTTACCAATTAGACTCCTCTTGGTTGTCCTTGAGAACTGTGGCAGTCTTTAGTCTATAGAAAGGAGTAGCATTCAAAGATACACAGATAATTCTTAGATGTTAGAGCCTGAAGTGCTCTGACTTCAACTAGCATAGAGTAACAGAATGTGTAGAACAAATTTAGGTCAGTAGAGAGGCTCTGAGTAATGGAAGGAAGCTCTACCTGGGGCTGGGAAATTGA
Source organism: Fukomys damarensis (assembly GCF_012274545.1). Taxonomy (NCBI): domain Eukaryota; kingdom Metazoa; phylum Chordata; class Mammalia; order Rodentia; family Bathyergidae; genus Fukomys; species Fukomys damarensis. Next base: position 14,234,089 of record NW_022900923.1, read on the forward strand.
TCATCAGGTATTAATGTTGTGCATTGAGCGGGGAGTTCATATTATGATTGCTCATGCAAAAGGACAGTGGCATAAAATGATGGACCAGGAACAGATTTTTATGCAAACGTTTGAACTGGAAAAATTCTGAGTCACGACTCTGGACAGTAAGTGCGTAATGACGTAAGTCAATACGATCCAGGAGGGAGTCTTCATTCCTCTCTGCTTTTGTATGTTTCCGCTCACAGACTTCCCTGTCTCAGTACACGGCACCACTCCACCCAGTTGTGGAACCTAAAAGACACCCTTCACCGTTGTCCTTCCCTCAACATCTCAGCACAGTTTGTCCTTGCGACTTCAAAATACACTTCCGCACAATCACGTCAGTCCTGTCTAATGATGACATGCAGATCCACATCACTGTAACTTCCTGCCTGGGTAACTACAGTATCTTCTAATTGGTTCCCTTGCTTCTACTTTTTTCCTTAAGTCTAACCTAGGCATGTCTTCCCATTGTACTCATTACTCTTGATGTTTTAATAGACTTTAATTTTTAGAGCAGTTTTCCGTTTATAGGAAACCTGATTAGGAAGAACAGAGAGTTCCTCCCTACCTCCTGCCACTCGTGTATAGCACCCTGCATTACCGCCTCCCCCTCCCCAGACTGGTACATTTGTTACAGGCAGTGAAGTTACACTGACACATCATTAACACTCAAAGTCCATAGTTTACATTAGATTAGGGTACACTCATGTGTTCTCTGGGGTTTGACAAATGTATTCACTGTCATCATATAGAGAATAGTTTCATTACTCTCAAACTCCTCTGTGCTTGGGCTATTCATCCTTTTTGCTCCCAAACCCTAGTAACCACTTACCTTTTTATGGTCTCTGTACTTTTGCCTTTTCCAAGACGTCACATAGTTAGAATCGTGCTGTATGTAGCTTTTTTTTTTTTTCAGATTGGCTTCTTTGACTTAGTAAAATGCCTTTAAATTTCCTCTATCTCTTTTTTTGTGGCTTAATAACTCATCAATTTTAGTGCTGAATAATATTCTATTGTCTGTCACATTTTATTTACCCATTCACCTATGGAAGGACATCTTGGTTGCTTTAAAGCTTCGACAAGTGTGAGTAAAGCTGCTATACACATTTATGTTTCTTGGGTTTGTTTTGTTTGTTTTGTTTTTGTTTTTGTTTTGGTACTGGGGATCAAACTTGAGTCCTTGTGTTTGTGAGGCAGGCCCCAGAACCACTGAGCTAAATCCCTGGCCCCATTTATGTATTTTTTTATGTGAATGCAAGTTTTCAAACTCATTTGGGAAAATATCGGTGTGATCGCTGGATCATGTGGTAAATGTGTGCTTAGTTTCGTAAGAAATTGCCAAGATAGCTTTCAAAGTGGCTTACCAATTTGCATTCCCACCAGCAATGAACAAGGTTTCCTGTCTCCACATTCCTGCCAACATTTAGTGGAGTCAGTGTTCTGGACTTGGGCCATTCTCATAGGTGTGTAGTGACATCATGTTTTTGTTTTGACTTGCATTTCCCTAGTGACATGAATTTTTGCATGCTTATTTGCCAGCTGTATATCTTTAGTAAGGTACCTGTTCAAATCCTTTGTCCATGTTTTAATTGGATCGTACACTTTCTATTGTTAAGTTTTGAGCGTTCTTTATTCTTTTTTAGAGAAAAAAACTTTATCAGAAAGCTTTTTGCAACTGTTTTTCCTAGTCTGTGCTTTGTCTTATTCTTTGGATAGAGCTTCCCTGAAATGTAATGTTTTAAATTATAATAAAGTCTAACATTACAATTTTTTATCATAGATCATGTTTTTGTTGTTTTATCTAAAAACATCATTGCCAAATCAAAGGCTGCTCAGATTTTTTGCTTCATTATCTTCCATAGGATTTATAGTGTATGGGTCGGGGATGTAGCTCAGTGGCACCATACCTGCCTGGCAAGCACAGGGTCCTGAGTTAGATCCCCAGTACCAGAAAGAAAAAAAAAAATGCTTATAGTATAGCTTTTTACATTTACGTCTATGATCCATTTGGAGTTAATTTTTATGAACAGTATAAGGTCTGAGTTTTTAAAAATATGAATCATATGAAGTCATTACCTTGTTTAAAACCCTCTACTGGGTTCTCCTTATGTTTTGAGTTAAACCAAATTTCTTCCCATACGCCATGATTCTCCCTAACCTGACCACTTGCCAGGGTTCCAAACTGACTGGGTGTGAATGTTTCCCTGTCACAGCAGTAGCTTTCTTGCTTCTGCCTCTTGGATGTGCATGGCTCATCCACACCTTCCAGTGAAGCCGAAACAAATCCGCCACCAGCTAACGAGACTGAGTAGCAATCAAATGAGCAAATCCTACAGAAAGCGAATAAAAGGAAATTGGGGTTACTACCACACATGCCTTCCTTTAGCTGTGTGGAGAAGGGGTGAGGCCAGGTGAACTGAAGGGCCCAGAGGCTGCATTAATTGGAAGTTGCCTGAGAACATAAGATCATGAAAAAATCCTGAGACTGAGCAGTTTTCAAATCTATAATCACTTTATATGAGGGTAAAAGATAATTTTTGAGGCACAATAGATGATACATTGAATTTTTAAAAATTATGCTATATTATTCCAGAGTATATATTTTTCATTAATATAATTCTGTCTGAACCAACAATCATAATTGGAAGTTGCCTGAGAACATAAGATCATGAAAAAATCCTGAGACTGAGCAGTTTTCAAATCTATAATCACTTTATATGAGGGTAAAAGATAATTTTTGAGGCACAATAGATGATACATTGAATTTTTAAAAATTATGCTATATTATTCCAGAGTATATATTTTTCATTAATATAATTCTGTCTGAACCAACAATCATATATATCTAGTTGGCTGTTCTTTCAGATGTTGTCTGCTCCAGCAGTGAAATTTAAGGAGAACTGGCCCAGTTCCTTCTGCTTACTGCTGTATATCACCTGCGGGTGTCCTGAGGTGTCCTTCACAAATGTGCCTTCTGTTAGTCAGTGCACAAGAATGGGTTGTGTGGGTTGTGCTGTAGCTTAATGAGAGAGTGGTGCTTAGTGTGAGCCAGGAAACCTCAGTTAACCCCTGCAACCACACACACACACACACACACACACACTTGAAGGAACTAAATGGAATTTAGCATCTCTTTAATAAAGTATCAATGATAGAATAAAATATCAGTGATGAAATGATGGAATTCCAGCTTCATGAAGACACAAACCCTGTAGATTATGACCAGAATTTTAGTTTAAACTTATGACCGTAGCCTTGAGTTACAACCCGAATGTTGACCACTTGGGCTTCCAGATGGTCTCAGATACAGATCGAACCCTTAAAGAGTTCTGGAAGGAATATTCCAACATCCTTTCCTGTGTAAAGTTGATTGAGAAATCCTAGGCCAGTGTCTCTCTAAGGACACTGAGATCTGTCTGAAAGAAAGCGTGGCCTAAGATTATACAGGAGAGAGACTTTGAAGGCAGTTGACCAACTGAAGTTACAGCTAGCCCTTGGAAGCAAATTGAGTTCATAAGTCAAGGGTCCACTGATTTTTCAACTTCTGATATCCTTTTTTTCTCCTTCAGGAATGGATCCCATAATATTAAATCCTACTTCCTAATAAATAATATTACAATAATATTATAACACAACTTACTTTTGTTGAAAATAATTTCACCTTTGAATCACTAGAAATGACTTATGATTCCATTTTAGGCCAATGTAAATAGTACTTTATTATTCCTTAAATCTGACTATACTATGTATTTAATACTCTTTCCAGCAAATAGTACATATTTGAACACTTTTATGGAGTGCCTACTTGGTCATGATAATGTTATGTATATATTACTGGTAATATATGTCTAGTTATGCAGAAAATCAATTTAGGTACATTATTTTATGTTGATCTGGTGCCAGCTAGTGGCACCTATTATATATGCTTCAAAAATACAATCAACCTTTTGTCCCCTTTTAACAACAAATGAAAACATGGTCTTGTTGAGATTTTTTTTAAATGCTGTAAGATAAAATTTTTTAAAAAATTATGCACCACATTGGAGAAAACCACTAGAATGTATGTAAGATGGGATATCTGAAATGTTCTGTTGTACAATCTTCTGTGTCAGTTTCTACCTAGTCATTATGTTCCTATATTGTAATTATTCTGTATCTCAGTCTTGTATTAGGAAGTTATTAAGGAATGGATTCTGCCTTCATTCCTCTATCTCATGATTCATCATAAGATCTTACACTTAATTAGATGTCAAAATTAATAGTTCTTAAATAAATAGAGCACCCCCCCAAAAAAAAACCACTCATTTCACTCACCAAAGTTCCTGGCTCCTGAAAGAAGTTATTCAGTGTTTAAACTCATGACCTTAATTATTTAGAATATTGGACAAATGTGGGCATACAAGCATTTTAATCTTCCTGAGTCTCCTAGATAATTTAGATATCATAGATATGTTTAACTATTAGTTGTCCCAAGTGTCCCTTTAGAAATGACAGGAATCTCTATGGCCCCTGGTTCAGACATCCTTGCTCTTGCTTTTCAGTTAATTATTTTAACCATTTCATCCATAGAAATTAAATTTAGACTGGTATATTTTATTTTCCTGGGATTGGATCTGGGTCACAAAATTTGCCCCATGGTTCAGTCTCTAATAATGTTTGCTTTTAAAATCAGTGCTTCTTATTAATTTGTTGGTTAGTGATGTTAATAATTGGCTCAAGCAGGAATTTTAAATGTCTGCTAATAGTTCGTTAATCAAATTTAAAAGGCCATTTGCTTTGAAATTTGAAGATGAAAATTTTAATTCTTTTTTGGACTGTCAGACACATACCGTGGGGGGACAACTTTTTCTACTTTGTGCTTTCAATGGTTCACACAATTTCTGAAGCCATTTATTAATTATCCCAGTTGGTCTGAAGTCAAATTAATTTAGAATCCTAGCTCTTCGGGAAAGTGTTTCAGAGTTCAATTAATTCAGAACCAGATGTGTTTAAAAATAT
>NW_022900923.1:14239725-14258841 GCF_012274545.1 Fukomys damarensis
CATATACATATAATTCTTATACTTTTTATAATTGGTCTGTTTCCTTCAAAAACCTACTTGAAGGAGGCGTTTCAATGTGCATTCTCTGTGTGCTGCCATAATTTGAATGGTCATTTCAGTCACTCGGTTACTTTCGGACAGATGATAACACTTGCAGTTTTTCTCAGCCCTTGCCATTTGCTATTCATGATTGCCTTTGTGGAGAAGTTTGGGGTGTGGACGTTTTGTTGAAGTGATCCCAGGAAGTGAGGAACGAGGCCTGGTGCAATGCATTCCCTTAGTGTCCACAGCAGATGGAAGTGGCTTTCGCCACCAAGAGAGCACTGCCAGTGACTTGTGTCATCACGAGAGCGAGTCATGAATGAATGTCCTGGGCGGAACCTTCACACCAAAAGATCCTTTTGTGTCTCTGTTTTTCCAGCCTGGATGTGTAAATACTACGGAAGTGGACATTAAGAAGTCATCCAGAATGAGAAACCCACACAAAACCCGGAAGGTAAAGCTGGCAGGCCCAGTGCTGATCAGGAACGGTGTGTTGCTTTGTTTACAGGGACCGATCACAAAACTGCTTGTGTCTTCCTTCCCTGCTCCTCCTGGCCCTCTGCCCTCTCCTCAGGATCCCTCTCAGGATCCCAGGCAGGAGGGTGATGCTGCCTGGCTGTGCCCAGAAGGGAACAAGGAAACTGAGGACCCGCTGCCCTCCATTATGGGCAAGGTTTTGATCTTCAGGGGTCACAAGATAGGAAATGGGCTTGGAAACCCAATTATTTGAGTTAAAATAATACTAATGAGAAAAGGACAGTTTTCTATAGAGAAAAGTCATCTAAAAGGTATTTAATTTCAGAGGGGATGTGAAGCCAGCCTTCCAATGTGAGAATTTTGTGATACAGCCATAAGATAAGGGAACGATTTCTGTGTCTGTTCTGCGGGAGAATTACCAAGGAGAAAAGAGCCGTCCTGCGTTCAGTGATATTTTAAATGCAATGGTATCTACATATTTTAAAAGTAATCCATAAAAGGAAAAGGCATTTTTCTTTATTCCATGAGAAACTGTTGATGTACATAAGAATTTGTGTTGTAGAAATCACTCTGAAGACAGCCCACAGGTTGTTATAGCTGGAGAAAAACACTTCACAAAGCTCAAGCCCTTTTTTCCATGGCTTTTTCTTTTAGTGGGTGCAGCACGTTGCAGAGTATGTGTGTCAGTGGTAGGCTGAACTAAATTTTTTTGTAGCCTTCTTTCATGTTGTCTTTCATTCTATCCCTGGATACACAGCATCATGTTCAAAGGTCCTAATATGGCCCATGTGTCTCTTCCTCCTCCTTTTAAGACAGTTTACCTTGATGTTAGAATGGCAGCCATGGGAAAGCACCACAAAGCCCATTTAGATGCAGTACTCGGATGCTGTGCTCCTAGGAGCCCTCTGAAAGAGGCAAAAGCAGCCCAAAGCAAGCCTGTTTGCTGCTGTCTCCACATCAGGCCACGCTGAGCTCCTTCCATTCTCTGTTCATATCCTCAGTGTCCCAGAGACTGGCTTAGAGGAGCAAGACTCAGAAATGCCATCAGCTCTCCAAGAAGTACAATAAGCCACCTCTCCCTGCTTCCTGAATTGTAAAGAGTTAATCTCCAAAACACCTTCCTGTCATGTTTTCCCCAACAGACACCAGCTCCAGCTGTGCTTCAGAAGGGCAGGAGTATGGACGAACCAGATAGGACATAAATGCGATAATGCCATCACTTAGCCTCTTCGTTTTAGCACACTCTTCGACACTGATGTCTTACCTGTGTGTCACCTGCCATCTTTGCTGGAAGTTTGCAAAGCATTCTTTCACAGTGTTGCTTTTTTAGTATAGTCAGCCTACATTTAATGGTAGAAAAGCCACCAGGCATCCCAAGGCGAAGTGCTGTAGGATGAGAAATTACAGAGCATTAGCTTGATTTGTCTAAGATGCAGTCTAATTACCTGTGATTCAGTAATGGTAGACTGAAAAGCCCTGGCTGCAGAGCACTAAACTACCAGAAAAAAACAAAAGTTCTGAAAAACAGAAAATAGCAGACACGTCCTTGTTTTCCACAATTGAAAAACACAGCCTGATTTTTTTCACTTTTTGATCAGTATAGCTTTTCATCACCACAAGTCTTGAATTTACTATTATCTTCACAGGTAATAATGTTGTTTTACATAGAGGGCTACAGAACTCTAAGCCACATAGTGACTTGCCTTTTTGAATTCTCACCACTGATGCCCGGGCATAGTGGTGCACCCTACACATGGAGACCCTGTCTCAAAACAAAAGATTGATTGCCGCGACATTGCATTAGCTCATGATGGGTTAGGAACTGGAATGGCTAAGTGCCAGACATGTACATCTCTTCAGTACTCCACAGCACAGGGCGGGGCAGGGCCTTGCTCCCACAACTCAGGGTTTCACAAAGGCATAGATACGGAGCAGGCAAACAACACAGGGCTGAGCACATATGTGACTGTAGATTTATGCATTGGTCTATTGGGGCTACATTCACCAAACACCACACAGTGGGTGTTTCAACAACAGGAATTTATCATGGCAGAGTTCTGAAGACTCAAGTACCAAGACAAAGCCCTGGCAAAGTTATTTTCCAGTGAGGGCTTTCTTTCTGGCTTGAACCTAGCTGCCTTTTCGCTGCTATGTCTTCATTGCCTCCTTTGTGTTTGCAGAGGGTGGGGGAAGAAGAGAGAGAGAGAGGGAGAGAGGGAGAGAGAGAGAAGGAGGGAGGGAGAGAGAAAGGGGAGAGAGAGAGAGAGAGAGAGAGACAGAGAGAGAGAGAGAGAGAGAGAGAGGGGAACTCCATGTGAGCACTGGCACTCTGGTTAATCATTTACTTCTAGGCTGGGTCTCCAAATAGAATTATATCAGGATTAGAGATTAAGCATGTTAGTTCGAGGGGCACAACTCACCCTGTTATATGTTATATTTTAGAAAAGGGATTTAAGAGACTGGTGATTCTAAACTGCTTCACTGTTTTATCAATGAATCCCTTGACGACAGGCAGCAGCCTCTTCCACCACCCTCTGTCCCTGTGGAGCAGGCCTGCTGTGTGATCACAGATTCTAGCCGGAAGTGACACAGTCTTTGCCCTCGCAGTGACTGGGCTGTCTCCCTCTCCTCTCCTTGCTTCTGTGGTCTCTCTTACATGGCTGCTGCCTACGAAGTGAAACCTTAAACCTTGTTTAATCTTTGAAAACCAATTCTCCTTTCAGCAAAAACAGCTGTGTTCTCGGGAGTCAATTGTAATAGGTTTCTTACAATTATGTGTTGTAACACAAATACAGGACCCAATAAATCCCTAAAGTCATAATCTAGCTTGTGTGCTTTAAAAGTTCAGGATTATTTTTGCATTTTGTTTTGGGATATTTATTTCAGCATTAAGTTTCAAGCTTGGTTACCATATATGGAAAGGAAAAGCTTAGATGTACAGTCAGTTTGAGATCTTTTTAAGAATTAGGGTTAGTCAGTTTTCAAATCTCTTTTTAATTTTAACCTGCTTTATAAAGCACAAGGAATTGGTAAATATTTATTTCCTGAAGTGTCTGAGAAAGAATGATAATGTCACATAGCCGAAAGGAAGGCTGAATTAATCCAGACAAGTTTCAAGGGGCACCATGTGCCTGCAGTTCTTTGGTCTGATGTTAAAATCAAGTTGTGTATTAGTCAAGGTGTGTGTGTGTGTGTGTGTGTGCAGAAAGAGAAAGGAAAAGGCGGATTTAAAGGAACTGTTTTACAGGATTATGGAGGCTTAGCCCAAAGTCAGAAGAGGAGTCTAGCAAGCCCGGTAGAGACCAGGGAAGCCATGAAGTTCCAGTCTAGAGACAGGAATCCTTACTCGGGAGGGTAGTCTTTGCTCCGTGTAGGCCTTCAATTAATTGGATGAGGCCCACTCACATTACGGAGGGCAATCTGATTTATTCAAAGTTCACCATATTAAATGTTAATCACATTCATAAACACTCACAGAAGCATCCAGAGTGATATTTGTCCACATATCTGGGTACCATAGCCCAGCCAAGTTAATACATAAAATTAAGCATCTCAGGCTGAATCCTTCTATATGATGATAGCTACAGGGACCCTAGAATACAGACCCTGAGGAAAACAAAAAAGCATTTTCAGGTGAGTGACTGAAGCCACTTTCTGCATGGCTTCCTGTCTTTTCAGAACTCACATTTCAAAAAACAGTAAGCTGCTTTGTGTCCTGTTTTCTTCCCCACCCCAACATCTTCATTTGGACTTTATGACAGTTAATATTATAATTGACGGCATACATGAACTGTTAATGTCCACATCATGGGAAAACAATTAGAAAAGTGATAACGAAGTGTGTAGTTTTTGTGCAGTTAATAATACAGTGCCTATAACTGTTTATACATTAAAAGGTGAACATTTCCTCACTTCCATGTATGAGGTGTGTAAAGCTAAGTTTTAATGTATGACATAACAGGATTAACTACTCATATCTTACAGTACAAAAAATACTTTTAAGTAAGGGATTCCATAAAGTTGCCGACAACAGAAACTTCTCAAATTGAACTAAATAATGAGAGGAATTTTCTGGCTAATGGAAGATACCCTTGAAGGAGCAAGGGCCTCGCTGGGCACAGGAACTTACTTGAACACCTTCAGAGCTCTCAGTCTCCCCTGAGGTCTTTCTGTGCTTCTCTTTCTACTCTGGCTTCCTCCATGTGGAGTGAGATGTAGTCACAGCCTGTTTTCTGCTTCAGCGGAGCAATCTAAAAGGATAGGGAGGTAGTCTAATGCAAGCCTCAGGAAGAAAATTCCCAAGAATTACACTCAAACAAGCACTGTTTCCAGCATAAAGCAAGAGTGAAAAAAATGGAATGAGTGAATGAGTTGAGTGAGTAAGGGAAGGAAAAGAGCAAGGCCGAGCCACTTAGCACAACCCTCTTAACAGTCAATTGAAAGCATCTGTGTCAGTCCTGCGTCGAAAGGAAAGGCCAGTGAAAGGGATTGGGTTCTAATGCAGTGGAGAAAGGACGGGAGGCAGGATTAAAGGGTCCTACCCAAGATAGTCTAGAATTGAATGATCTAAATGCTTAAATACCAATGAAAGTCCGTTTCAAAAGAATTAAGATTAACAGGAAAACACAGAAGGGGAAAATATCCAGTCCGAAGGATTCGGATACAGAAACAAAACATTGAACACAAAACGTTAAGTACATAAGGTTGCCGTGAAAGGAGAGTAAAAGCAAAGCACATTTGAACGCTGAGGTAGTGGTGAGACGGGTGACAGGCCTGCAAGGGGTCATAAGCGTCTGCATCTCCTCGCGTCTCGTTTCAGCAGTTACCTTGCATACCTTCTCTGGCAACTGCTTTTGCCAGGCTCGGGGGCGTGTTTACCGTGCTCTCGCCTTCATCTTCATGTCCAAAGGAAAACTGCTCAACAGTACACATTAAATGCTTTGTTTTAAAGTAAGAAAAGTAACTTGGTACTAAAGAAAAAGTAAGTTGTTTTCTCTGCTCCATTGACCTGGGATTTGTCTGCCCTCAGTTTGGGATGGTGTTTTATCTCTTCAGCCTCCAGGTCCTTCTTTATACTTAGGAAGCAATAGGTCTTTCTTTAAAAAGAATCTTCCTGAATAGTAGGTTTCATCTTTGGGCAAATTAATTAAAAAGTACGAAAGCATCAAGGAGCCCCCAAACAGGTGAAGCCTTTGGGATCTCTGATGTTTGCAGATGCACCCAGAGCCAGGCTGGTAGTGTACACAGCCCAGTGCTGAGATGAGAAACGCAGAACACTCTGGGTGTCTCTGTTCACACCACCAAAGACCAAACGCCAGAATACCGAACTCAGACGTTCTGGTTAGTGCTCCACTGCAGTCTTAGGTAATCATCAGTTTATGTTTATCTTCTGCTGGGTTGTTAAATTTCTGTTCTACTTTATATCCACCTCTGTTTTATCTTGAACTCAGTAATTATGAAATGTTACTTAACATTGTCATCTGTGCTTTAGTACTCTCAGCCTGCCCCAAAGTTATGTCACCCTCAGCATATTCTTTACACAATTACTCTGTTCATGTTTATAACCTCACCAGATATTTTTAAAGAGCTGTGCTTCCATTTTACGTGCATATGATATTTATTATAGAAGTTCCCTTTGGATTTAGGTAAAAAACATCATTAAATAAGCTTTGAGTTACACACTGAATATAAAATACAGATTTAGTTTTTAGAAAATGTCATTGTAAATGTTTTTGTTGTCCTAACATACTGTTTCATTTTAATATAGTCTGTCTATGGTTTACAAAATGATATTAGAAGTCACAGTCCTACCCACACACCCACTCCAGAAACTAAACCTCCTACAGAAGACGAGCTACACCAACAGGTGGGTCCACTGATCAAATGACCTGTCAAAGGTTTGCAAAGTAATATCCACAGAGAACAGACAGTGAAGGTTAATGGTGGGTATTTTGAAGGGTAATTTGTGTGGTCAGCTGTTTCAGGTAGAATATTCTCAGCAGAGAAGCAGGGCACCTTAGGTCAACATTTCTCATCTCTAATGATGTGATCTGATCATCACAAAAATGCTTATTCTTGTCAATCTTTTGGAGTTTTTCCCTGTCAGCACTGTTATACACTGCTTCTTTTTTAAAATTCAAATTTTAAAGTCATTGATCATTACTTTGGCTCCAAGAAATATTTCAAAGTAAACACCAATGTCTCCTATCAAATAATAGTTATAGCTCTTGGTTGCTTTAATTTTTTTCTGACTTTTTTCCTCCTGACATTTTATTGTACTATGGTTTTCTAAAGAATTCAACATATACTTTTGTGGTATATTTATATTTGCCATGAGGGAAAGTAATTTGAAAAGTTTTTAAAGTTTTCCACATCTGTTTATATACGTGTGAGCCTGTGTTGTGGGTTGATAAAATTATTCTCAAAACACAAATCCAAAATGCTTTCCTGGGGTAGCATCTGGAGGTAGAATTTATTTTGAAATTATAGAATCAAATAAAAAATATGTTTGTTTTTTGAATTAAACATTTATAAGGAAATTCAATTCTGATTTTAATTATTTGTGGTAATAAAATGTTTAATATCTTTATAACACTTTTCAAGTAAAGTTACGTTGTTAAAGTAAGCAAAATAGTCATACTCATTACCATCCTATAAATATACTAGTTATGCTATATTCAAGTAGATTTTAATTTTTATTAATTTAATAGTCCTGTGCTTTTTTTTTGCAATTTTGAAATTTCACTGACTTGAAAAACATACTAGTTTAGAACTGTACAGTTTATCAAAATTTAGAGATGAAAATTGTGATGTCTTTCCATATACAACTACTTCTGTAATCCTCTTTTCAGATAAAATATTGGCAAATACAGTTAGATAGACATCGGTTAAAAATGTCAAAAGTTGCTGATAGGTAAGTATTCAAGATATCATTATAAATTTTTTAATTTGTCAGAAGAAAAATTGGTTTAAAATGGTGCGAAGGGCCAGGGATTTGGCTCAGTGGTTCTGCCACCTGCCTCACAAGTACAAGGTCCCAAGATCAATCCCCAGTACCATAATTAAATAAATAAAATAAAATGGTGAGAAAACTGTTGGGAGGGAAAGGAGTTGGGATAAATAATTGGAACACTTAAGTATGTTATTTAATTCTGCCTTTTTGCACCTAAGAAATCTTTCAAAATATTCTTGTTATAGTTTAAGGACAGCATGATTATTATTGTTCTAATTTCCTAGAAGTACAGTACTTGTGTAACCAAAAATCAGATACAAAGGACAATCCCAAGGAGTTAATTTTTTTCATTTTTGGTGACAGAAATGAAACTTAATATACCAGCTATGTTTTTGGCAACTTGGAGAATAGTTGTAAATTTGGTTCAGCATTCACAATCTACTCATTACTGAATGTTTTCAGCATTTGAATTAAATTCAGATTTTTAGATTTGCCTTTTCTTCATTTAAATCTCTTCTTAATGGCATTCCTATTTCGCACTTTCCAAGAGTGCCAAATCCTGCCTCTCCCATATCTTCTTTTCCTCCTTTTGTTTTTAAAGTGCAGATTTAAAAAAAAAAATCCTTATCAGTGATTCCTCCTTTACCTAATTCCCATAAATTACTTCTGACCCCCCCAAAAAAGTCCTTTTTAATTCCTTCTCCAAATTGGTTGAAATGCGGTCTGCATAAATGGACTGGTTTACCAAGAACAAGAATTGACCCTTCTCGGTCTTACATACAGCCCCCCGAGTTGCCTCCCTTTGACTTGCACGTACTGATGAAATCCTTAACCACATCTGTCTACCAAAAGCACAATAAGTTGTATGTATGTTATTGAAACATGAAGTTTCTGTCGTGCTTTACTCTATAAATGAGCAATTCCTTGGCTGGACATTTTTATATTGTTTCCATTCCTTTGGACTGGACATATCCTCAGGGAGAAAACTAAAAAGGCAGTAATGTGTGTTTTTTTTTTCTCTCCCTAGTCTACTCAGTTATACAGAACAATATGTAGAATACGACCCATTTCTTGTGCCACCTGATCCTTCCAATCCATGGCTGTCTGATGATACTACTTTCTGGGAACTCGAAGCAAGGTAAGTGACATTTTCTCTTCCTCCCAAATGAGTCATTTATTTCAGGGACGAGTGGACTAGGAAGAATTCTATAGATAATTGGTTGTAAAACTGATTTTACTCTTTACATTGACCCATGATTTAATATTCTTGTTCAAGATAATGGTTTTTGAACCTTAAGGCGCTTGCTTTTGCCTTAATATTTTCTCTGCTGATAGATACTATTGAGGCGTAAAAACATGAAATTCTCTCATTCGTGACAACATGGATAGAACTAGAGATCAACATTTAAGTGAAATAGGCCAGGCACTCATATGTAAAATACAAATCAAAATGTTAATTTCATAGCAATTGGTAAAATGTTGGTGATCAAAGGTCACAAATTTCAAGATGAATTATTAGTGTTCACATCTTCAGCTCTTGAAATTTAGTTCATTGCTGTTAGCTTCTTTAAAAATCCACATAGTCCCAAATGTCTATTTATTCAAGTAGAATGAATGCTAAGTCCAGTTATTTAAGCCTAACATGAGTATGTTTTTATAAATTCAATCTGACAACCAAATGAATTTACCATAAACATTCTGAGAAGGTGCCAAGATGCTGACTTGAGAAAAGCAACTTACAATCTAGGACTTCTAGCTCTGTCGTGAGCTACATAGAGGAAGCATCATAGCAACAGTATTAACAGCTGCATACAAAAATCATTGCATGTCTCTGTACAAACAGAGGATTGGTAGTCTGAAGAACTTCTCTAGATTACATGTATGGATGATCAGCTGTGGGTCTTCAACACTCAATAAACCCAGGACTCTTCAGCCACAAGTTATAGGCTTTACAGATGAGGAAGCCAGATCCCAAAAATGTCATTAATTAGCCAGGATTAGGTCACATGAATTGCAGCAGTCATAAATTAGTATTGAGACCTTTTTGTTAACCCAAGCATCTTTCCAGTACAACACACCACCATGACACTGAAGTGAGTAGTGGTCAAGAAATGAGGCTCTAGGTCAGAATGTCTCAGCTTTGCTCCTTATTATTTGTCTGACATTGGAGAATTAGAATTGTTTTTGTGCCTCAGTTTTCTCATTGATAAAGGAGAATAATAGTACTTACCTTTCAAAGTTACTAAAAAAACTAAAAGGCACTTGACACTACTTAGCATCTGGTGATCAATAAATTTATAAATTAATATTGAGTAAATCAATAAATAATGATCAGTAAATAAACTTTATTATTAATTTAACATAATTACTATGATTTCATGGAAAACAGTCCATCCATGAGGTATTTTTAAAATAAAGATAGGAACTTTAAGGCATACATGATTTTGAGGGGAAATGTAATAAAATAAGAATTACACTAAAAGAAATATATTGGCTTTTTTTTAACTTCTATAGCAAAGAACCAAGCCAACAGAGGGTAAAACGATGGGGTTTTGGCATGGACGAAGCCTTGAAAGACCCAGTTGGGAGAGAACAGTTCCTTAAATTTCTAGAGTCAGAATTCAGCTCAGAAAATTTAAGGTAAGACATACTGTTTTGTTCTTACGCTGTAAGCTGGAGAGACTCTATCTGTGATATGTCTAGATATTTTGGGCTGTACAGAGTCATTACTCTTATACCAATGTCCTGATGATGTTATGGACCTGTTGAATTTCTGCCACCTAACTGAAGAGATAAAAGATAACCAGGAAAGAGGCTGTTCAACATTACCAGTTCTCTATAATAATCTATTTTTACACTGCCTCTGGATTTTTAAAATATATTATTTTAGTATTTTTGAAATTGACTCCATAATAGAAGAATAACTCTTAGACCAATGTTTGTCAACTTGGAGAATGGCCAGCTGTATTTTCACAGTTAAACTAAAGTATCACCTATTTATCAGTATTAACTTTCATTTGTCTCTTTGTAAGTGAGTTACAGAAGAGAGTGAATACCCCAATCAAATATCTTTAGATAAAACTCTAGGGGCCTTTATTTACTTTGCACATTTAAATATAGCCACGGGGCGGTTGGGAGCAGTGCTGTACTGAGCTGTTAATTAAGCCAAGACATTGCTTCTAACCATCTGTTAAAAACATCCTTATATATTTTTGGAATTCTCTAACTTAAGATGCATCTGGAAACAGCATTTCATTCGTATAATAATACATGAGGGTAGATTTTTAGTAGCGCTATGTAAGATCATCTAAGTGAGTGATAACTTTTCCCTGCATGTAACTGTTTTTCCATGTGCTCTTTCATTCATTATTCTTTTGAAATCTGACACTCTATTTTTACCTTTTCGTGACTTCCAGAGTCCTGTGAAATTCATTTATGGAAAGATTTCAGCATTCATTTCTTTTCATTGGAACCACGTAGCACCAGGCATTGTCTTGCTCGTTTCAGGAGATTTAACTGATACCAATACCAAACCATTCAGAAATATGCAGAAAGTTGACAGATGCCTCAAGGGAGAGGCAAGATGACCACAAACGTTACCTGGATGAGTTTAGTTTTCTGCATGTGTTTTTGTCATGCGCTGTTGCCATGAAGTTTCCTATTCTATTTCAAGTATATGGGAACCCTTCCTGGTGGAGCTTTTGCAAGATCTGTAGTTGCTAAAAATTTTTATTGGGCCCAGAAATTAACATTTGTCATATTGAAGTTATATCATTAATGATTAAGTGTACTAATGATTAATACACATTAAAGTATATATATGATATTTTGGCATTTTAGTGAATGGGAAGGTGAGTTTTCCCCTCATTCCCAAAATTTTTGTAAGGATTCTGACACCAGGAGAATCATGACAAGGAAATAAACATGAGCCTTACCAGCATCATGTAGCCAAATAAAAATGCGGCTCCTGCTCTCATTTTAATTATAGCCTAGTAGCAGATGGAGATGAGAAAACAAGTCACCGTGCAAAATGATGAATGTTTAGTTAGAAGTCCAGTGAGGTGCCTACCTCAGTGTAGAGATCAGCGAAGGCGTCCTAGGGGAAATGACTTCCACACTGAGCGGGGGTGACGAGAAGGAGATGAAGAGGGGGAAGAAAGCAGAGAAGGGACAGAGACAATAGAGCGTGCATACTGTGCTTCTGTATGGCTGCCTCCGTGTCCTGCATTGATTCCAAATATTTACCTTTCACGGTCATTTCAGCTTTGGGAAATGGGCAGAAGTTACGGAGTGGGAGATGGTAAATAAGGTGAATTAGGACACAGCATATGTTCTTACCAGTGGCTTTCTCTTGGATGCCACTTGGCAACAGCATTTACCCTATTTTTGGTCCTGCCTAGTAAGGACACTTACAGTTCCTTTGTCATGTATTTTCTCTATTAAAAATTATTAAAATATCTACATCTATCTTTTCTTTTCTTTTTCTTTTTGTTGGTACCAGGGATCGAACTCGGGTCCTTGCGCTTGCAAGGCTGGCTGCGGAACCACTGAGCTAAATCCCCGGCCCTACATCTATCTTTTCAATATTATTTCAAGATCTAACCAATGTTCTAACAATGTTCAAATTTCAAGATCTAACAATGGTCAAATCTAGAGCCAGTTTTTAAAAAATGAATCCCAGTTTAAATCTATGGTGAAGTGACACCTCCTTAGTATATGCAGTATGATCGAAGAACACACTGAATGTTTACATTCTTGGTTTTTCAAATTCATTACAGTAAAAGACACAGTGCCACTAACCCACCTAAGAGAGTTCCCTCACTTCAGACACACTTAGCCCCTCATTCTTGCTGCGTTCTGAAGCAGTCCTGGGAGGCTTGTTTCTTGAATGTCTTTAGCTGTGCTGTAATGACTTCCTCGAATTTGTGAATCAGTTCAGAACATTGACCATTCCTGGTCATTTTGACTTTTGGGAAGAACCAGAAATAGCATGGTGCCAGGTCCAGGGAATGAAGTGGGTGGGGACACACTGGAATGTTTTTACAAGCCAGTCTTTCTTTTGGATGGCAGGCCGCAGTAACATTCACTGCATTTTTGCTCGTACTTCGTAAAGACACTCAGGAAAGAGGACTTCCAGAAGAGTTTCAGAAAGTGACAAATGTGACAGGATAAAAACAACAGAGCATATTTTGTGGGGTGTTAATAGCAAGATGTCTTCTTCCTTAATAAATTTTTGTTATTTAAACTTTCTGCCTCTTGATCAGTTCTGTATGTTGCTGTTTATTGTTACAAAGCAGATCATACTCTTTGTGTTCTTTTGGAGTATATATTTCTCTCTATGTAAATACGTATGCAGAAATAAATCAGCATGTATTTTTCCATAGCTTATGAAATGCTGTGATACCTCTGCATATTTAAACCTTTCCAGTAATTGCATGCAAAAGATTGCTGCTTTTGTCATTCTCTAACTTTAAATTAGTATAAATTGTGAAAATTAGCTGATTGCCCTGATCTTTCCAGGTAGGGCATTTTCTGACCTTGTGTCCAGGGATCTTTTATCTCCAGGAAAGCTTCACAGTAGTCACCGTCACCAGGTAGAGCAAAGATGCCTCTCTATACTAACTTCATTGTTCGTATGGACAAAGGATACACGATAATGCACTACTTTACGAGAAACTCTGTTCCCAAGCTCTGAATTCCCTTTTTATTCCTCTTCCTAATAAGTGATTTTTCTAACAGTTCTACTTTACTTCCATAAAATTAAGATTGTATAGGACCAGTGCTCTGGCAGATGTGTTTTTAATAACAACCACTTGAAATAGATGAATTTCAATATTTCTCTCCAAAGAATTATTTTACCTTTGAATACAACTTTTGCGGGGGGGAAGCCAATACAGACCTGTTACTGCAAGCCCTCAGAAAAAGTGAGTTTGCCTTTGTGAATCAGTAAATAGTATAAGAATTGTCAGATCGCGAGCCTTCAGAATAAACCCTTAATGTTACTTTGTGTCATATTTTGCACAGATTCTGGCTGGCAGTGGAAGACCTGAAGAAAAGGCCTATTCGAGAAGTACCCTCTCGAGTTCAGGAAATATGGCAAGAATTTCTGGCTCCAGGGGCCCCCAGTGCCATTAACTTGGATTCTAAGAGTTATGACAAAACAACACAAAACGTAAAGGAACCAGGACGATACACTTTTGAAGATGCTCAGGTAGGTACATGACACTGAGGGACTCTTCTGATGTGGATGGCTCTGAAACTTTAGTTTTATTTTCATTTGTAAATATCAGATATTTGTAATATTTTCAGTTCAGGTAGTAACTGTATATAAAATAACTCATTTATCTAGGAAAAAACAAAGACACTAAGTGAATAGATTTCTCAAGTCTTCAAATATTTCATAAATTTAAATATTTTTTGCATGAGATTTCATGGAGGAGAGTTTTTTTAATATTTGAAAATTTTAACTTTATTTTCTCCTATATTTGGCACCCAGTATTTGAGCAAACACTAAGGATGGCTCCACCTCTGTGTTATGCATTGGTGCATCTTCAATATATAGATCCTGAGAGTCTGACTTTCCTAAATTATGAATTCTCAGAACTAAATTAGCTTTAAGTTTGGTCAAACTCAAACCAGGTTTTTCCTCAGCTGAAAAAAATAGATTCGGGCATTTGTTAATTTTTCAAGTTAAGTTTTTCAATCTGTGGAAATAAAAATAAAGGAATTTTAGTTTAGGTCTCTAAGACAAATTTTCAGTGTTCTTTTCTCAAACAGAACCTTCATTGCTTTCCTAGAAAGAATTAGGTATTCTAATTTTTTGAGAAAAATATTGATGCTTACAGAGAAAAACTTGTAAGTAAGGGGCTATTGTTTCCTCATGATATATTAAAGTTGGCCTTTAAATGTAAGCATGCATACTTCAAAATATCTTAAAATTCTTTTGGATAAGATTAATAGTCCTGAAAGTATCTTGTTTTTAATAACACCACTTCCAAACATAAAATATAGATGGAAGAGAAGGATATACACAAACGTCATTCCTATTTCCATTCTTGGTAGAAAATACATTTCTCCTTGGCTCCAGCTTAAAGCAGTGAGCCACTGTACAAAAACTTAACACAGGTTATAGCAGCTAACCAGACAGCCATTTCCCATAGCTAAGCCATGGTCTTGTATGGAGAAATAATTACATTTTACAAAGACACATGACAGAAAGCAGATGAACATTCAGGCCCTATTGCTCATTTCTCTTCTGATTTATCTTTCTTTTAATTCAAGATAAACATGTCACGCCTTTTTCTAAGAGCCTACAGTGCAGAAAATGTTTGGGATGCCCCTCCTGAAATCTTTACCAAAATACCTCTTTGCTGTCTGTGACACTAAAAAACATTCTAATTTAATAGGATCCTCCCTAAAACAAAAAGGAATGCTTTCATACATAAAACATTACTACGTGATCTTATGCTTGGATTTTTTTTTCAATTAAGCTCAGTTTTTGTGGATTTTTAAATCCTGTCTTCAGAGAGATAATACCAATAATGCTTGACATAGTTTGAGAAAAAATACAATGTAAAGTTAACTCAGATTCTGGAAATGATTGCCTTGATTCTGCTCTGAGTCTGCTTGTGACATCTTACAAGTACCTCAGTTTCTTCAAAATGGGTATAATAATGGTTATAATCTCTTTTGGGTGTTTTAAGGACTTAAATAACTAACACAGGCCAGCACCTAGGAGTGTCCCCCCCACATCTAATCGAGGATGTTGAAGCACTTACTGCACATACCCCAAACTCTGCTTCTTATTTAAGTCTGACAACAATGCTATTTTGTATCTTAGAAAATTAAGGATCAGTTACATGGACAAACTGATCTGAATGTAAACTATTTGCAAGTAGTAGATCTTGAGCAACATAAGATCAGAATCCCAAAATGCTTAACTCCAAAACCACATATTGTTGCACTTTTCAAATAAATTTTGGTGCAGAACTAAATTTATCATATTCTTAAAGCTCAACCTTGGGCTAAGTCTGAATGTCATTGAGTGGATTCCAGTTAAATAATATATGTTCTATCCAAGCAAGAAATGATTAGGGCATCTAGAATACTCTCAAATAGTCATAACTCTACATTTAACTGATATGTCAGTAAACTAGAAAAATCAGGAAGCATTTAAGCTTTTGTGAACTGCAGTAAACTGGAATAGAATCTCCCCAAGACCAAGACTGAATGAAATGAAAACATTATTTTCTTTGTTTGACTTATATGTGGACAAACAGTGATCATTGAAATAGAACAGGAGCTAGGATTAGAGGTCCCATTTGACCCATCCATCCCTCTGCTGGGCATCTTCCCAAGAGAATTAAAAGAATCATATCACCATGATATATGCACGCCCATGCTTACAGCAGCACAGTTTGGAATAGCTAAAACTTGGAAACAGTCCAATTTCCCATCAACTGGAGACTGGATAAAGAAGATGGGTGCATTGTTTTTAAAATAAAATGGAGTACTACTCAGCCATAAAGAATGAGAAACTAGAGTCATTTTTAGCTAAATGGATGCACATTGAGTCCATACTCTTAAGAGAAATAAATAGGACACACATGTAAATGCCGTATAGTTTTTCTGGTGTTTAAAACAAAGTGTAAATAAGGCTCACACTGTATAATGATAATGTGAAATAGAAAGAAAAGGAATACAGCAGTAGGGGGAAGTGGGAAGGGCAGGTGAACGGAAAGATAATAAAAGGAAAATATGAGGAAAGGAAAAAATGCGAACAAAATCTTTGTAAATAAGGAAGAGTGGAGGGGGTGAAGAGAGGGCAGGGGAATGGGGGAAAAATAAGAACTAAGATACATCATGTAAAGGTACAAGATCTCAATGATAAATATAACTGTACTATATACCTAAAAAGTACCAATAAACTCAATGGAGAAAAAAATAGAACAGGGCTGGCGTGTAGCTCAATGGTAGAATGCTTGCCTAGCATTCTTGAGGCCCTGGATAACATCCCTACACTGCAAAAAATATAGATAGAGAGATAGGTAGGTAGGTAGATAGATAAATAGAACCTTGCAGACTTATTAGGAGTGAATGACTTAATATTTACACAATCTGTTACAACATGATTTTTTTTTTTTTTGAGACAGGGTCTCACTCTGTAGTCTAGACTGGCCTTGAACTCACTATGTAGCCCAGGCGGGCCTTGAACCCATGGTGATCCTTCTGCCTCGGCCTTCCGAGTACTGGGTTATAGGCATGAACCCTTAGGCCTCACTGCATAATTTTTTTTTTCTTTTTATTGAGTTTATTGGTACATTCTAGGTATACAGTACAGTTACATTCATTACTGGGATCTTGTACCTCACTGCATAATTTTTAAAAGAAAATATACAAGTAAAAATTTGGGTTTAGCAATTAAATATCACAAGATTTATTTTCAGAATGAGCTCTGACCCAAAGTAGGTGTGGAGGACAATTTTCTTTGTAGTTTGTACACAGAGACAATCTGTCTGGGCTGTCTGGGCCTCCCAGCAAGTATGGAGGCCAAAGGGATCCAGAATGATTATCCAGTTTGAACTTCATGTCATCCATTTTGGCCGAGAGTCATTTTTAAAGAGCAGATTTGTTTATATTCTCCAATGTTCTACATAAATCACCAACTTGATTTTGAAATTATTTCATGATACCCCAGTAAAGCAAATTCCATTTTTTAAAACGACTGGATGCAGTTGTCCTCAATAGCTTCCAAGCCTGTTTAAACATTGATCCATAAACGAAATAATGAGTTGGAAGTCCTAAATGTCCTGTGATCCTAAGGTACCCTCATCAGCACTATTATTCCTACTTTTAGTTGCTGTGGTTCTTGTTCTTTCACATGTGGCATTCTTATCATACCATTTTATTTTCCCCAATTAGTAATAAAAGAGCATTTCAACCATTATTTCTCTTTAGGAGCATATTTACAAACTGATGAAAAGTGACTCGTACCCACGTTTCATAAGATCCAGTGCCTATCAGGAACTTCTACAGGCAAAGAAAAAGGTATTGGTTCTTTGTGACCTTTTGTTGTCTTAGGTCTCAGTTATAATTATGTAGATTCGTTTCTGAGGCTGGGCCCAGGATACTGAATAAATGGTAAGTGAGCAGAGTCCGAAACCTCCCCCATACCTTTCATTTCATAAGAACCAGTTATGTTGCTTCTGTTTGCTGATCGCTTATTATATTATTTTTGCTGTTTGTTTCTGTAGATGTTCATGCTTGACAGTTTATTAAACGTTCTTTTCATGTATCAGGTTAATCTTGTGTATACCTAATTTAAAGAAAATAAAAACATAATAATGCAAAGAAAAGTACAATGTCAACAGTTGAAAGAGGATTTTATTTATTTAGAAACTAGATTGTAGGGCCTAGAATTTAGCTCAGTGGTTCTGCTGCTTGCCTCACAAGTGCAAGGTCCCAAGTTTGATCCCTGGTACCCCCCCCAAAGAAACTAGATTGTATGTTCATAACTGAAACTAGACCCCCATTTTCAGTGACAGCTGCCAGGATGTAGTGATGTTTCCATGTGAATATTTTCATTTGTCTTTTATCACAAATTACTTAATAGCTATATGATGAATTTTACGCACCTAAAATAGTATACATGGACAGTTTTGAAAAATTGTAAGAGGCTTCATATGGTAAAAGTCTCGCTGTCCATATCTCCTTATGTGATCAGTTTAACAGGGTAGGGAAAATGTGGCCAGAAACATCAATATCATTTATTATCTTTTAATGTTAAAATAATCCATAGTGATTTTTTTTTCTTTTTTGTTTTTCTTGAGACAGAGCCTTGCTGTCTAATGCAGGTAGGCCTTTGATTCATGTGGTCCAGGCTGGCCTTAAACTCATGGCAATCCTCCTGCGTCAGCCTCCAGAGTGCTGAGATTACAGGCCTGTGCCATCACACCCAGCTTAATCTGTAGTTTGTTGAAATTCTAAGACTAAGTTATAGTTTTAGGTAATTCATGCATTTAGAGTAATGACTTTTTGAAAATCCATTACCCTTTGCAGCTAGAAATAGATATATTCTGTGGTTGTAATATCCAGTGCAGCAGCCGCTAGCCACATGGGGCTTTTTACATTTAAATTTTAATTAATGAAAAATTCATAAAATTCTAGCCAAATTTCAAGTGCTCAGTCACCACAAAAAAGGCTTTATTACTGAACAGCTTGAGTGGAATTTCCACCTGTCAGAAAGATCCTCAACAGTATTAATGATGTTATCAACAGAAATTTAACCCTGAGAGAAAATTATCAGGAAATTATAAAGCTGTGCCACTACATTTTCAAATGTTGAGGCTTTGCAAATGTCAGTATAACAGCTTCGCCTATCTACTTTATTTTTGCTTAATTTGATTTTGCTAGAAATCGTACCATTTTGTTTGCACCCAAAAAGAGCTATTGATGTTAAAAATGAAAGCAGAGCCCACATCCGGTAACAAGAGGCCGCCCTCGGCAGCTCTTCTACCTTCGTGGGACCCCGTGATTCAGAATGTGGATATAGTGTCACATTGTGTCATATCCCGTCTGCTCGGTTTCTCTCTCTCTCTCTCTCTGTCTCTCTCTGTCTCTCTCTCTCTCTCTCTCTCTCTCTCTCT
>NW_022900923.1:14259073-14264105 GCF_012274545.1 Fukomys damarensis
TCTCTCTCTCTCTCTCTCTCTCTCTCTCTCTCTCTCTCTCTCTCTCTCCCCTCCCCTCTCTTTTTTAATGTTCCCTTATTTCCTTCACCTATCCCAACCCATACATGTAAGTCTGGAAACTCAATGGATCGCAGAACATCTTTAGAGAAATTTTCCCAGAATGTGGTAAGTTTTATTTTTTTGAGGAATTACAAATCATTAAGTGGAATGAAATTTTCCCAGTTTCACTGTTTCTAGCCCCACTGTTCATCTAGTTTTTTTCTTTTTGATAGTTGAGCAAGAATATTGTCCTTGGACTGGGGATGTCACTCAGAGCTAGACCAGTTGCCTAGCATGTGTGAGGCCCTTAGTTCAGTTTCCAGAAATGAAAAAAACAAAAACAAAACAAAAAACCCACAGCCAAAGTATTGCCTCCAAAGACTTCACGCTTCCTACTTATCTTTCTGTCCCAGTCCTTTGTAAAGTTGGGAAAAACATCACACGTGAACAACTACATGTGTGAAACTATGGGTCGGAAAGAAATGTATATAATGATATATTAAAGGCAGTTATTATTTATATTTTTACTCTATGTACCCTTTTTCTTTGAAAGATAATGTATGTATTTCTGTGCTCTTACTGTTACCCCTTCCTTAGACTTGAAATGTTTAAGAACAAAGAGGGTTCTCTGCTTTCTACCTCTGCAGGGAGAAAATTATCTAATGAGCAGTATAAAGCCAAAACTTTATGTGAATAGTGGTTGGTGACAAGAAAATACCCCACCAAAGACCCATTAGCATGCCTTCGTATTCTTTATTTTTCAATAATGTGTTGAAACTGTTGCTTAAGTCTTCTAGGAAGCCAGTAGTCTTCCTACCAGAGTTTTCTTATTATCTTGCCATGTGTTTCAGTGATATATATATAAATATATATATTTGTTTGTGGGGTTTTTTTCGTTTATTTATTTATTTTTGTTATTGTGCCAGTGCCTTTGGAACTTTCTGACATCATGTAAGCACAAACTAAAACCTTCAACACATTTATTTTTATAGGGCAGAAACATCCCTATTTTCCCATGCCATAAAAACTGTACACCAACACTGAGGGCCAGCACTAACCTGTTATGAAAAGAGGTAGAAAAATCTTGGTTTATACTCAAGTTTGTCTGTATTGTCCGTTGAGTTGTGTGGTTCGCTCCATGCTGCTGCTGTGTGTGTGTTGTGGCTTTTGCTGTGACGGCTGGTTAAGTGGAGTTATGTGTGTTAAAGTGTAAGCAAACTGGATTAAACAAAGATACCGTTTTTGCTTTCAGTTTCCTTCACAGTTCTCTGTTGTGGGGAATGTTTCCATTTTCCTTTTGAATTGCTGTTGTGACTGTACATAGAGTATTTCAAACAGCACTATGTACTTTGAACATTCAATGTGACTGCATGAATTAAAGGCATGGAAGATGAGGGATTCCAGGAATTAATCATATGATAAACTTCACAGACTTTTGGCTCTGTCTACTAGAATCTCTGTCCTTAAAATAGAATTTTCTTAAATGTGTCTCCTAAGTCACCACGGAGAGATAAAGACAATATAAAAAAATCCCTCAAAATCTTACTGAAAAAGTAGCCAGAAGATATTAAAAAGATACTCTGTATATTGTTTAATAATTATTTCAAATTAATCATTATCTAGTGTAGTGCTTATGAAATATTGTTTTTGAGACCGAAATGAAATTTTCTGTGATATAATTAAAATAGTAACACAACCCAGGGAAGATTAAATGGAAAGTAAAAGAAATATCTTCTCTCTAATGCCAACTCAAATCTGATCCACTTCCTTAAAATAGCCCCGCATTGTCACACATGGCAAACTTTAAGTGAGAATTAATGGAAAATAAAGGGAAGCTGAGGTTGCTCAGTAACATTTTCAACCAAAATTCATTCAGGTACAAACTACATTCCAAATGCCATGTTAAAGCTTGAGAAGGTGTAGGAGGTATAAAGTGTGTGTGAAAAGGTACTTAGTGGTTTAAAGAAAATGTTACAAAATACAGAGAAAAGTGAACTGTTTCTACTTGGCCTTAAGGGTGGAGAGAGGGAACCCAGATGTAATGTAAGAATTCCCAGAAGGAATTTCTTTTATCTAGAGGATTTCAGTACTCCAAGAAGGGCAAAGCTCTTTTAAAAAGAAGATACTAAGGATTAAAATTACTGAAGAAAAAGAAGTTGAGTAACACACACACCTACATATACACATACATTGTAATAATGTTCAACTAAACTTTGTAATGCGTTAATCCTTTTCCATCCAATAAAATAAAAGGACAGTTTTCATTGACTATTTTACTTTGATGTTACTCCAAGAAGTAGAGTAAGGAACCTAGAAAAACTCTCTCAACTTTCTTCACAGTGTTCTTCCACATTATCATGATTTTTAGGGTCAGTGGCTGTGTCAGGCCACATAATTTCAATACAAGATGAATTTGTGAGTATAATATAATCAGATAGACATAATGGAGAAAGATGGAATTTATACAAGCATTTTAATGGAGTCCTGTTTTCAGGATGTCTTGGGAGATGCAGGAGGCTATTAGATAGACAGTATCCAAAACATTTTCCTATCCCAGGGAAGGAAATATGGATGAACAAGTATGCACATTATGAAAAGAACTGGGAAAAATGAAATGACTCGCTTTTATTGGGTACCAGCCATGTACCGAGCTCTATACCAGCACATTATAGTATTGAAACTAATTTAATTTAACCCAATTACTGTCCCTTCCAAGTAGGTATTATATTCATTGTTTTACCATTTTGCAGTTAGAAAACTGATAGGTCAAAGGAAGTACTTAATTTGCCCAAAATCCCATACTGAAGGAGATGACACTGATCTAAAATTTATTTTGTCCCTACATTGTTTCTCTTTCCACCAACCCACCTTGCTGCTCCTTGATATTCTCCCATCTGATAGAGGATAAATCCTGCAACTCGATGAAATCTTCTTCTTCTTCAGCTTGAATCTATCCAGTTTATGCCTATTTTATGAAGTTTATTTACATCTTCCTGAATAGCATTTCAATAACCTGGGTCATAGAAATGGCATCAGTTGTTTCGGTTTCATCTCAGAGCCAAACATTTTCCAGCCACCTTTGCATCAGAGCATAATCAGGACAAGCAGCTATGAGTTGCACAGTATTCTCAGTGTCCCAAGGACATCCGTTCTTCTCTCCTAATTGTGTTTTGTTGTTATTTACATGCATAACAATCCTGACAGGGAGGTATTCCGGCGGGAGTTACCTCCCTTTCATAGATGAACAAATGAAGGAAATGAGGAAAGGCCACTTCCTCCGATATCATTCAGTGGTTAAGTGTTAGAGCCAGGAGTGGAAGCAGCATTTTCTCACTTTAAATCTTTTACTCTTAATTGATTACATTTTTTCTTCCACTATGTCTAAAACAGGTGGGATGAAAATAACTCACATTTGTACAATGCCTTCACCTTGGTTGCTGTCTCAAAAAAATCTCATTTCCTGTGACTTATTCTTTTATATCTTTATTTTTCTTGCCATGTCTCTTAAGGTCTGTCTTTCAAGATCACTGTGTCCTTTCATGCCTTTAAATGTCATTTGTTAGATTGACTTCATTCTGTTTTGACAAAGTTCATATGGTTTACTAATTGTGACAATAGTTCTGTTCCTTACCACCAGCAAATCCAATATCATTTCTCCAATGTTTAAACTATCACAATATCTGTGTGCCACACAAATCTTATCAAGGAATGGATAAGAAAAAAGGGGGAAACAGGGTAGTAGGATTGATCAGCTGTGCCTTGTCAAGATTTATAAATCAAGTGCCAACTTTATGACTCACACCCCTCTCCTTAGTTTGTGTGGAGGAAATTAAATCAGCCTGGATTTGGGCTACAAGAATAAAGATGGATAGCAGAGAATGTTATTGTTGAAATTGCAGGAATTCACCATTCTAATCTCTTTTGGGGAATAGTTTGCTCCTATTTCTACAATTATCTGCGAGCCTTTAGACATTGAATAAAAGAGCTCCCAGCTATCACATCCCTTCTGCTGATACTTTAAGTGCTTTGAGGGATTTAGATATCTTCTGGACACTATAATGTAATTACCGGGAGAAGTGGTGGAGACTTCATGAGTGGGTTTTTTGGTTTGTTGTTGTTTTGTTTTGTTTTTCATTGCTGGAAATGGAACCCAGGACCTACACTTGCTAGGCAAGCTCATTACCACTTTGTTACACCTCTGACCATACTTCATTAAAGATTAAGGGCAGGACTAGGTTTGCTCTTTCAGGATCAAATCTGTATTTAATCCTATTGATAGGAGAAATATATATATGAACCATATAACTTTTTTGAAATATTCAAAATGAGAGAGATACAAAACTCAGTTCTTATAGTACTATGTTGTTTTAATTAAAGCAAATTAACTTCTTTGTCCAAGCTAATTCTGGAGTTGCCACTGAAGTACATTTAGTCTTACGCAGATTTTATATGAGTAGAAGAATGTGATAAAATGAATATAGGCCTAGGAGTTTGATGTGTTCACATTTAGGTGTGAGACCTAGTCTTATGTTTTCTGACAGTGTGAAGTTTTAGAAATCATTTAAACTGCTGAACCTGAGTTTCTCTATCTATAATCTCACTACTTAGTCACGGCTCCAGTTAGCACTTTTTACATATATATGTAAATATTCAAAAATAAGATTACAGTATTTTGAATATGCTTTTGAAACATGCTTTATTCATTTAAAATGCAATGTAAATGTTTACCAGTTTTATACTCTTCTACATGATTCTACTTTTTAACCACATAAATTCCTTTGATTGACTAGATACATAATTTATTTTTCTAATTCCCTATTGATGGACTTTTAAATTATCCTATATCTATTATTGCTATTACAGATTGATGTTTGTAAATATTCTTCAGGTTAAATATTGATTTTTCCTCTTACAATATATTCATAAAAATTGAATTTCTTTTTTAGTATAATGCAAACTTTTTTTTTTTTTTTTTTTTTTTTTTTTGGGGTTT
>NW_022900923.1:14264210-14285956 GCF_012274545.1 Fukomys damarensis
TTTTTTTTTTTTTTTTTTTTTGGTACTGGGGATTGAACTCGGGTCCTTGTGCTTGCAAGGCAGGCCACTGAGCTAAATCCCCAGCCTTTTCATTGTATAATATAATGCAGACTTAAAGGAAAGAGATAAGCCTTTATCTATTCTTTCTCTCCCTCCTTTATCTTTACTTTTGCCCTAACACAAGAGCATATATCCAGAAAAATATCTTACTCTGTGCAATGGGATTCTAATTTCCAAAAGCACTTGTAATATACGCTCATGACAGGCCTCTCCTGCCAGCTGATCTTCAGTCTGTCAAGACTTGTAATCGGTTTCTGGGAGCTTAGCTTGTACTGTCAAACACACTTGGGATTGTTTCTAGTCTGCAGTTAAATGATTTTTAACTTGGTTTTTATTAAATGTAAATTCTACTATGAAACAACACCAACACTGAAAACTGCAAGCCAGTCTCTTCAGCAGTCGTAATCCTAGGAACCATGCAGTGTATCCTTGCTATTGGATTTGCCAAACATCAAGAATAACAATAAGGATGTTGATTTGCAACCTAGGAGTCAACACACATATTATAATTGTGTCAATGCTTTGTATACCGTTTTAAATCCTGGATCTTTCATTTATCAACACGTATTTAGTTTGGAGCTTGGAGTTCAGTGGTACAGCTCCCTGCTTAGCATATTTGAGGCTCTGGTTCCATCCTCAGCACCACAAACAAAATAAAACAAAATCAAAAGCCTGTCTATCATTACTTTCATTTCCTATGATATTAGTTTCTACCACAGGGAAGTAGCTTTTGGAAAGGTCATGTTTTAGAATGTATTCACACTAATGAAGTTGTAGCATAGTAAGGTCTCCATGGAGCAAGTCAGATACTCCATTTACATAAACATCCATTGTCATGAGCAGATTGTCTGCTTCATATAAACATCTATTACAGCAGATAAGCTGATTTGCAACTATGTGAAGGAAGGCTTTGATTTTATATCTATGTCCCTGTGAATTTACCTTGAGGAAGATTTTCTGAATATTATTTTCTAGCTAAATTCTATGTATTTTGTTGATTGGAATCATGCGTATATTACTACAGACAGGCTATGTTAGAAAATTCCTGTAGCATCTTAAATGAGAATAGTTTATGAACTTGTCACTGGACATTCCCATCAATAGATATTAACAGCAAAAACAGAAAGTGAATCCGATAAAAAATGGACTATTTTCTTCTTCTCTGTTCTGGACCTGAAACCCATCTCATATAACATTGTGTTGTTGCCAGATGTGGCTATTCATCTTAGTTTTTGCAATGGGTTGTGGTGAAAACTGACCTGAGAAAACAATTGTAGTTTCCCTGAAGCATGATGTATATGATTGATGTGAGACATAGCAGACTATGTAGCCCAATTTACTTCAGACAGTATGTCTTTATTTTCTCCTGGTAGCATCATTAGTTCTTAAACTGGCACTCTTGTCCCATAAGCTGTGAATTGTGTAGTGGCTGTTAGTCATACAGCATCCAGTGAACCCTGGGGGTTGCTAAGAAATGTTGATATGTCTTCTGAGCAGAAGGCCCCAAATGCTGATGACTTCTTTGCTACTACATATGCTAGGGGCAAAAGTCAACAGCGTTTCCCAATTCTAATCATCATGTAGCCCTACGTTTGTTGTAGCAGCTGAGGCCTCAGCTGGAGACCATCCTGGAGACCTTGTGAAAAGTTTGTAGCTCAATAGTATCACCTGTGCAGATACTACCAGGCTCTTTGTCCAGTAAAAAATAGTATTGAGTGTCCGCTGTGTGTCAGGCCACTTTGTTCTGTATCTGAAAATTTATAGAAAATAAAATATAACCCCTACTCTTAGGAATCTTATATTTTATAAAAGGGATAGATGTAAACCAAAATTACTATTTGGGAGATGCTCATAATATGTGCATCTAACTTGGTTCTCTCTCCAAATCTAACTGCCCAATGAGAAGAACTTTTTCTTAAGGAACCACGGGAGGCATAGTGAGCAAGAGTTGAGGCCTGAGCAAGAGACCTGTTCACTAACTAGCTGGAGGAAACTGATCTTGAAGGACAGAGTGCAAAACAAAGCCAGAAAGAGGGTCTGAAGGCTCGACAAATTTAGGGAAGTACTACTGTGTAGGTTTCCCATTAGTGGAGCAGAGCACAGAAAGTAATCAAGGAGATCTCCCATGTTCTGGATTTGCACATGGGCTTTCTTCAGCTCTGCAGCAGGCGACAGTGGAGAGGAAGTCAGAGTATCTGGAGACAGGAGGATGATTTGGCAGGGTCGACAGCTTCTCTAGTGAAACACACATTAGATGATAACAGAATCTTGGGTGGTGAAATAGAATAAAGGAGGAAGAAGACTTGGAGCACCAATAATTATAGTAGAACTTTTTAAAGCCAAGTTTACTGGAAAACAGCAGAAAAATAAGCTTCAAATTGTCTCATTTAGAGATCTTAGCAGTTGTATTACACTGTGGTTATCACATTATTTTGCATTATCACTTTGATTTTGTTTGCTGAAACATGAATTATTATTCAAATATAATCTGAATATCAGGCAGATATAAAAATTAGTAACAAGCAAAAAGATATGGGAATGATTGCATACTGTGCATTTTGACATTTGGTAAAGTACTTTGCAGATAGCAACTCTCAGTCTCAGTTACCTCATTGAATTAAATTGCAGTGAATAGAATTAATAGAGTTAAAACAAGTTCGTCAATGATCTAAGTGCAAAACCTTTGCATACTGTTTTTTATAAAGTTGTTTCGTACATCCAGGAAAATATCTATGGCACTTAAGTAGATTAAAAATTTGAATTTTTATGATATCGTATTTAATTTCCACTAACAATAGAATCATATATGATTTCTAGCTATGAAATCACTTAGTAGGCAGCTGTGTATCATCACCAAGGTACCAATTTCTCAGTTTTCCTTACTTATTCTAAAGCTAAAGTAAATTCCTTACTTATTCTAAAAAAAGCTTACTTATTCTAAAATGTGATGGTTGTCCCTCAGCATTTCTCTACAAGGGAATTTTTTCAGATAAGAAACCTAGTCATATTGATGAAAAGCTATAGATGCAGTTTTTACTTTTCCATAATTTGTGCTAATACTAAGAGGCAACAACACTACATAGATAATTTATAATAGCAAGACAAAAGACCCCTGTATCTGAATTGCATTCATTTCTGAGCATGAATGTTTTATGTGCATATCAACAGACACTGCATTTTTCATATGCCTTTGGCAGACCATGTAGCAAGCCCAAATTAGGCAAAAGTCCATGTCCTCTGCACTGTGAAACATATTTTGATAGCTGTTGTCATTGTTTTCCAATGGCCAGGGGAGTAATAGGAGCAAACATTGACGATCCTAAATGCATTAATTATATCCATAATTTAGAACAGCACAGACGAATAATAAATAGGCTACAGCATTAACTGAACTTGAAAGTACTGTCTCTACACTGCTGTATTATTTCTGAAGGGAAAAAAAACGGTTCCAGTCTTATTTGTTTTACTTCTGCAATTCATACAGACCTTGTTTTAGCATTAAAGATCTTTTTCTTTTCACTATTTCATCACCAATTTTAAAAATGACAGAGTAGACGTTGCTTAGTTCCTATAAAGGGGGATAGCAGTCATCATTAGTCACAGTGTTCAGTTGAAATATAATACATTGTACTGTATCTAGCAAGCGCATTTTGCTGATACCAGAAAGAAAACACTAAGAAGTCTTCTTTCTCTTTTCTAATTTAAATATTTAATCTTCAGGGTACTTACAGTTGTTGAGAATAATGTAATTTTTGGAGTTTCAGAATCAAAAAGGAAGTTAAAGTTTCTGTTCTTCTAGGTCCAATACCCTAACTATTGCTTGAGTATTTACTGTAGACTCAAGGCCAGATGGCTGGCTAGCATTTTCCTGCTCTTGAGTTCCAGAGATACAACCCCTAGAGAGTCTGGAGGCAATCTCCGTTTTTTAGAAATTCTTCCCCTATGTTCAGCATAGTCTACTTTTCTGCAACTTCCATGTGTTAGTTCTAGTTCTGCTTCCTGGGTCCTGCAAAAAAAAGTACAAACCATCAATTACTTGATAGTGTGATTCACATCAACCCTCCACACACATATTTTCTCTTGCTTGCCATAGTTAACATCTCTAGTTCGCTATTTTTCTGAGTGTTTCAACTATCCGTACCTCAGAACCACCAGGAACTTGGAAAACTCAGGTTCTGTGACCTCCATTTAAACTGAATTAGAATCACTCTCTCCCCGCCCGCACCATTGGTCACAACCATTTTAAGAACAAATACAGTGTAAGGATCATGGGCTGGAGATTTAGCTCAGTGGTGCTCCACCTGCCTTGCAAGCACAAGATCCTGAGTTTGATCCCCAGTACAAGAAAAGTAAAGAGCAATAAGGTCTAAGGATCGAGATCTAGATAGAAATCTTCTGACCTGAGAGCTCTGTACCAAACATCAGTGCTTCTCGTTTTTTTTCTGCAACCTTCTGTTGAATTGTGTGGTAATTAATCAATTGTGTTTACTTCCATTGCTGTTTGTAATCAAATTCATGCATTTATAGAGTTTATTAGAATATACATATAAGCTATTGAAATTTGAGTATGAAAAGAAAAAAATACTTCTATGAAAACTAAGCGGAACACTTAAAAGGACTTTGTAAAGTAAAAGTGGCTTAAAAATCACTATCAGATTAAATTTGAGTGAGTTTTCATTAAAAAGTGAGCTTCTAAGGTTAGAATTCCTGATTTAAGAATTTCCTGTTCCTTCACCATCTTTGTTGCTCACCTCCTGGATTGGTTCATCAGTAGTTCTCATAATCATGACTGAACCCAATACTTGAGGCGTGACCCAGCTCTCTGAAGTAGGAATAGCATTTCCCTGAGTTTGCGTCCTGTGCCTTTTACAGTCTGGCCTGAAAACTGCATGGGCTTCCTGGCCCTACCCTCCACCCATAGCAACATGTGCAATTGTAGGGCTTAAAATTTTTTTAAAAAAAACATTAAATTTTCTTCTCATGTACTATGATTATATTTTTCCAGTCTTGTCTTTCCATTTCAAGATTTTCTGTTTGTTGTCTTTTTTGTGTATTTTGGTATAAATTTGATTTTTTACCCTCTCCACTACCTTTTATCATGTGGTTAAATTTCACAGCTTTATAGCTTTGCATAAACATTTGGAGTATCTCTTTGCTGCCCAGGCTTTTAACAGAGATCATCAAGTTCACATCATGCATGCATTTTAGCAGAATTCCATTAGTTTAATCATTCACATTACGGATTAAAATGCCATAAGAACAGGGAGAAGGATAGACTTTCACTGCTCTGATAATTAGTGTGCCTTGAAGTTAGCTGCTTACTTAGTTATGAACTGCATCTCTCTCTGTCTCATCCACAGAGATCCCATGAAAGACTGCTGCATGCCTTACTTAGCCCAAGAGCCTTTGTTTAAAGCAAGCTCCTGTCCTCAAACCTGGTAAACCCTTTTTAAAAAATATGAATGCGCATGTCCATAACAGATAAAGATCTAACATAGTTTATACAAGAAGTACTTTACAAATAAATAATTTGAAGAACCACATGCCACTGAAAACTGAGCAAAGAACTTAGGCAATTTTAACAGAAAAAATGCAAACTATTTGAGGAAAATAAAAAAGCTGTTGTTATTAATAGTCAAGTAAGTTTTAGAAAGTAATGCAATAACTTGTTCCTCCAAAAAGGTTAGCTTTCATTTAAAATAATATCTAGAATTATATCTAGAATAATATCTAGAATAATTTCTAGAATAAGAAAATAAGTAATCTCATGCACTGTTCCTAGTAGTGTGAATTGTTGTTACTTTTTGGAACAGAATTAATTTGACGGAATGTGCCAAAAGCCTCAAAATATCTCATGTTAAATAAATAATACGATTTCTAGTAAACTGATCCTCAGAAAATCCAGATGTTCCTACAGGTACAAGAATATTAATTGCATCATTCTATATTTATTGCAAATACAGAACACACTTTGAATGTGACAATTGTGAATCATTAAATACCTCAAGGAGTATCTACTGATGGAATCCTATGCAGATACTAAAAATTGGATTTTAGAGCAGTGGCTTTCATCTTTTTTTTTTATGCCGCCCACATTGATCCATTTAACCATACACTTTACTTGTGTTTGTGTGTATAAATATATATATATACACATATTGGTGTGTATGTATGCTCATATGTGCACAGAAGTAAAAACACTTCACAAGCAAAGCATTTCCTCATTTGGGGCAGTATATTCTGATATTTTCTTATCTATTTTATAATTTTTTCTAAATGTTGGTTGTATCACTCTAAGTAGATTCCCTCACCCACTAAATGCCTTCAGTTTGAATGCTGAGATTATTTCAGAAGAAAGATGTATGAGTAACTAATTAAAATATGATTCAAACCTGTTACTCATAGTAAGCTGTAATATTCACAGTATAAGCTCAGTTTTATTAGAACAAAAGTTTAAACACAAATTTTTCATATTTAAAAGTAGATGGCATATTATGTGAATAATCATATTTTAAGTAATATTTTTGTTTACATATCACTATGTTTTTCACATTTTTTAATGGATACATACTACTTTTATTATAGGAAAATATTTTGAGCTAAGAAATGAAAGTGTTTGCTGTACTTTTTTTTCAAACCACAGAGAAGCTAGTGATTAGTACTTAAATGTATATGTGCTCATAAACTATTTTAGTTCTTAACACTGGAGGGGTCTTTTCATTATCAGATTTACGTGCACAGGTTAAAAACAAGTAGAGCCAGTTTTATAAAGTTCTTTTCTTCTTTATTTCTTAAATCTCAAATCCTCGAGCTCATCTTTAGTGCTCTAAGAACATATGCACTCTCTACAATTTTGTTGTGTTTTAATATACTCACTGTAAGTTTATCTAGAAGAACTGGTTTCATTTAAGTCAGGGAACAATTTTCCCAACACCTAGCCTCACTTCAGTTCCTCTTATTATCTTCCCAGTCCAAGACCTACTTTTTGTTAGTCAGTTGACGAGGACGAAGGAAACGACCCATGTCCCTGACTCCTGTTCCTCATTCTACTAAGTCCTCTTCTCCCCTAAGTTCAAAGCAACTTTTTCCACAATATTTAGATTTTCTAGAAGTTTATTCTTGGAATCAAATTTCCAGCCAAGAAGTTCAACTTATGGAAACAGTTCAGCACTTATTTGGGGACAGCTATGTTATTAATGCTGTTTAATAGCTGTCAGTTGCTTCCCCAAGCCAGGTGACTGACAAAATTATACAAGGCATCACATGGATGCACTGGTGCAGATTCATGGCAAGAAGAGTTGACAGAAGGGAACTGCGGAGTGGAGAGGGCAGTTGGAGGCTTCAGCAGGGACAGGGGTGAGAAGTGCATCTTTGAAGAGTAGGATCTGAACAGGTGTGTACACAGAAAAAGTGGGAGGCCAGCCAGCGAATACAGTAGGGACAGTAGGCAGTTTAAAAAGCCACAGAAGCCAGAAATGAATGATTTTGAAAGCTAGGCAAAGACATTGGCATTTATAAGTGAAACAAAGCACCTTTAACATGAGGGTAAAAGAACAGAGTCCATCCTTTCTCAGCCTTTTACAAGAGCATTTCCTGTCTGTGCCCCCACAGCAAACCATGCTGCCAGCTCTTTTCATCATATGGGCTGGGCATCTGGTCAGACAATCAGATCACCTTAACTGGGAGAAAGGCAATACCAGGATGTGCACTTTCTTATTCCCAGCCATTCACTCTGGCTTCTGCAGCCCAGGAGGCTTCCAGTATGTGCTTGTGAGTCAACAGCAACATGGGGGAGACAAGTGGAGGCACTGACGGGACAAAAACAAGCAGAAACTAAGAATAGCAAGAGTTCAGGGGTTAGATTTTAAAACAAAACCCCAAAAGATCATGACAACCCTCTGCTCTCCTCTGTCAGTCTTTCATGGACAGCTTCTAAAAATCTACCTCTGCATTTCTGTTCTGTCTGTTCAGTGCTATGTATTTTTATGACAGTAATAAAAAATGTGGGCTCAGTCACACAAGCAAATGTGG
Organism: Fukomys damarensis; assembly: GCF_012274545.1. Taxonomy (NCBI): domain Eukaryota; kingdom Metazoa; phylum Chordata; class Mammalia; order Rodentia; family Bathyergidae; genus Fukomys; species Fukomys damarensis. The sequence continues at coordinate 14,272,302 of NW_022900923.1, forward strand.
CTTCTCTCTATTTCCTTGTGGATATGGGTGGCCAGAGGCGGAAGTAGAAAGCACGTTAGTGTCCCCACTGCTTCGGGCACTCAGGCTGTACCCAAAAGCCTGGCCTTCATGTTTATTTCTACTGACCCAGGGCTCCTAGTCAGCTCTCTGATACTACTTCAAGACCAAGATACACTTTGTTAGATCAGGCCGACTTATTTATTCTTTACTTGGAAAAGTTCAAGATCAACACATAGGTTTTTATTTTTTATTTGGGGAGTTTTCCCACCAATTATAATAAAATCTCTACAAAATGTTTAAGAGAGAAAGGATTGATGTGGTGAAGGTGAAATTTTTTTGGGACACTAGAAAACTCTTTGTTTATGGGGTTATTATATTTTTAGATTATGACGATGCTCTGTATTCACTTAGGTACTGGTTAAAGTTTCAGGTTTATTTTCTCCTGAAACTGATTATATGCTTATTTTTTTCTAGCATATTATCCATTAGGTATTACATAATCTCATAGCACCTTGAATTTTGGTCTTACCTAAGAGTCTGTTTTTGTCTTTCCTTAAAGATCTCTGTTAATCTATTTCCTATAGACTCTGACAGCAATGGTTTAAGTCCCTAACCATATGTATCATGTGGTAAAAATAGATACTATTCACACAGAATTATTGAAGCACCATGACCAGTATGATTTAAAATTGCTATTGGTGAGGATGAGGGTTTTTTTAGTCCTTTTACTTACTAGAATTGTGACCTTAAAACTTAGCTGTAGACATTCCTCAGCTTATTCAACAAGGAAAAATTATGAAAAGATGATTGGCCAGGATGGATTCAATATTTCTTCCAAATAAGTGCCTAAAAGTGACTATTCCCAAAGCTGACCTGCAAATTAGGACCAACATGGACTTCCCTAGAACAAAGAATCAGTTCTTTTGGATTTAGTACTTTCAATGGGTACTGCACACACAGCAGTTTATTCATACCCTGGAATAAGGCTTATGTATTTGTCTTCCCTGTAAGTGAACCAGACATGGTTTGCAAATACAGCCATTCATCTCGGTCTTCTAACATTCCCTTATTATTCTTGTATTATCACAAACCCCAGGTTTACCACAGGCCTGCAGTTCTCTAGGGACTTCTGTGAAAGGTTGTCTTTAAATTACTTCCTGGGACAGGAGATGGTCAAGCTAAACTTGGACCACACCCCATCTTTAATGAAGTGCATACCAGACCAAGTGCTAGTAGCTTTCATGGCTTATGATATTTGAAAAAAACAAAAAACAAAATGAAACAAGCAAGCAACAAATGTAGAATGAGAGCTCTGATTCTTTTTATCAAATTTAGAAAGGTGACATTAGTTTCCATCATCCAAATTAAAAAATGACTTAGTTTCCAATGACTTCATATGTCATTGTAATCATTTTTCTTTGCAGAATTTTGAAACAAATCACAATGATTTGCACTTTTAAAAGAAAGACTTTTATATTAGTATTTTTTTGCTACTGTTGACTCTGACACTCTTTTGCCTCAGCCAATATGTACTTCCCTTTATCCCACAAATGCTATGAGAATAAACCCTTTCTAAATATGTTATTCAATCTCAGAATAAACATCTGCAATATGTGTGCAGTTACATTAATAGCACAGAAATTATTGTAAATATAATAAACAACATCATCTTTAAGTATGGAAAAGTGCTTAATAAACCCAACATTATTTGACTAATACATTGCCCAGGGTAGGGAGTGAAAAAAATAGTGTAATTTTAGCTTTCAATTCATTGGCAATTTTCTCCTTTTCTTAGTAAGAACGGTGATCTTGGGTCTGGGTGTCCTAGTTGGTCAGATGAATAACAATATTACTAATAATAACAATAATAAAGTAGTAGCTAACATAAATTGAGTACATAAGATGCTATAAAAATAATTGTAAGTGATTTATGAATCCTCAGACCAGGATTTTAAAATAAATATTATTATCCTTACTTTATGGATAAAGAAGCAGGCACATTAGTGGAAACAATGTCTTAGTGTGTTCAGGATGCTACAACAAAACACCATAGACTGAGTGACTTATAAACAACAACAGTTTATCTTTTATAATTCTGGGAACTGCAGGCTCAGGATCATGGTGTCACCTGATTCTGCATCTGGTGGGGACCTGCTTCCTTGTTCACAGGCAGCAGGACACGCCTCGTTGTGTCCTCACAGGTGAAAGGGTCAAACAAGCTCTCTTGGGCCTCTTTTATAAGATGACAGCAGGCAAAGAATGCGTATGTTCTTTATAAGTAGAGACTTTTGACAGCACATCACTTGTCTTCTGTTATTTTTCCTCTGATTAGTGACAAAAGCATAGGCCGACAGAAAATACATTTGTGAACTTCAGCATCTTTTCTGTCAGTTGCTGAAAGCTATTGTGAGCCCTTTGTGCCAATTAGAAGAAAATGTACATGGTTTTCATTGCTGTCTCATGTCAGCAGCGAAAGAGCCTTCTATGTAACTGTGTGGCATTTAAAGAAAGCTATTGATTCTAAATTATGGACATTAATCATTTCTTAAGCGCATTTTTCTTTGCCCAGAACGTTGCTAGTGTGGGCTGCATGTTTGTGCTCCCCCAGATTGATATGTTGAATTCCTTTTCCACAGTGATGGCTGTAGAAGGGGAGGTGATTAGGTCACGAGGGCAGAAGTCTCTGGATGAGATTAGTGTCCTTCTAGCAGAGGCTCCAGAAGGCTTCTCTGCCCCTTCTGCCATGTGAGCGCACAGAGAGAATGAACTGCGTAGGTACCAGAAGAGAACCCTCACTGAACACGTGCCCGAGCATCTGGATCTTGGAGTCCCAGCCTCTAGGATTGTGGATGAAGTTTGATTGTTTATAAAGCACTCCAGCTATGATTTTTGTACAGCAACTCATACAGACTAAGACAGTGGCCATGGGTCATGCATTTTCTCCCGGCACCACCAACTCTTTAACAGACCCTGAGCCACATTAATTAGCAAATCAAGACTGTTGCCATGACCATCATTTATTTCCAAAATACTGTATTTCTCAAAAATTACTGATTTTTCCTTATTATTTTATCATCTGGAAAGGAAAAAAAGTTTAATTCTCTACTATACTAGAACATATAAAATGGCAAATGAAACAGAAACCACTAATCAACAATCTGTATTCTGAGAAAAAATATCAAACTTCTTACTTTCTTAGGGTCATTGTAATTAACAAGAACATCTTGATTTTTAAGATTTTAAAAATATGTACTCTGTATTAGAATAATATGTGGAATCCTATTATACCAGATTTTTCTGCAGTTGAGCTTGAAGTGAGGTGGGAGAGAAAGGAAAGATACTGACAGTTTGAAATAGGGAATAAGACTTTTGTCTCTAAATGTATAATTGGTGTCCTTTTCTCTGCTAACAACGCAACATAGAGGATAGAATCAAGTTTCTACCAATTATAACCTCAAAAATGAATATTTAACTAAATCATACCCTCTAAATCTCTCAGTATTTATCAGTGAAGCACTTATTTTAAAGAATGCATTCACATTGTTATCTTTCAGAGTAGCTTCCTAAGACACTATAATGTGTGGAGAACAAATTGGGAACCTAGGTGTTACCTCATTGCTAAGCCTGGATGGAACGTTTTTGGACATGTTTTATGATTGCTGATCTGTGCTGTGAAACCATCAGTCTGTTTGTAGTGGGGAGGATATGATTGGGAGGGGAGGGCGGTCTGTTTGGTGTGTCAGGGGCAGGAGGGAGGAAGAGTTGTCATAAAGTTTGAACTAAGATGTCCTCAGAGGTTCAATCTCAGGAGCTGGGGATGTAGCACAGTGGTAGAGCATGTGCTTAGCATGCGTGACCCCTGGGTTCAATCCCCAACCCTACAAGAAAGGGGGAGGGATGATTCACTTGGGATCTTTATATCGAAAATCATCTGCAATAAATAGATGCTGCAAGGAAGAAATTTTTCAGTGATCATACTTTCTTTTTTTGTTTGTTTGTTTTATATTTTTTTCTCAGGGGAAGTCTCTCACATCTAAGAGGTTAACAAGCCTTGTTCAGTCTTACTAAAAGGATCTCCTTGTAGCATGGAAAGACTGGCATCGTGGCATATACTCTGTAACTCTGACGTAACCTGGAGCAGAGGACATTAGACCAAGACGTTGCATGAACGGAGGACCTGACTTGTTCCTTTGTGTGTGTACATTAAGGCATCGCCATCTCCAAGGGACTCTTTGCCATCCCACTGCCTCCACTTCAAACTGTTGTCTGCTTTCTCTTCCTTTCTTCTACTAAGCTGGATCTGTTGTCTTTTCCTTTTTAACAAGTTCAAGTGAAGTAAAACCTTTTTATTTTCCCTCTCTCTTGAAGCTTCTGCTAGTCACACTGTTCACTGATAACTCAATCAGTCACAAACTGGAAGAATTGTAAAAGAAAAAAAGCATATATCAATATGTATACATATGGCTTCACATTAATTAAACAATAAATTAGTACAGAAAGTTTCACTTCACCCGTGTTTTCACAGTCTGAAACAAGCTCATGTCTGTGTCTCTTGTCTGTACATTCTCGGTTAATGTTTCTTGCATTTATTTTTATACCATATTTAAATAAGAAACACCTTTTACTCCAGATGTATTAAAGTTGATCCCTTCTCTGTAAATTTGTGTATGTTTATATTGTTGTTTTATCTTTCATTAAAAGATGCAGAATCTCCTTGCTTTTGTAGCTTTTGTCTTCAGCATTAAGTGTAGAAGAAAATGATGAGAAAGCATTCACAGCCATAGAGTTGCAAATTAGACTGTCACCCTGAAATCCTGTTGGTGTAGCAAGCTGAGCTCAGATGGTGAGGCAGCCTTGAGCAGCGCATTGAAAGGATTTCACTTGGTAGCCAAGCTGGGGCCAGTAGATCTTTTGCCTCCCACTGAAGAACAAAAATGTGGCTGTCCATATTTTTCACTATATAAGGAGGCCTTTCTGCCTTGTAATGTATCTATGTTTTGCTAATGAATATTTTGTTAGAATTAAGCCTGGGTGTGAATTTGCAACTCAGTAACTATTTTTTTTCTTTAAAGCACAATTCTAAAAATACCTAGAGTCAGTGTTGCTTAACTTTCCGGTGGCTACAGTTTCCTTCGAGATGTTATTTACTGACATTTAGTGAATACTTACTAAAGGCCCCCGTCACTGAATTATGGACTTCATATGCACATATAATCTTCACATTTTTATCCTCACACAGCCTTCTGAGATCATGTCTGCCATTTTGAGAACACTGAAGAAGAGCAAGTTTAATGAATCACACAGCCAAGTGGTGAGTAATATTATAGGAGGAGAAAAAAAAAATTTCCTCTACCATTCTAGTTTCACAACTTGAACTCTTGACAAAAAACAGATTATTAGGGCTGGGATGTGGCTCCTTAGCAGAGTGCTTGCCATGCATGTGTAGGACCTCGAGTTTGATCCCCATCACTACACTGAAAACAAAAAGCAGCAACAAAAATTGATGCACAAAAGAAAAGCAGAATCAATCATTTACTTAACAGAAGTTTTCCTTTGTGGGAAACTTCATAAGGAAAGGAGGATTTAAGCAAAATGGTTAAACCTGATTGTTTTATGCTAGATTCAAAAAAGAACACTGAGTCAAGGGGCAATATGATAGGACCAGTGGATATGAGTTAAGGGTGATGTCTTAGTTACTTTTCTCTCATTGCTGAAACAAAATACCCGTGCCCAAAGTTAAGGGAGGAAAGGTCTATTTAGCTCATAGTTTGTAGAAGTTTCAGGCCGTAATCAGCTGACTCCCAAGGCAAGGTGGCTTGGCAGAGGGGTGTTGCAGAGAAGAACCAGTACATTGCCAGCAGAAGACAGCAAAGCAAGCAAAGGAAAAGACAAGCCTCTCTGTGTCCCTTCCACTGAATTCAGGCAGGATTAGGGTGATACCAAACCAGTTCAGTGGACTGAGTTAGTAAGCACCCACACTTAATCACAGAATCTCACACTCTAGAGTCAGCTACTTCTGAAAAAGCCCCACCTATGACCACATGAGGCTTTGCGGGGACATCTAGACCCCAGGTTGTCAACTGAGGGAAAGGTAGTCAGGCCTGACTGTCCCGACTCCTCTTAGTATCCCTTCATGTTCAGAGGTAAGGAAGTTCCTTTTCTGAAGGTCTGGGAAGGGGAACTCTCATAGGATGCTCTTAGGACCTACTTCTAGAGAAGGTCAGAATACCTGACATTTTTCAAATTCCTTCACCTTAAAATAGCATTCTGAGATGCCATATTCTAGTATGTTCTGAATGCCATTGGCATACAAATCCAGGCAGTCTGACAACAGGGCACAGTACACTGCACCTATAGGTAACTTTGGGTAAAAGTTTACATGAAATCCATATATACCCTCACACAGGAAATATTTGTTCTGAATATCAGGACATTCACAGACTAAACTCAAGCTCCCCCATGGACCTCAGGTGAGAAACTTGACTCACAAGAAAACTGGGTCAGAGACACAGAAGGTTATTTCAGCCAGGACCGAGGCCTGGCCTCCTTGCTTATGTTCACACCTAGACATGGCAGACCTGGGTATTTTGAAAATGTGATCAAGTTATTGATGTTTGTAAATTATTGTCAGTAAATTTTCATTCTGAAAAATTTTGTCAACAATAGTGAACAATCAGTAATGAGTCTGATAGCTAGTTAATACAACTCACAAAATGGAAGTCTTTATTGGAGAAATTTGTATATGGGCTATAACCTAACTACTGAAATAGTTGAAGAAAGTTTAATTATATCTTTACATGGCTTTTTAAAAGACATACATAAAATGCAAATTAAGTGAATAGACTTCAAGACAGCCTGGCACAGCCAGCACTGAATCTATATTAAACTCTACTTAATAAACACATTGTTTGAAGGAAAATAATAAACCTATTAAAAATATGGTGTGTAAACAATGAGCTTTGCAAAAAGATGACTGGTTATCAGTGGCTGGCTGTCAGTCCTTAGCTGTCCTAATTTGAAATTCCAAATAATGGATTCATGCAGAAATGAAGGGCAAGAGAATTGCTAAGGGCAACCCTCCACCAAGTGTCTTTACTTCAGGAATTCCTACTTAAAAAGTTCATTCAAGTTTCTGATTTCAATTACCTAAAAGCTTTAAATGGACTAATGGTTCCATTTAATATGATTTAGATAAGACTCAGATACAAAAGTGTGGCATTTCAGGAGAAGCACTAAAAAAAGTTTTCGATTCCTTGCTGGTAACTCCAGAAAGCTCTCATCAACACTTTCTTGCCCACCCCAGCATTGTTTGATCTATGTCATAGAATAAAATTTTCCATTGAATAAAATAGTTTTTAAGAAGTCTTTCCCTTCTGTAAGACCATCTTAAATGCTGTTCTCCAATGACTCAGAGCTTCTGCACTCATATTGCAAAAGCATTTCATCCTCTAATTGCCTTGGCCCAATTATCCTATTTACAGTAGTGTTTTCTATGTGTCTGCAGAAGATACTCTTCTTGGATCAGAATAACAGAAGCATGGTCAGCAACCTTATCTAAGCTGTTTGCTAACAGATACTAGGAAAAGAAATGAAGGCAGGGCCCCTCCTTCATTGTTATGACAAGGATCTGACTTGATCTTGCTATTCAAGACTCAGATTTGTCCCAGTTGAATACTTGCTTTTCTTTATATGAGAGTTTATAAATAATTTTGATATATTTATTGGAGAAACAATAAATTAATAATTTTGTAGAGGCAAATCTTGGCTACCAGCATGCTTTTATTCCATGTACTTTAGTATATGTATTCCCACACAGCTACATATTTGAAAGGGCACATTGGATTTTGAGTAGTTTTAGTGTTGCCCATGACTACTACTTTGTGTATTCCAACAGCTCTCTCCAACATCAGTGGGAGAGAGCCAAAGGTATCAATCCATGCCCTAAGCCATTTCAAGAAAAAGTGAATGAATGACAGCGAAGAGTTTAAGAAATGTAAAGGATAGAAAGAAAATAAATGCAGGGCAGGGATTTGGCTCAGTGGTTCTGCCACCTGCCTTGCAAGTGCAAGACCCTGAGTTTGATCCCCAGTACCAAAACACAAAAAAGAGAGAAAATAAATTCATGTATCACACAAGTGTCTCATACATCTTGTTGTATGGCTAAGCATTTGGATCTCCTTATTGAGAGTTTTATATCCTAGAACTCACCTTAGAAAGCATATCAAACATAAAATGTTGTTGTCCAAAAATCAGATTAAAGCAAAATTCGTATATACTGTTGGATGTTCAGGGACATTTCCCTGGAGGTGGAATGTAATGTGTTTATAACTTCATTTTCAAAAGGTCATTAGTGCCTGAGTAGACAGGAATACTTCCTGATTAATAAATTGATTCATAAGTCCAAATGTCTTTATTAGGTTATAGGACCTTACTCATTTCACACTTATTTGGAAATCTAATAAATTGGGCATGTGTAATATCTTTTTAAATTTAATAATATGTAACTGCAGTGTGGTTGAAAGGATTAGGATAATGTACATAAATCAGCAAATTTGGTGCTTGGTACTTAATTGATGTACGAAGAAATAATGTTTATCTCACCCTTATCTCTTCTTTTTCTTTACAAGGTCATTATTGTGAAAAGATAAAAGTTGCACTCAGAAACCACATCTTAGTTGGCATGGAGACAGTGATGAAATTGAAGAGGCCAAAATTGAGCAGTGAATCAAGATATGAGAGGCCTTGGGAAATATCAGGAGGGATGTCGGGTGGGATGAAGGGCTGGGCATCTATCAAGTAGTGTTAGTAAAGCATGGGGGCCGAAGGAGGATACTGGGCCAAATCAGGAGTCTGTGTCCTGATAAAGTGTATTTTATTATTTTTTATTGAGTTTATTAATACATTTTAGGTATACGGTACAGTTACATTCATTATTGGTATCTTGTACCTTTACACGACAGGTCTTGGTTCTCATTTTTTCCCCTTGTCCCTGCCCTCCCTTCACCCCCTTCTCCCCTCCCCATTTATGAACACTTTATTTCCATTTTTTTCATTTTCTCATATTTTTTCTTTTCCCTTATTACCTTTCCCCTACCCTTCCCACTTTCCCTACACCTTTAGCCCTTTTAATAAAGTGTATTTTAGATACTAAAGCTCCTGAAATAACAGTGGGAACTTGTCCAGAGACATTGCTAGCCTGACTTGTGTGTGGAATGGAACATTTCATGGGTAGCTAGCCAATATGAGAGTAGATGGTAGTGAGTAGTAATGTGTCAGGGGTAAAAATCAGCTGTGTTAGTCTAATTCCCATGAGACAAAGTACCTATGGTAAACAACTTATGAAAAAGAATAGTTATTTTGGTTCACGGTTTCACACCATTGACCCTTGGCTCTGTTGCTTTGTGGTGGAACAGTACTTCATGGCAGGGGAGGCCTGTTTACCTCATGGTCGCCAAGAGGTAAAGAGAGATAAAAGGGCCAAGGTCCGGATATCCCTTTCCAAGCCCTCTCCCCATGAACTAACATCCTTCCATTAGGCCACACTTCCTAAAGGATCCACCATGTCCCAGCTGCACCACAAGATCACTACCAAGCCTTTAGCACATTGACTTTGGGGAACGTCTGAGATCCAAACCACAGCACACCCTACCTATCTTTCTCAGTTTGTGGTGTTCAGCTGATAAAGGACATACATAAGAACTCCCTTTAGTGACAGCAGACATTAAAACTGACCCAGCAGTAAGAATTTACAGGCCAAAACTTTAATTGATAAGAAAAAAATAGGGAAGAGTGCTCACTGGTCTCTTTCTGAATCACTTCCAGAAAAGCTACAGCTGAAAGGGACACAGAAATGATGGAAATCAGGCCAGCCCATTAACAAAAGAATGGGATGAGCTCTTCTGATACCTCTGGAATGGGCTAGCTGCTGGCAATTTTCCATTGGGTCATGAGTATGCCACTTTCTTTTTGAGACTTCTTTCTTATGTTTTATGGGATCTCCTAGTGTAAAATATAGATCAGTGTGATTTTCATCTTTGGAGTCATGATGGGCCCCTCTTGCTGGTCTTTGATAGAACAAAAGGAGGGAATAAGTAGAGGTGCATTCTATACATTGTTAACAAAGAGACTAGGGAAAAAGGACATTCCTAAACCTTCAGTGGGTTCATGGATCCAAGTCCCATCTCTTCTTCCAGGTACCTCTCCTACTTCATAAAAGTATTTTTGTCTAGAACCAAAGTACAAGAACAGGGCCAGGGATTTAGCTCAGTGGTACCGCCACCTGCCTTGCAAGTGCAAGGGCCTAAGTTTGATCCCTGGTACCAAAAATAAGTAAGACAAAGTACAAGAACGTCCCTGTCCCACCATACAAGTTTCCATAGGTTTCCTTGACTACACAAGGATAGAGTGTCACTGGGTTTGGGGATGGTTTCTAGTTTTTTTTGTTGTTGTTTTTTTTTCTGTCCTGAACAAAGAATTGGTCAAGACACGCACAAAAGGTAGCACGGTTTTACATTTAATAGAAGTAGGAAAAGAAAGATGCTTTGAAGAGTGAGTTTGGACCAAGTAAAAGAAAAAGAAGTATACAACATGAGAGCTGACTGCTGTGAAAGAATTTAGTAGCCCCAAACTCAATGCAGACTGCCTTTCTGTGTATCTCACTCCTCAGGCTGATGTCAGGTCTAGGCCATCCTATGGAAAACTTGTTTGAGTTCTTGTGAGAAGACCATTTATGGGGCTTTGGGAACTGTTCTGCGCATGTGTTCAGGGACTTTGCAATTAGCAGGCCATACCTACGTCCCAAGCCAGCCTGCTATGCCATAGTCAGTCTCCCACTTCAAGGATATTCATAATCCCATGGGAAGACTGAATGCTTTGGTATGGGATGTCTTAAAGATTCTATAACATTTTGATTCCATCCATAATGCAGTGGCTGTGGTTTGCTTGAGATCTCAAATTCAGGCTGGATTAAGGTCCCAATGAAGTTGAAGCTGGACAATTTGCAGGTAATATTGCAAGGCAAATGGCAGAACCACTGAGCTAAATCCCTGGCCCAGCAGGTAATATTGCAATACAGACATTCTTGATTTAACAGCCAAGTTCCATTCCTGCAGCTAGATCTTTTAAATGAATTTCTTGCTAAATGGAAAATTGTATATAGTAGATACATTACAATATTCAAAACAAAGGTCAAAGGAAACCCCAACTTGATGACTTTGCTTTTGTTTGCATAACTTTTACATGTAGTACTATAGTATAATAGAACATAAAAACTATAACACTGTACTGTATAGTATAATCAGCAAAACATTACTACACTGTACTGTAGAAGAAGCCACCATAAGACCTCATTGTTACTCATGTTCCTGCATCATAAGTCTGAATGTGTGCCATCAGTCTAAGCAGCATGTTGCAAGTCCAAGCAGTGCACCTCAGTCATACATCCGAACAGTCCTTAAACAGGGAACATCTGTATACAGGCCAGCAGAGACTCAATTTGTCAGTGTGGATCCAAGCAGAACGTAAGCAGCAGTGATCAGAATCACTTAGATCTATTTCACTGTAAACTGTATGAGATATACAAGATACATAGAGATACTGCCTTCCAGAAGATGAGGTAGAAAACACAGGACTCTGCTATAACTAGAGACTGGTTTGCCTTGCACTCATCACAAGAACTGGTCTGTTTCCAGTGGCCATGGATTCCAGTGTCATTCCCCATGCCCAGAGCAGGTGGAATCATGCTATTAGCAGTACAGGGTAGGAAATATAGTACTCATACAGGAGTATTTCTTAAACAGACAAGTCCAAATATGGGGGTTCAGCATTGGTTTTCTATGAGAAGGAAATGAAAGAAATGTGTGAAATCTGTGCTCACAAAACAAGAATCATTAAAATACTTAAGAAGATAAATATTGTGAATGCCACAGCAAGTAGGAGGGGTTACACCAAAGGAAATAGATTAAGTTAACCTTAAAAATATAGCAAAGTAAGTATTTTTAAGTCCTCAGAGTAATAAGGAACAAAAATATAAAACAAAAATTTTTTTTTTCAATTTACATCAACAGATACATATGGTGGGGAAACTTCCAGGTACAGTTGCAGGTACAGAAAAAGAAAAGATTCCAAAAGTTGCTACAAAATAGAAAATAAAAATCTTACTGATATTATATTTATCTTAGGAAACTTCCAATACTACCACAAGCTAGATACTAAAACTTATATGCATGGGCCATTAGGGGACCTTCGAGAAGAACCAGGACATAGCACTGCTCTACCTAAAAGAACTGCATTCTAGGTGGCAGTGCAATCCCATAAACCCTGCAGTTTAAGCCAATGAGCTGCCTGCTGACTTTGCCAACATTGAGCATCTGTGAAGAATCTGCATATACACCACGCTAAAGGACCCAGCTGGAACCAAAGCCAAATTTTAAAAGAATGAAGATAGCTCTTGAGACTCATTGAATATCTATAAGCAGACAAACTTTACCACATGGGTGTTCCAAAGGAGAAGATAAGAGGAAAAGCATAGGAAACCTACTCAAGGAAATAATTGCTGAAAATGTTTCAAAGCTTGGAAAAGATATGGACATCCAGGTCCAGAAAAGCTCAGCAGGAGCTCTAAAAAATTCAGCCAAAAATATCCTTGAAGTATATATTAGCCAAAGTATCAAAAACACAATACAAAGACAGAATTACAACAATAAAAGTGTCAAATCATGTGTAAGGGAATCTCCACTAGACCAATAGCTGACTTCTCAGCAGAAACTTTACAAACCAAGATAAAACAGAATGTTACAGTCAAAGTTTTGAAAGAAAAACTGCCAACAAGGAAGACTATAGCCAGCACAGTAATTCTTCACAGTCTTTCCAAGACAAGCAAAATCTGAGGGACTCCATCAGCATCAAACCAGCCCTACAAGCAGTACTAGGGTCCTATACCAGAAAAAAAGATGAAAAATACCATTATGAAATCATGAAAGAAATGAAAATGTGAATCATTTTCACAAATGAAAAACTGAATCAAACTTTATTAGTAAAGCACCAAAAAATGAAAATGAGTAAGGGGAAAAACAATAAGAGATATGCAAACAATGAGAAAAATTAACATGACAGGAGTATGTCTATTTGCTGATATTTATCTTGAATGTAGATGGATTAAATTCTCTAATTAAAAGATATGGAATGACTGAATGGATTATAATGAGCCAAATGATATGCTTTCAGTAAGAATCCACTGGAGGATCGCTCAAGCGCGGGGAAGGTAGGCTACCCCAATCCACCGCGGGAAGGAGAACCACGCCTGCTCCCGACCCAGCCGCCATCACTCAAGCGCTGGGAAGGTAGGCCACCCCGATCCAGCGCGGGAAGGAGAACCACGCCTACTCCCGACATGGATTATAATGAGCCAAATGATATGCTTTCAGTAAGAATCCACTGGAGGATCGCTCAAGCGCGGGGAAGGTAGGCTACCCCAATCCACCGCGGGAAGGAGAACCACGCCTGCTCCCGACCCAGCCGCCATCACTCAAGCGCTGGGAAGGTAGGCCACCCCGATCCAGCGCGGGAAGGAGAACCACGCCTACTCCCGACACAGCCGACATCGCTCATGCACCGGGAAGGTAGCCACGCGGGCGCCCCTGAACCCCCATAAGCCC
>NW_022900923.1:14286040-14288135 GCF_012274545.1 Fukomys damarensis
CAGGGGTCTTGCATCCTCACTCTGTCTGAGCCATTAAATTATAAATATACTATATTGAAAAGTTTGTTCACTGCAGACATTTTCTGGACTGCTTCTTGATTTCAATTTAATTCAAATGATTTAAAGGTGATAGACTAGTGACTACCACAGGTGGTCAGTGTCCTTTTGTGCTTGATCTTAATGTGTTGCTGATTGTATCAGTTGGGGTAAAGCATTGCCGTTGATCTGATGAGCTGTTTTCTCTGATGTTATGAAGATGAGAATGTCTGTGGGTTGTTAGAGACACAGAAGCTAGGGTGCAACTATATCAGGAAGATTTGGGTGATAATCCAGAGATTAAACCAAGGACAGTCTGACAACAAAAATTAAAATGAGAAAGCACTTAAGCAAGACACAAGGACAGACTTCCAGTTCACCAATGGCAAACAGTAGGGCAAATGAGGATGAAAAGGCCGATAGTGAACCACCAGGACACCCTGAACTCAAAGCACAGGAAGTAACAAAACAGATCAATCAGGCTCTAGAAAAATTCAAAACAGAAATAATTTCCCAGATAACCATAGAGATAGTGAGCAAAATGGAAGTCGTGATTCGAGACTCTAGAGCAGAAACTGACAAAAAAATAGATGAGCTCAGGACCATGATAGAAGCCATGAAGGCCCAGCATAAGAAAGAAATGGAAAAAATAAACGCCCAACATAGGAAAGAAATGGAATCCATAAAACAGATTCAAACAGATATCCAGGAGATTAAACACTCTATTGAAAGTGTACGCAACAGAATAAAAGAATGCGAAGATAGGCTCTCAGATATAGAAGATAAGATTGCAGTCAGTGACCATGAAAAGAGAGGTCTCTTAAAAACAGTAAGAGATCATGAGAAATCGATCCAACAACTCCTAGATGATGCAAAGAAGAATAACATAAGACTGATAGGAATACATGAAGTAGCAGGAGAAAATACAAATGACTTAAAAAAGCTGTTTGCAGAATTAATGACAGAAAACTTCCCAAACAGAGGGGAAGAATTTGACATTCAGATAACTGAGGCATATAGGACCCCAACTAGCTACAATAAAAAAAAATCTACACCTAGACATATAATAATCAAGATCCCAGAAACCCAACAGAAGAACAAAATACTACAAGCAGTAAGAGAAAAGAAACAAATCACATACAAAGGAAAGCCCATCAGAATCACAGCAGACTTTTCAACACAAACCCTTGGGGCAAGGAGAGCCTGGAATGAGATATTTCAAGTACTAAAAGAGAACAACCTCCAACCTAGACTGATGTATCCAGCAAAACTCTCTTTCAAAATGGATGGGGAAATAAGACACTTCCACGACAAAGAACACCTGAGAAACTACATGAATACCAAACCAGCACTACAAGCAATTCTAAACAAGATCCTAGAAAAAGACAATGAAGGCAACAACACCATGAGGCCCAACAGAGCAAATCAAATAGGCAAGGCAAGAAATTAAAAGGAGAAGGTGAAAAAGTAAAAAGAGTCAACAAAAGGCCAATAACATGTCAATAATAAGTCAGTACATATCAGTTATAACCAGCAATGTCAATGGCCTCAACTCACCAATCAAGAGAAATAGACTGGCAAAATGGAATAAGAAGCAAAATCCAACAATATGTTGTATACAAGAAACACACCTAGTGCAAAAAGAAGCCCATAGACTGAAAGTGAAAAGATAGAAAACAATTCTCCATGTGACAGGAGCCCAGAAAAAAACAGGGGTAGCAATCTTATTTGCAGACAAAGTAAATTTCAAACCAAAACTGAATCTAGTATTATTGATGTAGGACAGTACTGTATCATACCTCTATGAATGTAAAATATCTAGTACCTGCTCTATGATACATAGTAGGGACAGGGCTTTATCAGAGCTACATTTAATGATATTACTCTAGAATGTTCTCTTTCCAGATGATGATTAAGAGGCTAATAGAAAAAAATGGAGCCAGGTACCACAGCAGCAACAGAACTTTGCTGTTTTCTGGATATTATTCTTTTTCTTTCTTTTTTTTTTAATGGAATGTGCTGAATGTCTATAATTTTGTTCAGATGACTGCAGAACCTG
>NW_022900923.1:14292929-14307483 GCF_012274545.1 Fukomys damarensis
AGAAGCAATTTAAATATGTTCAGGGACCATTTTCATCTCCAGAATTAAGGATTATTTTGATGTTACATCATTGCCTTTTCTCTTTTACTTTCCTTTTTAGTTTTATTTTAGGATTCCCTATTTTTAATGTTCATACAGAGATTTCTTTAACTGAAATACAGAATAGTTTCTTTGGTGTGAAAAACTATAATAGTACACAGGATCCTAATGTGACAATTAATAATGTGAAATAGGAAGTAAAGGGCTAAAGGTGTAAGGAAAGTGGGAAGGGTGGGGGAGAGGTAATACGGGAAAGGAAAAAAATATGAGAAACTGAAAAAATGGAAATAAAGTGTTTGTAAATGGGGAGGGGAGGAGGGGGTGAAGGGAAGACAGGGACAAGGGGAAAAATGAGAATCAAGACCTATTATGTAAAGGTACAGAATCCCAATGATGAATGTAATTGTATTGTATACCTAGACTGTACCAATAACCTCAATTAAAAAAAAAAAAGAATCCACTGGTGAAGACAGAAAGAAGGAAAGTGAAGGGATGGAAAAAGATGTATGATACAAGTAGAAACCAAAAGCAAAAAAGGAACAGTTATACATATATTGTATGAAATAGTAACTCAGAAACTATGAAGAAGGTAACCATATGATGATAGAGATTAATTAAACAAGAGAAGCTAGCATTTACATTTGCATGCAGCCCTGAAGCACTCAGTAATAAAGGAAATATTAGCTCTAAAAAAAAAACAAACTCTAATACAATAATAGACTTCAGTACCAAATGTCACGGATATGAAGATTGAGGTTAAACTGTACTACAAAGCAAATCAACCTAAAATATATCTACAGAACATATCATCCAATCGCTCCAGAATACACATTCTTTTCATCATCACATAGGACATTCTCAAGGATAGAACATATGCTCAGCCACAAAATTTATCAGTTTTCAAAATAAATTCATATATAGCATATATATTCTCTGATCACAAGGGAATTACACTAGAAATAAATGAGAAGCTTCAAATATTTTACACAGACATGGAAATTAAACAATATTCCCTTGACTAACCAAGGAGACTATGAAGAAATGAAACCAGATTTTTTCTTAAATTCTTGAAATAAATGAAAATGAAAATACATATAGTATGCCAACAACTGTAAGATATAGCAAAAATAATATGAAGAAGGAATTTCATAGCAATGAGAGAAGAAAGGAAGGAGGGAAAGGAGAAAGGTCATTTATAGATATACCATAACCTGCATATTGAACCATGAGGAGCTAGAAAACCTGAATAGACCATTAACAAATATCAACTTGATTGAATCAGTAACAAAAAAATTCCATTGAAGAAAAATCTAGGGGATGAAATTTTTCACTGCTTAATTTTTATTAAAAATTTAAAGACTAATTCCAACTCTTCTTGAAATATTTCAAAGTGTTGAACAGGAAAAAATTCTTCCAAATTAATTCTATAAGATTAGCATTACCCTAAAACCAAAACCAGTTCAGAAACACACACACACACACACACACACACACACACACACACAAACACACTACAGACCAGTAACCCTGATGAACATAGAATAAAGGACAAAACATGACCATCTCCATAGATGCAAGAGAAGCTTTCAATAAAATTCAACATGGCTTCATGCTAAAGAGCTTGAACAAATTAGATATAAAAGGGAAGTACCTCAAGGCAAGAAAGATTATATGTGAACCATTCACAACCTTCACTAAGCTGACTGGGGGAAAGCTGAAATTATTATCTCTAAGGGCATAAACAAGATAAGGATGTCCACTTTCAGCATTCATATTTAATATATTATTTGAAGTATTAGCCAAAGCAATAAGAGAAGAGAAAGAAATAAAAGGTATCCAAATAGGAAAGGAGATCAAGTTATCCTTGTTTGCAGACCACATGATTTTATATATAGAAAATCCCAAAGACTCCATCAAAAAATACCTTAGAATTTATTTTTAAAATTCAGTAAGTTTGCAGGATTCAAAATCAACATCCACAAATAATAAACTTGCCAAGAAAGACATCAAAAAAGCAATCCCACTCACAATAGCTACAAAACAAAACAAACAAACACAAACCTCAGTAATAATTTTAACCAAAGAAGGTGGGCATGATGGCACACTCCTGTAATCCCAGCACTCAGGAGGCTGAAGCAGGAGGATCACCATTATGAATTTGAGTCCAGCCTGGGTTACATAGTGAGCTCGGGGATAGCTTGAACTACATGTGAGACCCTGTCTCAAAAAAAATTTTTTTAACCAAATAAAGACCTCTACAATTAAAATTTCAAAACACTGATGAAAAAAATTGAAAAGGACACACAAAAAATGGAAATGCCTGCCCTGTTTATGGATTATAAAGATTAATATTATTTTACTATCCATACTACAAAAAGCCATTTATAGATTAAATCAAATCTCCCTCAACCAGGGCATGGTTGCTGAAACCTATGATTCTTGCTTCTCTGGAGGCTGAGCCAAGCCCTTGACTTCAAGCTTAAGGCTAGCCTGGGCAGCTTAGAGACTGTCTTAAAATAAAAAATGAAAGTGCTGGAGATGTAGCTCAGAGCTAGAATAACCTTGAGTTCTATCCCCAGTATAAAAACAGAAAAAATCTTCAAAATATCAATGATATTCTTTACAATACTAGACTAAAACTATTCTCAAATTGGTACAGAATCACAAAAGACTCCAAATAGCCAAAACAATAATTAAGCAAAAAGAATAAAGCAAGAGGAAAAACAACACCTGAATTCAAGGCAAGTCATAGAACTACATTAACAAAAACAGGATGGTGTTAACAGTAACAACAACACAGAAACATAGACTAATGTAAGAGAATAGAGAACCCAGAAATAAACCCAGGCATCTACAGCCAACTGACTTCTCACATAGATGACCAGAAGTGCAAACTGAAGAAGTGACAAAATCTTCAATAAACGATGCTAGGAAACTGGATGTCCATATGCAAATGATTAAAATCTGACCTCTATCTCTTACCATATAGAAAAACTGATGTGAAATGTATCAAAGGCCTAAATGTAAGAAACTACTAGATGAAAACTTAAGGGAAATACTTCAAAACATTGGATAGGTAATTAGGTTTTTTTGTTTTTGTTTTTGTATGATACCCCAAAAGCACAGGCAACAAAAGCAAAAATGGGCAATTGAGATTTTATCAAACTGAGAAATTCCTCACAGCAAAGAAAATAAGAAAGTAAAGAAACAATCTATAGAATGAGAATAAGTGTTTGTAAACTATTCATCTGTTGAAAGATTACTATCTAGAATGCATAAGAAATTGAAAAAGACCCCAACATCAACACATCCAATTTAGAAATACTAACCAATCTGAATAAATGTTGTCCAAAGAAAAAATACAAATAACCAATGATCATATGGGGGAAAAAACTTCAATATCATTAGCCAACAGGAAAATACAAGTAAAAACCACAATCAGATATAATCTCACCATAGTAGAATGACTATTATCAAAAAGAAAAAAAAATGCTGATGAGGATATGGAGAGTAGATAATTCTTATACACTGTTGGTAGGAATGTAAATTAATACAGCCATTATGGTGAATTATATGGATATTACTAAAAAAAACTAAAGCTAGATATGTCATATGATCCAGCTATCCCACTTGTAGGTATATCTAGAGGAAATATAATCAGTATGTCAAAGAAACGTCTCTATTTCCCAAGTGCTACATATAGGATTAGTACCTATTAGTGGATAAATAGGTAAAGAAGATGTGGTGAATATACACAATGGAACATTGTTAGGCCATAAAAAATAATCCTGTCATCTGTAGCTTCATGAATGGAACTGAAGGATGTTCTATTGCATGAAATAAGCCATACACAGGAAGACAAATACTGAAGGTTTTCTATCATATGGAGAAGTTTTTAAAAGTTGCTCTGAATGTAGAAGGTGTTAAGTAGAGGTCAGGGTTTGGCTACACGGTGGTTAGATAACAGTTACCAGATACTTAGGTACAGCATTCCCTGCACAAATGGTGAATATAGTTCTCGACAACATTGTGTTATATTGTTTATTGAGGAGAGTTGAGGACGTCAAAGGCTGCATGCATAAGGCGATGATAAGAATATGGAAATACTAATTACCCTAATTTGGTCAGTACACACTATATACACATTGAAATATCACACTATACCCATCATTGTGTATCATTATCATTATCACATGTTAATGAAAAATTTAAAAATTAGAAAAATTTGAAAACATAAATAATAGTAACTATCAATTAGACCTATTAAAATAATTACGATAAATAAAACACTAATCCTGGAGTTTAAATTTGATGCAAATAAATGAGTAAATGAGAGTTTTATGAGAAATGGAATATGAACACGCTTTCAAAGAACCTTCTCACAAAACATTAATTAGAAATGGAAAATATGTAATTTCCAATGGAGAAGACTGGTAGATACTATCTGTGTAAGTCAGGGCTCTCCAGAGAAGCAGAACAAATACACTATTATACATCTATACTTGCTTCTGGTGACTATAGAAGCAGAGAAGTCTCATGGTCTGCTATCTACAAATTGGAGAATAAGGGTAACCCAGCTGCACAATGTAATCCTTATCCAAAGGCCTCATTAGAGGGTGATGGCAACAACCAAGATCTCCAATGTCTAAAGCAGAAGAGGGTGGGTGTCCTAGTGCAACAAGCAAAAGAACATTTACTTTTCCTCTGAGATTGTGTTCTATTCAGGCTCTCCATAGATCAGAGGAGGTCCATGTGCACTAACAAGGGCAGATCACTTCCCCAGGTCTAATTCCAGTGCCATTCTCATCCAGAAACAACCTTACAGACACATCCAGAAATAATGTTTTAGTAGCTATCTGGTCAGCCGATTCAAGTGGAAATACAAAATTAGCCATCGCACCATATTAGTAAACCTCAGTTATAGGACAAATCAAAATCAAGTGCCAATCTATCACAAATGCAGTGAAAAGAAAACAGCATTGTTTCTGTGATATCCTGCTAGAGATGTTCACCCTGAATCTGATTATGTTGGAGAAATCAAACTTAAATTGTAGAACACTATACAAATAACTGCCCTGTAATCTTCAGAAATATCAAGGTAAAAGACAAAACAAAACAGGAAAAGACTAAGGAACTGTTTCATATTGAAGGAAACAATAATTAAATGAACTACATAATTCTAGGTTGGATCCTTTTTATAAAGCACTTTTATGGTAATTGGCAAAGCTTGACAGGTTTTATGGACTATATTGAAGTAATAAACCATAATTTTCCAGTGTTTACTGGATTGTTGATATGCAGATGAATGTTATGGTTTGTTTGTGGGAAATACATATTAAAGAATTTGGAGGTGGTAAAGTTTCTTGTCGACAAATAACTCAAATGGGTTTAGAGAAAAATATGAAGTATCTGAGATAATACATATGCAAATCTGCTTGACTTAAACATTTCAAAGTTTGTTAATATACCATAAATATATACAATTTTTGTCAATTAAAAGTTAAAAAATAAGATCCTTGTAGGAGATTCAAACTGATAGAAAAAAGCCATAATCTCACTGGGGATTTAGCTCAATACCTGCCTCACAGTACAAGGTTCTGAGTTCAATCCCCAGTACCAAAAGAGAAAAAAACATGATCTCCTGTTTATTTAATTAATTAACATATCCTATTTAATAATAATAAATATATTATTTATTAATGCCTTTGCTAACAAAATAGTAATAGATTCTTTTCATGTACTGTATTTTATTATGTAAGTTCTTTGCTTTATTTTAAAATTAAACTATATTACATTTGTAAGAAATGAATTGTGGAATAGTCAAATCAAGCAGATTCGCACATGTATTACCTTACTTACCTCATCATTTTTTGGGTTAGGAATGCTTAAAATCTAAAAGAAAAAAAAAGAATGCTTAAAATCTACTTTCTTAATTTTAAAATATGTGATGTATTATTATTAACTATAATCATAATGTTAGACAATAGATCTCTTGAACTTGTTCCTCCTAACTGAAATGTTGTATCCTTTAATGAATATCTCTCTAACTCCTATCCCAACCTCTGCTAACCACTATTTTACTCTCTGGAAAATTTTTAAGTCTTCTGCTTCTAAATGAAACCACATATTGTTTGTCTGTGTCTGGCTTATTTCACTTAACATGATGTCCTTCAGTCTCATCCATGTTGCCACAAATAGTACAACTTTCTTCTTTCTCAAAATTGAATAGTATTCTGTTGCACACATGTACTGCGTTTTCTTTGCCCTTCATCTCTTGGTGGACACTTAGATTGGTTCTGTTTCTTATTTATTCATTTTTGGTACTGGGGATCAAACTCAGGACCTTGCGCTTGTAAGGCAGGCAGCAGAACCTCTGAGCTAAATATGTTTTCTTCCTTCAGTTCATTTGTACTTCACTTTCTTGCTGTATCTGTCCACCTATCTGATCAATTTAAACATGCATTTAAATTTAGAAAATCAGGACCATCAAATGGCTCATTGCATGAATTACTGCATACTGAAAAAAAAAAAAGATTGAACTTCAGCAGGTTGCTAATTTTGAAATGATTTCAAGATTCAATACTCTTGGACCCATCATCTCCTCTCCCAAGATGACCAGAAGAGAGTGGCACACGGCACCACCCATCCTGAGAACCGTAACCCTAACTTGCTCTCATTGGCTGTTCTCAACATAGAAGTTCCTCTGAGGTGTGGAAGTGAACCAAGTGCAACTGGAAAGGTCCTTGGGACATAAAGCTAATGTGAAAGTGCTGCCTTTAACTACTGCATCTACCATTTTCTTCTATGGCTATACTTGAGGATATCATAATTTTTTATCATTTATTTTGATTATACAGATTTTTGAGGCACAGTGCCATAATTTTATACTTCTATACTGCATATAATGATCAAATCAAGATTGTTAACTTCCTATCTCCTTAAACACTTTTTGAGAAACTTTTATTAACGTAAGAATCATACATGTTTATGGGGCATGGTGAGATAATTCAATACATATATAATGCATTTATACAATATTTAATAATCAAGTTGTTTCCATTTCCTTATAATTACTTTGTGTTTGGAGTGTTTGAACTCCTCACTTTACTAGGAACTATAGCCATCCCATTGTTCTCTAGAACATAAGAAATGATTACGTCTATATAACCATATTTGAGTATTTATCATCCAACCTCCCACTACTCCCATTGCCCAGGTCACAATTTCAAAATTTTGTCACATGACTTTCTAACATTCAATCCACTGAAGTACTGAACCATGTTCCAATAATTAAAGAAAAAAACAGCTAGATTTCTCTGCTTATGAACTTTCCCACAGTGGTCTCATCACACAAATGAGTCACTTTTTTCTCTGCTGAGTTCTAGAAAAACATAGGCATCTCAGTATATATATATATATATATATATATATACTGAGATGCCTATGTTTTTCTAGAACTCAGCAGAGAAAAAAGTGACTCATTTGTGTGATGAGACCACTGTGGGAAAGTTCATAAGCAGAGAAATCTAGCTGTTTTTTTCTTTAATTATTGGAACATGGTTCAGTACTTCAGTGGATTGAATGTTAGAAAGTCATGTGACAAAATTTTGAAATTGTGACCTGGGCAATGGGAGTAGTGGGAGGTTGAATGCTCTACAATTGAAACTTTCAGAAGAATGATAGGGAGATAAGGGTTAGGTAAAGCAAAGACATTACGAGTTCAAACCTAAACCATGGGACTGACCTACTCTAGCAAGTCTAGAAAGAGTTGAGTCTTTGGGGTAGACTCTGAGCATTTCTTCTAGCCAGGCTTTAAAATCTCAAATTGCTTCTCATAGCCGCTTGCTGATAAAAGAGAAATAATGGAGAACTTGTCCCTTGAGAGTAAACTGCCCAGAAGAGTTTATAACATGTGGGCAGAAAACACAGAAGGGGCTGTGGTCCTTGTTTGTGAGCCAAGGTAATGTTTGCCAGCACTTCTAACCTCTCTGTTTACCCTGCTGCCCTTCTTCCCAGAATATGAAAGGAGACTAACAAGATCTTTCTGATTCATTGGCCCACATTTTTGGACTGATGTAATCTACAAAAGAGCTAATGAGTAGTACATGGTGGTACACATCTGTAATCGCCTCACTCTGGGAGACTTAGGATACCCCTCTGGAAGGCCGAGGCAGGAGGATTACAAATTCAATTTAGTGAGTCACTATTGAATCTCAAAATGGTCTGGGGATGTCGCTCAATGCGGAGGTCCTAGGTTCAATCCCCAGGTAAGTGTGGGGGTGGGTGGTACCACTGATGCTGATTAGTGAGTTTGGCAAGATTCTAAGTGGAAAGATCTGTATAGGAAAAGCAATAAAGCAATAGTATTAAAAGTACTTCCAGGGTGGTAAAGACCTCAAAAAAATCTGACCTTTCATTAAAAACAACAAAAAACACTAGCAAAAATCATCAAAATCAAATTTTTTCAGAACTCTGGAAGCTAACCAAAGGCTTGCAACAATTGGAAGAACATTTATGTAAGGAAGCCAACTGCATTTTGGTAAAAACAATGAGCATTTGGTATTTTGACTTACCCTTTTCCTATTTCCCTATTGCCAGCTCCACAGTAACCTTGAAATCCAAATGTCTTATAATTACAGGAAAAAACAGCAGGCTAAAAGCAACTGGATGAGACGGAGTGGGTTTGGAGCATCCCAACAGCCCAACCGCAAAAGAAATGTCATTTGGATTGTCTGGTAGCTCCCTGAGAGTTTTGATTTTCAGAGCATCTCTCTATACTTTTTCTAATGCTATGCTGGGGATAGAACCCAGGACCCGGGGGCTCCCCTGTGCTAGATAAGCACTCTGCCATCGAGCAGATTCCTAAAGCCATATCTTCTCACGTGATCTGACTCAGAATTTGTGAGAATCATCCAGTTGATTTGGTGTAGCTAACAACAATTAGTGGAAATTGTTTAACATCACAGTGGCCTGAGGTGATGAGACCAGTGGGGACTTAAATAAGTTAAAGGAGAATAAACATAGAAAATAAGATTGCTCTCAGGAGCTTTTGAAAGCTCCCGAGATTCCCGGGAATCTACAAGAACATACATATGAACAGGGCTTGGCACATGCCAGGAAAACCAAGAAGCCTCAATTATTCGTCTCTGAGTGACCATCAGCCTCTATGAGACCAGGAACTGAAGGTGAAGGCAAAATAATAAACAACCTTCTGGAACAGTCAAACCAGGCCCAATACACACACACATAGCTGCTCAGCAAATGCTTGGAAATGTATCAATTCAAGGGATTTGTTATGGTTTGGGTAAGTGTCCACTAAACTTGGTCTCCATCCAATGGCACTATTGGGAGGTGCTGGAACCTTCAAGATGCAGGGGGCTTGGAAGGAGGATGTTAAATCCCTGAAAGCACACCCTCAGAGGGAATATGGGGACCCTGGGCCTTTCCTTTATTTGCTTCCCAATAGCTGCAAACAACTTCCTCTGCCACAGGCTCCTACCATGATGTACTACCTTGCCAGAGACCCCGAAATAGCAGAGCCAGTCAGCCTTGGATGAAGACCTCTGAGAGTGTCTGAGCTCTTGTTACAGTGAGGGAAAGCTCACTAACACAAGCACTTAAGAAAGTTTTGTCTTTTAGCTGAACACTAGGCTAATAGCTCAGAGACTTTAGTAGCTACACAAGCCAAAAAATACAGAATTAAGTCAAGAAAGTCATACAACAAACAGCACAACAACAGCAAGAACAAACAACAGAAATCTCTGGGGAGGGCAGTGGAAAGAATCTGATTTCCTGGGTTGATATATAGTACTCAAAATAGCCAGTTTTCCTCCAAAAGTCACAAGACATGCACACAGACAAGAAAGTCTGAGCTATACACAGGAAACAAGATCAAAATCAAGAGAAACTGTCCCTGAAGAAACCCAGTTGTTGAATTTACTAAGCAAAGGCTTAAAGGACTTAGCTATCATAAATGTGGCAAATAATTAAAGGAAACCATGTCTAAAGAAAGGAAAATATGAGAATAATATTTCACCAAATAGAGAATGAAATATCCCAAATAGGCAAATAGAGAAATTAGATTAGTGGTTGCCAAAGGCTGAAAGGAGTATGGGAATGAGGAATGGATTTTCTGGGTAGTGAAAATTTTAAAAAATTAGAGGATGGTGATAATTGTGTAATTCTATGAATATATGAAAAGTACTGAATTATATGTTAGAAGGGAAAATGTCATGATGTACACATTATAAAGTTATGATAAAATCAATTATTTTTCTATATAACAGCAATGATCAGAAATTGAAATTTTAAAAAATATTATTTATAATGTCATAAAAATGAAACATGAGCAAATTTAAAAATGTCTGAAAGATCTATATACTGAAAATTTCAACAATGAATGAAGTTAAGAAGGGAAGGCTTAATTTAATAGTGAGATATCCAGTTCATCAACTGGAAGAAATTCACATATATTGACACCTGACTTTTGACAAAGGTGCAAAGGTAATTTAATGGAGATGTGATGGTCTTTTCAGCAAAAACTTCTGGAACCATCAGATATATGTGTGCAAAAATAACCAAAAAGCAAATAAACAACAAAACTGAAATTTCAATCCATACACAATAAAATTTGTATGCAAATGTGTGTAGCAGCAGGGGATTTAGCTCAGTGGTTCGGTGGCCTGCCTTGCAAGTGCAAGGACCCAAGTTAGATCCCAGGTACCAAAACAAAACAAACAAACAAACCAAAAAACAAATGTGTGGAGCAGCATTATTTATAATAGCTAAAAATGGAAACATCCAAAACCCATCAACTGATAAATAAAATACCATGCAATTCCATTCAATACAATATTATAAAAAGAATAAAAACAAGCTACAACATGGATGATCTTGAAACAAGAACACAGAAAGGAATGTATTAAAAGAAACAATGTATCATTTTAATTTTTGTGAAAAAGCCTAGGCTATCCAAAGTTGCCCAGGCTGGGCTGGAACTTTTGATCCTCGAGTGCTGGGATTACAGGTGTATTCACCACACCCACATCAAATTATCTGTAATTTAAAAAAATTACATCTAAAGGGAGAATAAAAATATTTTAAAACTTTATTATAACTTACAAAGCTATAAAACACACACAATAAAACTTCTAGAGTTAAACACAGAAGAAAATATTTGTGGCCTTGGTTTAGGCAAACATTTCTTAGATATTGCACCAAAAACATGAAGCATGAAAGAACAGATTACTACTTTTTTGTTAAAATTTAAGACTTCTGTCCCTCAAGAACATTGTTAAGAGAATAGAAAGATAACTCCCTGTATGGCAGAAAACATTTGCTTTACTACTACTTGATGAAGCTACTACCTTTCCCTCTAGCAATTGCTAAAAGCTGGAAGAGATGCATCTCTTCCAAAACTCCTGTTCTCACCACATTCACACAGGTGGCAGTTGTCTAGCCTGAGTCATCCTGGAAACTAAGGGCCACATATAATGGCAAGAGAGACAGAGAGAGAGAGAGAGAGAGAGAGAGAGAGAGTCTTTGGTATGTGGTTCTGATTATTTTCATTTGTGTCATTTTGTGCAAGAGAGCAAAAGTGTTTAGAGCTCAGGATTTAGTACAAGAAGAGAAGTTGCATTTTATTTTAATTTTCAGCACTGGGGGTTGAAACTAAGGTCTTCCCACTGAGCCACAGCGCCTATTTTTTTTTTTTTTATTTTGAGACAGCCTCTTGCTAAGTTGCCCAGGCTGGGCTCGCTAATGATTTTCCTGCCTGAGATTCCCAGGGTGCTTGGACTACAGGTGTGGGTCCTCAAGCCCAACCTCTTTCTTTGACTTTTTCCTAAAGCGCATTATGGCTTAATTTCATTGTCTTTTCCAGAGGACTTTTACATTCAAGTGAACTCTACAGTGACTAAGAGCAGGCAGCTCTGTGAGAAATCCCCCTGGTCCTTTAACCAGCCCCTTCCTGATTCCACACTCACTGGCAGCCTCAGCATCCAGGACAATCAAAGGAAAAGTGGAGATCTTTCATTCCAAGAGCCTTGAGAGCTGAGACAGAACATTTACTGACTTTAAAAAGAAAACCATAGTAGTAGATGTTTTGTTTTCGATGCAGCCTCTTACTGCTGTCACTGCTGTTGCACAGCAGGTCACTCTCCCAGGCCGCTCTCCATGGTCACCATCTCATTGATCTCCATTGTACTTTGCAGCTGTCCTTACTCCTCCGTGCAACCCGATCCATGGACCGGACACACATGCATCAGCAATTCCATTACACGGCTGAAAAGACAGCAATCTGCTTTCAAAATTTTGTCTTTGCATAAGGCCAATCATGCTAGAAGGAATCGCAAACTAGGGAACTCAGATAAAATTGATTCGTATATCGGCACATTCCAAACATGCGGAATGTGAGATTTCTTGGAATGTTATCAGGATTACTGAACAATTCCTCAAAAAGAAGAAGAGAAAAAAATCAAAGTGTTTTCCGACTCCTAGGGTGGACAGGGTAATACCTTTCTAACTATTTAACAAGCCCGACATCTAGTGGCCAAATGATGTTTCAGAATTAACTAAAGACAGATTTGTGCAAAAAGGTGGGAATGTTACCCGGTAACTCCGACTCTCAGGTTCAGTGGGACTGGAGTAAAAGGTGAGCAGTGGAAATTATGGAAGCCTCTCAGGCGTGTACAGTGCTTGTCTACGAGGGACTGAGTTAACTGACGTTGGTCCCAGGTATGTGAGTTTAGAAAAAGGAGACAGACCATGGTGCAGCCCCTATTTCTTAACAGCGATCACAATGATGACTATGTCACACGATACTATAGGATGAAACGTCTTCAAAATGCTTCAAGCTTTGTCACTACCCTCAGTCTTATACTTTCCATCGGGTAAAATAGCCCACAATATTGTTTCTGTCATTAAATAGGCAGAAGGAGGGACTGAACAGGGAATTTTCCCTATTTAAATTAACAAATGAATACAGAGTCACCAATCTATAGATTGAAAAAAAAATTACTTTTAAAACCCGAGTACAGATTTCTTAAGTGTGTGTGACTGCAGGTATGTGTGATCCTACCAGACTTTCTTTGACTCTGTTTTGGTTTTGTTTTCTCTTTTAGAACTTCATAATTCCCAGCTGAAGACTCTACTAGAATAGAAAGAGCATCTCAGAAATCTGTGACCCCTTCTTATCCCTATTTTCTGGTCAGAGAGCAAAGTGCAGGAAGCATGAGTTGCTCAGCATTTGAATTGTTGCCAATGTTCACTCTTGGAGGCCGTCTTGGTTTCTCTACTCTATGGTTTTCAAGTATGACAGTGCTCTACGTATTTTTCCAACGTAAGCCTAGTCCTTAGAGACTCCATGACCTACTCTAAGATTTTAAATTTACAGACCATGGAGTTTAGGCAATAACCGTCACTGGACCTTAAACTGCCTTGTAGGCAGGCTATTTTGAGTCACTGTAAATAACCTATAACATTATTCGTGTTGCAGTTCATACTTCCTGGGAGAATTTTTCTCAATCTCCAAGATGCTCAGGAACCTTCCCACAATGTCCTCCCAGGTTCCTCTGAGTCAGAAACCTCTGCTACAAATGAGCTAGAGTAAGGCTTCTAGGGGTCGCGTGATTCACAAATACATCTATTGAGTGATCTGGAAAGCATTCCTGTGTGTGATCACAGGGCAGGCATGAGTGTGGTGTGCAGGAAGGGAGAGCGGCCCCTGGAGCTCATTAAACCATAGTGCTCCCACTGCCTACACCAGTTATTGGGCATTTAACATGGCCTCTTGCCCTCGAGAAATGTTAGAGCAGGAAATGGGTGGGCGTTTTTGTCTGAGGCTTAGGTGTTGCTTCATGCAAGATTGTTAGCAATTTTCAACTCCAAACTGGGTCCCCTTCCCCTCTTGGAATTATGGGGTTACTAACAAGACAATGCACCAAACTGAGCATCAAAGGAGGATTTTATTTTTTGCCCCAAAATAGGAAAAGTGAGAGATAAATTCACAAATTAACTCTTTGACCAACCATTGGGAGGTCAGGTGTTTACAGATACAGGGTAAAAGAAATGAAAGGGAAGGAAAGGTGACTCCAAGGGAGGAATATTCATGTCTTTTCAGGGAATGAACAGAGATATTCTGGGAATTTGACACCACCTCTTTTCATTTCTTTTATAGTTTTTTTTTTTCCAGTTGTCCTCGTAGCTCCTCAGTTCTCATGGGGGAGGGGATGTCATTTACCACGCAGATGGGATTATAATGAAGTCACTCTGGCAGTCATCCTAGAGCTATCAAGTTTCAATCAGCCTCCAGAAGAAGAGCCTCTGCCCTGCAGGCATCATGTCCTCAAACAAGCAAGATTAGAGTGGAGTAGAGCTGGCGATTTAGCTTGGTGGTTCCAATGCAAGCACAATGACCCAAGTTCAATCCCTGGTACCAGAGAGAGACAGAGGGAGAGAGAGAGACGGAGAGGGAGAGACAGAGAGAGAGAGAGAGAGAGAGAGAGAGAGAGAGAGA
>NW_022900923.1:14307746-14355525 GCF_012274545.1 Fukomys damarensis
CTCTGATGAGAGAGAGAGAGAGGGAGAGAGAGAGAGAGAGAGAGAGAGAGAGAGAGAGAGAGAGAGAGAGAGAGAGAGAGAGAGATTAGAGTGGAGCAGAAACTTACAAAAGTCAAGAAGTGGGGATAAGAGTAGGGTGGGGTCACAAGAAGATGACACTCTTCATTGGGAGCCACTTTGGGACAGTGACTTTATGGATAGACTGTGAGGGCCATGTATTCATGTGACCAGGGGCTCTAAGTTTGGAAGACCAGGCTTGTCCTCAGTGAGCAATTTTGGCTAAATTTAGTATCAGTTCCCAACTTTCAGAAGGATTACCGCTATGGTTTGGATCAGACCTCAGGATCTCTGGAAAGCCAAGGTTAAATGTCACTGTAGTAAGCTCACTGGTGACCTTTCCTGAGGAGACGGTGACTTCACCAGGGTGCCAGAGAAGGCTTCAACAGTAAGACCACAGAAAAGCAACAGCCTTGTCGTGAGAACAATGACACTGCTCGGAGGACTTAAAGCTTTAGTACTGAGGATCCTGGCGAGGGGCTCTGAAGGGGAAGAAAGGCATCCTTCCAACAGCAAAATATGATCCACTGAAGAGTGTGATCCAGCTCAGATCCACTGAATTTGCATGTGTAACAGATGCAGTTTCATTTCTTCCTTCCTGTGCGCACTCAGGAGGACTGCAACTGTACGGGTTCTTCCTCTTCTGATTACCATTTAGTTTCACCTTTGAGAAACTTGAAAATTCTGGCCTGGAAGGTTTTCATCCTAGTACTTTTTTTTTTTTTTTCTAATTCTGAGACAGATTCTAAGTTGCAAAGTTTTACCTAGGCTGAGCTCCAACTCGTGATCGTCTGCCTTACCCAATCTCGAGTGCTTGTATTGTAGGCCTACACCCCCATGCCTGGCCTTGGCAGATGCCTCGAGAGCTCCACAAACACAAAAGTACGGAAGTCCTTAAATTGTGACTCTCTACTGCTGTTAAGAACGGGCACCTCAGCAATAAGGTACATGCCTGCTACCAACACCCAGCGCCTTTTCTCTTGGTTCATTATTTTGGTGTGGAGGACAAGGATCACAGGGAACTGGCCCCTTTCACTCACTCCTCTTTTCACTATCTATGTAATACACAGCGTAAATTGAGAAGCGGCTTGGTGTATCAGGCCTTGCCTAGGATGGTCTTGGATGGATGACCTTAATGATCTCTACCCGCTACCTCTTTTCCTTCTCCATCTTAGTATTTGCTACTCTGTTTTTAAGCTCCAAAATTATGGAACTCTCTTTGTTTCTTCCCTTCCTGCTGCAATTCACACGCTCAGATATATTTTGGATCCCACTGGCTCAAGTTGAAAAGTATACCCAGAATCAGACCATTTCTTCCCTTGCCCAACACAACATTCTGGCACAAGCAACAACTCCTCTCACCAGAAAAATTACATCAGCTTCCGACGAAGCCCTCTAATTCGCTTCCCATTCCCTTTGTGTCAATTCTGCACACAGCATCCAGGATGTTTCTTGAACTGAGTCAGAGCATGCCATCTGTGCCCTGTTCACAGCCCTCCAACTTTCCACTGCACCACTTAAGTAAAAGTCCCTACACGATTGGCTCTGTCATCATCGTCCACTGTTCTCTCCCTACTCCTGCGAAGTCAGATTGCCATCCCAGGATGGTGTAGGACAGTTCCTGCTGTCTGGAACACTCGCTGTTAGACGTTAGCTTGGCCAACAGCTCCCCTCTCCTCACAGTTCAGCTCAAATATTGCTTGATCAGTGAAGCTTTCTTTGTTCACACTACAGTATGTTCCTCCCCTCTAGTCCTTGCATCTGTTTTTTTTCTTACCATGTTTTATTTTCCTCTATAGGACTCATTATGGCAATACAGGATTTATTTGTTATACAGTTGTTTATTGTCTTCCTGTCATTAGAATGTAAGATCTCTGAGGCCAAGTAAGTTTTCTTCTCTGTTCCCTACTGTATCTCCAGCGCCTGAAATAGAGTCTGGCCCCGAATAGGATCCTAGAAGGGATTGCAAGTTCGAGGCTTGCCTGAGCAATTTAGCAAGACACTGTCTCAAAATAAAAACTGAAAAAAGGCTGGGGACACAGTTCAGTAGTAAAGCTCCTCTGAATTCAATCTCCAATATCCCCCCCACAAAAAGAACAGTAAAGAATAAATTCTTCAATGAAACGACAGTGGGACCTAATGCATACTATATTATGAGTGTATGATAACGAATCAATCTGTCTTGGTCTGAGCATCCCACCTCAAAAGTTTATTGTTATAACTTTTATATTAACAATTAACCTCTATTAGTATTTGATGGGTATTTTAATAGCATGTCAATATAATAAGACAGAATATAAAATTCGGAATAAAATGTCCTCCCTGATTTTAGGGTATTCCCAATCGACTAGGGAAAATAGATCCAGATATCCCCAAGCATGCAGTGTTTAACCATAGGAAGGCAGAGTTAAAATGTCGCCATCTTTATAAAGTGTGGGTATCTGCTGCGCACTCTGTCATTGGTAGCTGTTGTAATTGCTCATGATGAAACACCTAGTGAACGGTTTTGACAGGTGAGAGAGCACCCTCTTATGGCCTATAGAAGCACCCTTCATTGGCTCAGCAGAGATGCTGGTGGAAAAGGGAGAGAAGTGTTGCAGGTCCAGCAGTCCAGCCTCTCTGCCTGGGACATGGGAGTGTCTTGGGACGCCGGAAATAACTACCCTGGTGTGGGGATGAGTGCAAGTGACAGAACGGAAGTGAAGCTTGAATGTCCTGAATTTCTTATTGCTATTACTTTTAAGAAAAGTTAGATCTTTTCTCCCCTAATCTCACACATCATAAATGAGGGCAAAATTATATCAATGAAGAATCATGTGCACATGAGTACAAGGTTCTACAGAGTGAGAAAATATCATCTTTCTTTAATTCCATTTCCCTTGAAAATAGTGGTTTCCATTAAATGGGAGGGAAAACTTGAAGAATTTAAACTGCTGTAAATAAGACTTTTTAAAAGAAAGTAAAAGTATACAAAGTAGTTTGGTGAAATCAAATCGTTATTAGATTCTTCTTTTTTTCCACAAACAGATTTGATAGTTAATCTAATTGGCTATTAAGTGTATTCCTTTTATAAAGCCCAGTATATGGTACTCTATTTCCAAGATTTGAAAGAGAAATATAAATAGTATTTAATCCTAAGCAGAAGTAAACCAGTATAATTTCACTTTGGAAAAATACTTAGAAAAACTCACAAGTATTCAAACATTAAAGTCTCAGAGAGCCTGAAAAAATTGTCTTTTTAAAAATGTGAATTATAGGAAGAAAGACTACCTGCTATTAAATTTAAAATACACAGTTAAACAATTGACTTTTCCTTAAGAACAGAAAAACAGTTGTGAGGAATTGAGGGTGGAAAAATGATGTCATATTAATACTAGGAAAGAAAAACATCCTTTTGTAAAAGATTCTGTCACCAGTCACAAGCATGTTTTTTGCAAAAGGCTGTGTCTTCCCATGTAGATTTGCAAATGTGACAATCGAATTCCCCAAATCTTCAGTAGTTGCCTTGGGTAAAAATAGAGGTGCCTGACACCTATTAAGCCATCTAAGCAGGCCTCTGCCTCCCTAATTACATCCCCAAGCTCCTACCTTCCAGATAGGAAGATGGAACTTATTAAATGTTTGTATCAGATGAGAATTTCATAGGCTCTCGGATGTCCTGGAATTTGTCATACTACTTTAAGACACATTGTTAGATGGGTTCACACATTTTGCTGCCCCTCTTAACAATACATTGCAATCGTTCACAATGTTTAATTTCACAAACTCCTCTGAAATGTGTACTAGTCTTGGCTGCAAGTAAATCATTTCTTTATGCTCAGGTGTGGCAGGATAAAAGCGAAACCTTGGTGCAGTCTCCCAAATTCTTCACTCTCCTGTACATTTCTTGGCTTTCCTCAATCCCAGTCTCCATGGAGTTGCTATGTCCATTTTCTTCTAAATTGTCAGCATTATTTTTGGTCTGCTCTGAACTACTGTAATCCATTTCTTAAAAATTAATGTGGGCTAGGGGTATAGTTCAATATTTGAACACTGGCCTACCATCTACAACACCCTGGATTCCATTCCCATTGCAACAAACAATGATAATAATAATAACTGCAATAATACATTCATGCATTGTGAACGGCACTGAAGAAACTGAAAACTAAGTTGTGTAACATCAGCTCCTTATCCAGGAAAATGGCTATGTGTGAAGATAATTATTCCTCTCAAATGCACTCAGAAGAAGTGCGTGTTTCTTAATGGCACAGTAATTTTTTTTAGTTAAGAAAAGTTTAAATGTGATTGTATAGTTAAGTGCAACTAAACACCCATGACTTACTGAGACCATGTGGATATGGGTTCAGGAAAAGAAAGGGATCATTGAGTCCAAGGAACCAAGGCTGTGTGTGTTTGTGGATCCGCCTTGTGCATACGTATGTGTGTATCCATGTGCCTCTAGCTCTTAAGTCTTGTTGAGGGCCAAATGACTCTAACTAAACAATATTTTGATGAGTTAAGTGTAAATGAATCAGTAACATACGGATTAAATTTCCCTTAATGCACATGGATTTAAAAATTAAGAGAAAAATGCTTGGCAAAGCCCATTTTGGCTTTGCCAAACCTAAGCTTTGGAAAATAGTTGGAGATATTCAATGATCCAACTGAGTAAAACATGGCCCACGTCCCCTCTCCCTTTTATAGAATCTTTATTTGTTCACACACATGGTACCAGAAAAGTCCATGGAGACATTTCTATTGGAGACGACGCCTGCTTCTAAACAAGACTCTTCTGAGAAAATCCCTTGTTTATTCGTGACTGTGCCAGACATTTGCATTTATGGTGCATAATTAATTTGGGAATCTTCTGAAGAAGTATCGCCCCTCCTCAGCCCTCAGGAGAGAAAGGGCATCCGCTCTGCCTGTGTGCTAATGTCTGTCTGTCTCTGCATCATAAATATATTTCCAAAAGATTCTCAATAGAAAGTATCTTCTCTTAATTTTCTCCAGATGTTGTTCTTAGTAGGGATGAGTTTTCTGACTGAGTGTCTCCTAAATCCTGCTGGGTAATTCTGCACATGGTCATGGTTAACACAAGCGTGTGACGAATCCCAGATGTGGAAGTAATCAAAGTGATCTACAGATCTAAGGCAATACTCGGGGGAACAAATGAGGGACATTGCGAGGTCAGAGCAATTAATGAGGGTCACACTGGAAGGTTTGGAAGTTGTGGGACCAGGAAGAGTGAGCAGAGGGTGGGGGGTGGGTAAAGAATGGGAATCCCCACGTTTTAGAATGACCCCTCCTGTCTCAGAGACTGGGGATAGGTAAAAGTGGAGAAATACAAAACATCTTTATAATTTAGTTATTATTTTGTTAGGAGGTATACTTCCTCCGCGTTCTGAAGGCAAAAGATGACAAATTCTCTATCCCCTATCTATAAAGCAGTGCCAGATGTGATTGTTTGAAAATCGCCAGACCCTTGTGTCAGAGACAGGCAGAATACAAAGATACAGGACATGAAAGTTAATAGAAACAAAACCTGGCCTACACATGGCAGCGAAAAACCCACCAGGAGCGTCCAGGTGGTATGGGATGACAGAAAGTGGATTCAAAATAGAAAAACTTTTGATGCAATACCAGCAACACCAATTGCTAGAGATGCAGGGAGGGAACAACGCCTTTTTTAAACTTGTAAAATGATGGGAATACCTCATTTCTCAAAGGTTTGTGTTCAAGAGAAAAGAAGTATTTTCTTAGCAAAAAGCACCAGAATATAAGTTTCTTGAGATTTTACTTGGGAGAAATTAATTATTGTGAGTGTGTTATTTAATTCTGGTTTGTTTGTTACTAATATTCAGGATGGAACCCAGGATGTTGCAGACACTAGGCAAGTGCTCAACCACTGAGCTACACCCTCACCCCTTGTATTAGTTAACATTTTTCTTTCTCAAAAAATATGTGATGCTCTTTTACTACAGAAGTACCACACAATGTCACACATGTGTTCAATGTAAATAATATAGAAATATTTATACATAAAGAGACTCCCCTGTTGTTTTTGTCCATGAGCCCGCTAGCAGAACAAAGGTTCAGGAACTCGGACTGGGAGAGCAAGGTGCAGAATCACCAAGCAGACTCCGGGGAAGTTTCTGGAACGCTTGCACCTTTAATAAGTTCAGCCAGCAATTTATAAAGTTTGAAAGAGGGAGTGGCAAAGGGGGAGCAATATATTTGGCTTAACAGGATTGGTTATTGGAGTGTCCTTGGATGAGGTGATGGAGGCATCCAACCAGGGGGGACGGGCGAGGCCATAGCTGGACATAGACAAGGCTTAAAGCACGAGCTAGGCCTCTACTAATGTGCTAGGAGACATACGTGCAGGGCACTTGTCCCAGCCAGACTTGTACCTCACCTACACGCACCGTTCACTTTCTAATTCTCTTTTCCTCCTACATAAGTAGAACCAAAGGTTTGATTACATTTTTCCAGAATTTCCCCTATATTTCTGCAAATATGCACATACATATAGGGTGTTTTTGAAAAAGGAGAATAAAGTCATGCTATAGGTAAATGTAAAATTCTACGACTTACTTTTCTTTCACTTAATATAGTAAGAGGAAAAGATATTTTAAGTTTTTTCCAATATTCAAAAATTATACATTATTTATGATGCAAACATCTGAGTTCCAATGATGGTTTGATGTTATTTAATATATTATGATTTTTCATCGCATCAATAAGTCAAAGCAAATAAACCATATGCCCACTTTGAAAGAAGAAAAAACTTCTTTGGATGGAATCCATTTACAATTGTGAAAGTATTTCTTCATAAACTATGAGCAGAATGCTATTTCCTTAACACGATGAAACATCTACATAAAAAAAAACAACCTCATGCTGAATGTCAAAAACAATAGTGCCAATCAAAGTACATAAGAAGGGATATAATCATTCATAGTAGCACCACTTTAAAATTTTTCTGAAAATCACTCTACAGCACAGTGAGTTAAAGGAAAATATTCATAAATAAAAGCAAGTGAAATGTGACAGAACACCCCAAAATATCAACCAAAAAATTATCATAATAAATACTACAGACTCAGGCTAGGTAATTATTTTAAAATGCCAGTTCTTTATAGCTGCTACAATGAAACTAGCAAACAAAAGCTAATGCAAAGGCATATGCAGTTCATAAGTAGACCCACGCACATGCAGTACTGTATAAATGATATACATGGTATTTTTATTCATCCTAAACTACTGTAATACTGAACTACAGACCAAGCCCTTTTAAAAAAGTGTTTTTGTGATAGATTCTAGATTAATTGCTAAGTTCTCAGGTTAGGCTGGAACTTGGGATCCTCCTGCCTCATCTTCCCAGAGCACTGGGATTACAAGTGTGCACCACCACACCCAGCTAAGAGAGAATATTTTTAAACATTTCAAACTGGAAAACTTTCTCAACATGAATTAGTGGAGTAAGAGATGAATGAATTTGGCTGAATAATATTGTCAAGCTTCCCAAATAGAAACAAAAATCACAAAAATATATTTGCAGCAAAAATGACAGCTGGTGAGTTTCACTGCCATTTCTATCTTTGAATTTTTGGGTCTGGCCATAGTCAGCCTCTTTCCTGTCATCAGATGCTCTACACCCTGTCACTGCTAGACCCACACAGCTGTTCTCTCTTTGGAACAAAGGTGCCACAGTCATTCTGAAGGGCACTCTTTCCATATGTATCATAAGCATTTTTTTTTTTTGGTATCAGGGATCAAAGTCGGGACCTTGCTATTGCAAGGCAGGCAGAGACACCACACCACTGAGCTAAATCCCCGGCCCTATCATGAACATTTTTGTGGAGCCTCATTCCTCAAACTCTCACTTTCTTTTCTCAAACATGTATAGACACACACACAGATTTACTTACGAAAATATATGTGGAAGATATGCTGAAAAAGTTGATTGCTTAGCAATAGAAATATTCTTATCTGAGTATGGCCACAAAAGAAATTATTATGCTGTCATTTAAGATTGTCTCCTAGTAAAGAGAACACTTCTGGCGCACTGCCTGTTTTTATAAATAAAATTTTATAGGAATAAAATAGCTCACCCATTTACTTATTATCTGTGATTGTTTTCTCCCAATTGCTCCACAGTTGAGTAGCTATAACAGAGCTTGTGGTTCAAAAACATAAAAATATTTGCTGTGTCACAGTAGGAAGCTAGAGACCAACTCTGAAACAGTCTTTGAAATCTTGTGGAGAATAAGGATGGAATTAGCTTTTCCACCACCCAGTTAGGAGTGGTTGGCTTCTATTGAATGACCCCAAGTAAAACTAATTATGGAGTCCGTAGGATGGAAAATGTACTAAGTATGTAATAGTAGAATATTTGGTGTCCAGGTAAATGTTCACAATTTATTAAGTTTGTTAAAGTAGAATATACATAAAAAGAATAAATTTGTATATTAAATATATATATATTAGATCTATTATCCAACTCTAATCTGACATGCATGCATATAATAATCAGAAGTCTATGAATAAAATATTATTTTGAGATATTGAGACTATCAAGTGTCTTCATTTTACTGAAACTTTCTACAATGAATATGTATTATTATTTTTGAAACTACTGTAAATATTTTTAAAAATAAGCTGCCCATGTTATATGAGAATATCATTTCACGATTATGAGTTCTTCTGAGGTAAACTTAATTTTAGACAATTTAAATCCAAATCCAATTTCCAGAGTTTATGCAGACTTCCCTCCATCCCCCACCAACACAAACACACTGGGCTTAGCTACGTAAGTTAAGGATGAGCATAAATCTTTTGGGGGAGTGGTGGGCATGGATGAGGGTCTCAGAGAGAACACAAAATTTTGTTTTCATTCAATTTAACTTTTTCTCCATTCTTCCCACCCACCCAGAAAAATAGTAGGGTTTCTTCAGGTTTGTGGACTCTTTGTTCACCTGCTTTTGGGGAAGAGGATTGCTGCAGTGTCTCTAGGGTTTAATTCGGCACTCTACATTAAAATGTCAATTAATGGCAAAGAAGAGAAAACCACACATGGTTGCCATGGTAATGGGTAGGACCACAGATCTTAGGAGCCTCATCATACAAACTCCATAATTAGTTTTACCTTGGCGTCATTAAATAGAAGCCAGCTCCTCTTAACTAGGTGGAAGAAAAGCTAATTCCATCCACGTTCTCCACCAAGATCTCAAGAGAACGGTTTCAGAATTGTCATCTAGCTTCTTATGGTTACACAGAAAGGAAGGGGCTGGAGAACTCACCTTACAGCTCTTAAATTCTTACAAGTAACCACTGAATTGAGCACCAAAAAATAAGCTATTCTTTCCTGGGGTCTGAAGTTTTAAAAGTTTCTCAGTGTATTAATTCTTTATATATGCATAGAGGTCTTACATCCTAATTCAGTCTGTGTTTCTGAAACTTTTGTTCATCTTTGTGAAATGTCAAGTTGAATTTGGCATCTATTTAATAGCATGCAGGGACAGCAAAGAATAATAATACTTTCACAGAAAAATGTGAGAAGATTAGAAAAGATTGTAGTCTAGTCCTCTCCTTCCTTGGAAAACCGGACTAAATTCCCATTAATCAGAGAACTTGTGAAGTCTTACAATTTCTAAAAATTTCCAATGATTTCCCAGTGACGTTGTCTCTGCCTTGTTGGAAGGGAGAAGTCCAGGAAACTTGAAATGAACTTAAAGAACATCACAATGGTGGATCTGTAAAAGTCACCACCTTGTGATTAAGTTACTCACCACCACCCAACAGGCTGGTGATGACCAAGTGAGCTCTGGAACACAGGTCTCTGCATTTCTATGCTTACTGCCCTTCTCCTCTCCCTTTGGTGTACCCCTGGCTGTGTTACTGCTAGAACAACCATAGTGTGGCAGGCAGGGTGCTGGTCTGGCAACTTTTGTTTCACTTAATTCTCAGTGCAGCACCATGAGGTACTGTTATGTCCTCTTCTACAACTGAGCCTCAGAGAGGTGAAGTAACTCAGACACAGTCTCTAAGCCAATTCAGTTGAACTCTGAAGCCTTGGATCCCAACTATTCCAATTGGCTGCAACAATTCTGTCCAGCATCCTTCCCCTCTACCCAGTGGGTTTTTTGGAGTGAGCTCTTTAAAAAATTGTACATGCAACACTCCATGCTTTGGAAGGGAAATGTATTCCCCGCCTTTTTGCATCTTTTTCTAATCACACATTTTGTAGGACACGTGACAATAGTTTCTGGCTGATATCTATGCCATTCCATCCTTAAAACTCTCTTTTACATATCATGGAATTTAAATGTGTCCTCTCTAATTTGCACAGCAACTCTGAAAGTGAGAGATGATGTCATTTGCTTCTTTTGCATCTTCTCTTCTCCAAATACCTAGCTCAGTTGCAAGTGCCTAATAGGGACATGGTATTGCATGATGGACTTCATTGAATCAGCACCAGTTTCCCTGGAGACCACAGAGCACTTGAAGAACTTTCAAGTCGCTGGGTCCCCCCATTAATCACTGGCTTCGATGTCTACAGAAGGGGAGAACCAAAGTCCAGCCAAAATGTAGAAAGTGCCACCTCCCAGCAGCAGGGTGCAAGCTCCACCCGGCTCCAGCTCCGTATTGTTTAGAGGCTGTGGAATCTCGTGTCCGTCACTGTGGAGCCAAGGCTCCTTCCCCTCAGGGTCTGAAATATGTGCCTTCCTCTGGTGCATTGGTCTCCTACACAGAGACAGCCTTGCTTCTGACAGCTCCCCTCGGAACTAGACAGGCTTGGAGCCTGCCTGCTGTGCTTGGAATGGATGTGACTCCAGCCCAAAACCAAGATGCAGAGTCTTTTATAGCCAACTTCAGAGAGAGGAATGAATAGGGGAGTGGGGGAGGAGGCTGAGACAAAGGGGAAGAAAGACATGTTGAAAGATGAACAGGATGCAAATAACTCTGTAGAGAAAGGATTTGGAGGAAATCATTTCTCTGTTAACCTTAAAACACAAAGGCAGAGGACTCTGAGGGTACCTGGCTCCTGGGGAATTGGGGGCCCCTGTTCATTCTCCCTTCCATTTTTGTTTAAGACAGTGAGGAGTACAAACCAACAGGAAGACTGAAGGCTTCTGTGAGATTTACTTATGTCAGAAGAAAACAATTTGCCCTAAGGATACTCACTGCCCTAGTCCCTCAAAAAAGATTTTTCTTTTTTCTCTGGAAAGATATTCCTGCCTCCAGTCTGGGAGGCATGATCTGTGGCTTTGTTTTGGCTGCTGCTGTTAGTAGTGTTTTGTTTTGTTTTAATAAAGGATATCATCATCCTGACCATACCCCAAAGGAAGATTGAATATACGTCTGTCCATTGTGATTTACTAGACATTGTACAGTGCAATTAAAAATGAACATAGAACCATTCAATGGAAAGTAAGGTCAGGCTGCATATAAAAATAGCAAGCACAAGGCATGTCATGTAACTGGTTTTCAAGATTTGTTATCGAATCCCTTCCTCTATTGAGATGTCCATGGCCTAGGACAGGGAACTGATGTTGAACCAGATGAGATCCTTGTAAGCCCTATGAATTAATCACTACACAACATAAATGAGTGCTGCATTTAAATTATATATAAGCAAAATAGCATTTTATTTGGTTTCAAAAAAGAATGAAAGCCTAGCACACATTGAGGCAGGATGAGATTACATGACAGTAAGTAATCATTCATCTTTCATTTGACCTCAAAGATTGCTGGAGAAAGCACAGATATGGAGCCTGCTTGGGACCTGGAAAGATATAGAAAGCAAGCTTGGAAAGACAGAAGTATGATTAAATAGCAGCTTGGACAGTCCTTTAGAAGGTTTTGGAAGTCCTAAGAGCCTGTGAGTGAGAATTCTAGTGAAATTGCTATCTCTTCCTTCAGTTCTCTAGAAGAATTAACAAACTAAGAAGGACAACCTCAAAATAATACAGGGTTTGGATGAAGTAGTATGGACTGCAAATGCATAAAATGATGGGATTTGAAAAAACAGTGACATTAGTTTCTAAACAAAAATCTTGCTGTGTACAACATATTACTGTCTCCCACCCAAAGCCAAATTGATGTTATCACAATCGTTTGAAATCATGCAAGTTATATGAAGACAGTTTCAAAATCTAACTTCAATAGAGTCTCCTTTGTTGACATCATCAAAGTTAGTTGCAGAGAAATATTAACTTGTTGGCCTCATACTTGACTTTCTTTCAGTTCTCAACCGAAAAGAGCATCTCAAAAGCCCTTGAGCCAGCCCTTCATGTGTGAGGGGTTCTGATCTCTGACTGCTGAATGTATGGTACCTGAACAAGTAGCAAAGAGTTCCATGCACAGAAGTCTACCGCTCACGGCATTAATGATGGAGGGGAAGAGTCCAGAGAGAGAAAGTACATAGCAGGTTGAGGGAGTGGAGCCAGGATATACAATCATAGAAATGACCTTTGAGCTATTGGAGGTCAGAATTTCTACTCCAAAGGATTGCAACTTGGGAAATATTCCACTAAGATTTGTTGTTATATCTCAACAGTTATGAACTAATGTATTCTGGTACGTTGAATGTAAGAATTCATCTCCTCCTCAATACTCCCATTCTGCACTGTTTGCTCTCTTATTAACCTGATCTATCATAACGAAACTTTTTAGGAAAATAAAGATGAGAAAAATTAGTGTGTAGTGTGTTGTGTTGTTATTTGGTAACACTTGAGAATAATGGAATGAATGTAAAGGTTTTATCTAAAGATTTGAACTGAACCAGATTCAACCTATCGATTTATATTTAGAATACACACTATATAATTAGATAAGAAACCATTTTAAAACCAACATTGTCCTTTGGCCCTAATAAGTTTGACAAACATATAAGCATAACAGGACAAGAGGAAAATGTGATATTGAATGGAATATAAAAGAAAACAATTGCAAGAAGGCTGAGAAAGGAGTGTTTGAAACCATTCCTTTGTACAGAAGACTTCTGAGCGAAGAGGTTAGCAGAAGGAAGCCCCTCAGACGTGGTGGTTCAAGAAGACAATCAGCAAGAGTACGTAGCTAGGTAAGCCCTGGAAATGTGGAAGAGAAGTGGTGTGGGCAAGAACGGTATGGGTCGTGAGGGGACGGAGTGATGATGTTCTATGGAGTGGGGAATGGAGGATGAAGGCTCGTGACATGCAGATCAGCTGCAGTTCAGAGGAGGCAGCTGTTGCTTCATCAGATTAGAGATGAAAGTGAAGGACACGTGGAGACAAGGCTCGTGCGTGGAATGGAAAGATGGAAGTTCATCAGGAAATGAGGAGAACCTGACCGCACACACGCACGCGGTAAAGGCTGTTGAGGCAAGCTTCGGTTCTTGAAGATAAAAGCTTGTGTACTGGAGTTACTTGGTGAAATGGAAATTCTAATAGCATCTAAATATTATTTCTTTTAAATCTGGGATTTGGGGCCGTGCCTGCATTTTAATTGTACAAAACATTTGATTGGCTGGCTGAGCTATGGGACTGTTATTGTTAGTTTTGTACCCAGTAATTTATTTTAAAACTGTGAGTAGAATTTCTGTGCTCTGTTGCTTCTGGTTTAGTGGGAAAGAATGTGCTACTCAACTCTGCTCAGTAGGAAGGATAAAAAGGGAGATAGAGAGGAGACTGAGAACTGTTTATTTTAAACTCTGAAGTTCAGCAAACAAAGGCTGGTGCCTTCACGATCAATGTTTTTAGTAATCCTGTCTGGGAAAGAGTGGAATGAAAATTTTGACTTTAAAAAATCATCTCTGCCTTTTGTTCATTTTACCCAGGACACCATCAAATGAAGACACATTTGTTTTCATGAATGTCTGTTCTAAGACAGAAAAATTTCAAAAAAAAAAAAGGAAGAAGAAGAAAAACTTTCTCCCGGGTAACATCCTCCTCCTGAAAGTTACTTCAGTTACTTTCACTCAGGCATTTTCGAATCCTGTGGACACATTCATTTTAACCTTGAAGACACAGCAGGTAGAGGGAGGGGTAATCTACTCTAGCATGAGGACTTGAATTTGTGCTCAGCTGTCCGTGTTACATTTCACCTGTCAGGCTTTCACCAGTTTCAATCCACAGCTTCAGCTTTGGAGGGGCCACTGTCATCCACAAAGAGATGAAATTGGCTTGTTTGTGCAATAAACCAGAGAGAAAAAGGAGGGCACAACAGGTAGCCCACACCTGTGTTAGACTTGTTCTATGTTTCTGTGGGATGATTCAGAGGCTTTAGTTTTATCCAGAAATTTTTTGTACTTGATGATTTCATGTTATTATTAATTATCTTTATCCAAGGAATAAGGGGCAAATAAAAATCTATATTCATATTTACAGTCTGTCATACCATGATAGATTTAATTTAGTCCTTATCTCTCTCTCTCTCCTTTCTTCCTTTTGTAAATTTGTTAAGAAACTGGGCTACGAAACTAGAATTCCTCTTTAGTTAAGAA
Source organism: Fukomys damarensis (assembly GCF_012274545.1). Lineage (NCBI taxonomy): Eukaryota > Metazoa > Chordata > Mammalia > Rodentia > Bathyergidae > Fukomys > Fukomys damarensis. The sequence goes on from NW_022900923.1 coordinate 14,322,271, forward strand.
TTCATAGTGTACTCTCTGCCACATTCTTTCCCTTCTTTCTTCATGATACTATTGATTCTTGCTTTGTTGATGATCCACCTGAACTTCCCTGTCCTCTTTGATAATATGTTATATCCTTTATGAATATTAAATTCTCCCCTAGAATAATCCTATACTGATCATTCCTTCAGCACTTAAATATTTAGTGTGGATCTTAAAAGATAAGTATGAATTTCTCTGGAGAATGGGGTGTTAGACAAAATTCCTTTTAGAATCCTTTTCATTTTATTTTTTATTAACATTTACTAATTATGAACATTAACAGGACTCTGTGTGATAAACTCATACAGCATTCATTGATCAAATATATGTGGGCTGGGGATTTAGATCAGTGGTTCTGCTGCCTGCCTCTGAAGCCCAAGGTCCTGAGTTCCATCCCCTGTACTGCCAAAAAAACCCAAAAAAACATTGATCAAATATAACCTCTGGAGAAGAATGAAGATGTCTCACAGAGATCCAAATGGAAAAGAGCATGCTGAGGTCTGACAGCAGAATGTTCAGAAGTGACTGTGAGCAGGGGGAAGGGGGATCTAGGGATACTGGGAAAGACCTTGGTCATTGTGCTAAGGACTTTGTTTCACAGGCATTGAGGGAGCCAGTTAATGATTTCCTCCAGAAAATCAGATCTTTGTGACTGAAATTCCTTCATCTGCCAAGATTTGTTGGCAGTAGTCCTTGTCAATCCCTTAAGTTTCCTCTCCATTTGTGTTCAAAGGTGCTTCATTGCATAAACTCTGGTTTTGTCCAAGTCTGCTACAGTTTGGTTCTTTATACTAACCAGAAAGATTCTTATGATCCTTTAGGACTACTGAGAGTTCAGTCCCTTGGTCTTCATGTGCTGGTGAGAAGCCAACATACCACACTTGACATCAGCCTAAATTTAGGAAGTAAGAAACCAATTATGAGGAGCTGATGTGACAGAGGTTTAGGTTGGAAACCCAATTAAAATGCATATTGTTTACAATCATATGTCCTAAGGAACTAACGTGAATTCAGTGAAGTGAGCATTTTCCTTGTGGCGAAAACAAGAAGTCAGTAATGAGGGGGTTTTACCATGTCTGTGTGAGACTGGTATACATTGCCTACCTCATCAGCCTTACAGCAGGGCTAGGAAGAACACGTGCCTGAAAGGACAAGGAAGATTTCCTTTGTGATTCATACCACTTTCAAATCTGTCTTTGTACTCTGTACATGTATTCGTTTATGCATTTCCCAATTCATGCATTGAAACCATCAGGACTATGTGCTGGTCATCTGGTAGGCAGAGGTATGAGGTGCTGGACTTTCAGCGTTAGACAAGTCATGGAATCTGTTACTATGCACCTTATACAGTAGTTGAGCTAAGAAGTTCTATATCAAGCACATAATTATGAAAATAATGTGCATTAATTACAAAGTAAGGTGTTAAGAAAGCATACACCAGTGATCTCCACTAGCCAAAGGGGTTCAGAAAAGCCTTCCTGGATGAAGCTACGTTTAAGCTTAGACTTGAAAGATGAGGGGTGAGACGAGGTCTGCATGCAGTCTGTAGTGAAGTCCTCTTAAACCCCCTGAAAACCTACCATTAGTCAAAGTACTTTGTGACACCATGTAAAAGCAGTGTCAAAACGCTGCCCTTTTGTCCCCACTTCGTGACCACAGTAAGTTCATACAGTGATTTAACTGAGCCCACTGGTTAAATACTACAGAGAGAGAGAGCAAAGGGATGTGAATATCTGACATGCTTGGCCCTGATCCAGATTTATGTCTATGAAGAGGGATAAACTCAGGAAAGGCCAAACCAAGGAAAATGTACTGGCATCTCCTCTTGGCAGCCAAGGGCTTTTGAAATCACAGGCAGCACAGTTAAACAAGAACATGCAAACTTACTCTAAACAAATTCGTACTCCTCCAACTGCAGCCAAATTATCTAAACTGAAATGTAAAAATTGATGGAATTCTGACCTGAAAAGAAATAAAATATCAAATAAGCAATAGTATTTAGATGACAGCACTACCTCAACTTTTCCTGTCGGCACCACACCGGTGGGACTCTGAGTACTTCTTTTAAATTTTAAAGGAATGTTTGACAGCCTTTTAAAAAACAAAACCAAACCTCTTAATTCTCACATTAAGATGGTTTATTGTATTAATAATACAAGATTTTAAAATTTGTTCTAAATAACTTTCACTGCTTTTCCTATTCTTATCCAATTATTTTGTTCCAGTAGATTTTCTCTCATGGGCCCCACTTCCACTGCCTTTATTGCGTTTCTCTCGGACACGCTCTCTCCTCTCATTGTGCCAGCCTGTTTTGTGGTCTTATCTTTCTGCAAATGCGTTTCCTTCCTTCTTTTCTTTTGCCCTTAATGCTGCTTTTCCATTAATTTTCCCAGGATTCTAATTTTTCTCTATCTACCTTTCTCCTTATTTTCTGGGCTATTCCATTGCATTGACATCTTCATACCAATTTTGTTCTTGCTTTTTTAAGCCTGTGTATATATTATCCTATTTTTATTCCCACCATATACAATGATGTTTATATAAAATAAACTGATGTGTGTGCCACTGCCATCACTGAGGCCGCTCAGAAATCACTGAGCTTGAATGATCAGTGATTATCAATGCATTTTGACATTCACCAATTTGAGTTTCAATTCACATGTGCAGTCAGCTTTCTATGTTTATGGGTTCTTCAACCAATCACACTATTAAAAACATTTTTTAAAAATTGCTTCTGTGCTGAACATGCACAGACTTTTTACTTCGTATCATTCCCAAAACAATCAGCTACTATTTATACTGAATTTTCATTGTATTAGAAGCCATAAGTAATTTAGAGATTATTTAAAATATATAGGAGACTATATGTAAATGATATGCAAATGCTGCATCATTTTATATAAAAGACTGGAGTGTTCAAGGATCTCGGTTCTGTGGTAAGTCCCATAGATACTATGGGGTGACAGTATTTATTCATCCATTAATATGCATATAAATAGTAAACATTTTAAACTATCTGCTACATGCTGGGAAATTTATAGAAGTCCCTTATTCTTTATCTCTGTTAATATTCACAATAGATTTTCAGGTATATAAGTACTCCCTTGTCACAAGAATTAAAGCTCAGAAGGGTTAAAAACTTTTCTAAAAATAACAATGTCCTGCTGTGGATTTAGTTCAGTGGTTCCGGCACATGCCTCGCAAGCACAAGGACCCAAATTCAATCCCTGGTACAATAAAACAAACAAACAAACAAACAAACAAACAAATAAATAAAAACAACAATGTCTTGCATAGTGAAAACAGAATTGAAATCTTTGCATTCTCCCTTATAAAGCCTTTATATCTTGCTTCGTCTGGTTCTGCTTCTATTGCTATCAGCATCATGAGTAATAGGATATTTCAGTAATGCACAGAGAAGTTTGTGAGGAAGAAAAATTGCTAGATAAAGACTAGCAAAAATATCAATAATCCCCTAATGGAAAAATTACTTCTCCTTTGACTTGTAATTAATGGTTTTAGCATAAAATATGCATGTGTCAGAGAGGGCAAGGATGCAGGAAGCTAAAGGCCATCTTCGAGTTTGATCTGTAACTATTCCAGTTAGGGAAATGTGAAAAGGGAAGACCATGCATGGCAAGAGGAAAGTAGCTCATTCTATATATATCTATGTCAGTCTGTCTGTATATCTATCTATCTATCTATCTATCTATCTATCTATCTATCTATATCTCTCTATATAGATATATATATCTGCTTGTCTCTTTCTGAGAGTCTCTGTAGCTGATGGCTTTAGAATAACATACCAGAAACCATACATTTGGTGCAAATGCTTTTGCTCTACTGCTCATACTGACTGCAGAATAAAAGCTTTTCTAGCTCTGTTCGTCAAGCTTCCTATGCCTTAGAATGGCCAAGCATTTTCTCACATCAACTTTATTTGTAATTCCTGTAATTTTAAGGCTCAACTACACAGTTTTTCTGAACTATTTTCTAAGACTATCACAACTCCTAGCTCAAGGTAGTTCCACAATGTTGTACATATTAGTAAAAACATGCCAGAATATGAGGTGAAAGTGGTAATTTTTGAGACTATTATATCATCAACATCATAATCACAGTTTACTCTTTTAGTATACCTAATCCACATACATATATGGGTATATATCCTTTCATCATAATTATTCCTATGGATTCTAAGTATTTGTATGCAAGTTATAAATGAAAAAATTTAAATGTCCTGATCAAAGTCAACCACTTGATCTAGGGTAGACCGAGGCTTCATATTCTGAATGCCAGGCATAAGGAAGACTGATCTGCTTGTCTTCATTTGTGTGGCTCTGTCCTTCTCCAACACCATCTCCAACTTTGTTCTCTTCTACTCTATCAGAAGGCCAATTTTCAGGCCCTACATAGCATTCCACAGACATCCCCATCTTGTCTATCCACGTACATCTGTCCGTCCTCCCATCTGACCCCATCAATTACCTTTCCTAGTTCTCCTATAGTGCCCTGTGGAAAACTTCAATGCCCTCAAACTCTTCTGTGAACATCCCGTCATTTCCTGGCACTAGCCAACGCTTTGCAGTCCCTGAATTCCCTGCTTCCTCCATGGCCATTCCAAGAGGAAGCTGCTTTCACTCTCACACTCGTAGGCTCCAGAGATAGGACAGACTTTACTTGCTCCTCATTCCTACTTCTAATATACTCACCCTTTGTCCTTCAAAGTATCCAGGTTCCTTGAATCGTGAGTGAGCAGAAGTTGCCATTCATTTTCTCCCAGACACTATGATTTTTCGATATCCCAGTTAATTGCTGTCAGTATTGATGAATATTAGTACCTGGCTGTCTTTTTTTCTGCTGCTACTCTTCCTCTCGGAATTCTTGTTGACTTGATGATCTGTATAGATGAATTCTTTTCCATTGTAGTTTTTGTTCTATGTCCTTTTCTTTCACACTAGCAATCTTTTCTCTCACTCCACCTTGTTCACTTATCCACAGTGTCACACCTCAGTTTGCTTATCGTTTTGTAAAGCAGCCCAGCTACATTCTATCTATGGGACTTGAACACATTGTTTAATGATTTGTTCTGCAATTCTTTGCTCCAGTAGGTCCTCCTTCCTGCAGTCACTGGCTTAGATTTCCTTAGAAATATTTACTCACTCCCTTGGCAGAGGAGCTGAAGATGGCCTGATAACACCAGGATAACTCAGCCAGGATGCATCTCTCACTTAAGACCACCGTTACAAAATGGGCATTCAACAAAATCATTCAGATCTCTACACACTGCCCTGGGCACTTCTCACTCCCTCTCTTTTCCTTTCTTCAGTGCCTTCATGCTGTTTACTCTGAGATGTTGACTACACTTCACGCTTTGTCCAAAACTCCTGCCCTGTTTTACCATCCCATCCTTCGCAGCACCAGGATCAGCATCCACCCTTGTCTTTCGTTCTGTTTGCTATACAGTGGAGTGGATCCTGTTGAAGGTCACTCTCAGCACTTCCGGAACCGGAAGCTTCGTCACCTTCCTAAAACCAGTATGCTATCAGTTATCCCCTCCTTAGCTGCTTGATAAGTGCACTTCACAACTGCATTTTTCTCATTACCCAGCTGAAACTTCAGATGCTACCTACCCAGAAGGGTCATGTCCTCTGCTATGCTGAAGCCCTCCCGCCCTTACCTGGCCTTATCTTCTTCACTGCATTTATCAGCACCAGAGATTATCATAATCATTGTTTACACTCTTGGAGGTTTTTGGAGTTTCCTAGACATTTCACTCATCTGTTTCTTATTATAATTATTGTCTCTCTCACTTGAATGAAAATGAACTATATAAGGACTAGCATGCACATTATTCTGCTGTGCTCCCAGGTCTTTAAGCACTGCCTAGCAAGCACAGTATAAGAACTTGGTGAGCCTTTTTTCATAACTGACTCAAAAGCCTCTGTCATTCCTACTACAATAGACCAACTTCCAGTGAAAGGGATGCTCCGGGGGGAAATTCCGGGTCAGCGCTCTCTGGAGAAACAGATGCTGCTCTTAGCACAGCACAGCCTTTGGAGGAAGCAAGGTGGTAACAAGCAAGTGTTGATCTCAGTGGCCCTGTAATGAGAAACTAAGAATACGTTCCACAAAATTAATACTAGGTGGAGAAAAACTCATATCCCAGGAGATTTTACGTACAGAAGGGTAGAGCTTGCATAGAAATATTGTAGAGAGTAGAGTGTGCACAAAGAGTTTTAATTGAAATGAAAGATGCCCTTGGATGTCTGATTCCTAGAAGAATTAGCAGGGTATTGCAAAGTGGGTTTTTGATAGAGCCAAATGAAATATGATAATACTGCCATAGTAACTGTGTCTTAACAGAATGGCCATAGGAATTTCCATTAAGAGTGCTTATTTTAATTGGTTAAAATAGGATATTTGAACAGAAAGATGCCTTTGGACTTGAACTTGCAGAGAAAGGCTTTCCCTCAGATGATGTTTTCACCTACTGTTTGAATTGTGTAAGTATCAAAGTATGTCATTTGAAAGATGATATTTTCAGTCTATCTGAAAGTACTTTGTGAATATAATATTCATAGAATGTAGAGTATGTAATTCATTAACTTTATTAATATTTTATTTATAAAAATAAGTCACATATGTGCATTTTGTTGTGACTGCTAAACCCTGTAATTCTGCAATGTAATAAAGTTCTGCAACTCTAACTAGTCTTATTGTGGAGCATAATTACAGTAAAACTGCTAGTTGTCAAAGGAGAAATGATTTACAAATTTTATATAGAACATCATCTTTTAAATGAGTTTTGAAAATTTACCATTTCTTCTGGTCTGGCTGTAGGGAGAAGTATATTTCTAATTTTTATTGTTTTTATTCTTAGGTTTTTAATAAAAATAATGCATTTTAATTTAGCAATAAATCCCATCAGATGGATAGGGAGAGAAGTGGGTAGCTAGAAATGTGATAAAGCAAAAATATTAAAATATTTAGTGTAGACTTTTGGTGGTTAGTATGCAAGTATTTTTTGTGCAACTATTTGAAGATCTGTATATCTTTAAATTTTTCATAATGGCTAGGTGTGGTGGTGCATGCCTGTAATCCCAGCACTTGGGAGGCTGAGGCAGGAGGATTGCTGTGAGTTTGAGACCAGCCTGGTCTACATAGTGAGTTCCAGGTCAGTCTCAACTACATAACGAGACCCTGTCTCAAAAAAAATCATAATAAAATATAGAACTAAAATTTGAATCAGACTAATCTACACGATATTTCTTATGTAACAACTTGTAAGTTCTGCTGCACTTATACCTTGGTTCAAATGTTGTAGAATTCTTTAAAAGTAATGGATGAGGGCCGGGGATTTAGCTCAGTGGTTTGGTGGCCTGCCTTGCAAGGGCAAGGACCCAAGTTCAATCCCCGGTACAAAAAAAAAAAAAAAAAAAACCCAACAAAAGCAATGGATGAAATCATCTTGAGAAAATAAAACAATGATTACAGTATAATTTTCTATTTTTTAAAGAGCAATAATCTGCCTTAAGCCATATGAGAGAGGAATAATAAGCATTATTAAAAATTGATTTTATATCTGATCCTCTAGTAATGGCTAAGTGTACATACCCCAATTTAATATACACCACAGTTCAGTTTGGTAAGGGGCTCACTCTATCCTATAGATGAGGTATCTATGCCTCAGAGATGTTAAGTAGCTCAAAATCACACAGTTAAGAAGTGGCAGAGGGCTGGGGAATTAGCTCAGTGGTTCTTCAGCCTGCCTTGCAAGTGCAAGATCCTGAGTTCGAACCCTGGAAGTAGCAGAGCTGAGCTTAAACCTAGAACTCTTTGACTCAAAGTTGTAGCTCCTTCCTTCCCTCACTTTCATTATTTTTTGGATTACTGAGAATAATTCACAAGATCCATGTTGCTTGATATTTTTTTGTCTTTTGCAGAGCATTATAATTTCGTACTTATTTCATTGTCAGAACTTTTATTAAAATCTCTGCATGATTTGATATAGAATCTTAGAATTTTCTTCCCAAGTCCTTTAGCTATCAGAAAGTAAAAAAATGTACCATGAAATTAAATAATGTATTTAAAGTCATATAGCCTCTTAGTTGCACAGCAAGGAAGGACTTTACTTGGCCCATCCATGCTATTTTAATATAAAATGCAAATTAAATATATACATTAAATTAATCCAATTATTTGGTTAAGCATCATACTATGTCTAAATATAGCAAAATATGACTCTTATGGGATGCCTTGATTTTTTATGTCAACTTTAATTTCAATTCTTTTTGTAGCTCATTAGAATACATTTAGCCCAACTTCTGCAAGCCCATTCTCTTTATCCTGACCTTATTGCTACCACTGTTTCTTTCCCGGGTATTTAGCAAATAACAGAAAAAGCAAGTAAATTATTTTTTTCCAGTAGTATGGCTCTATTCTTTAAACATAGGGGTTATGCTATGAAGTAATTTCAATGATGCACTTCAGATTTTTATAAAAATGATAATTTCTAATCAGCAAATTCAAATGAAAGAGAAATTGATAATGATATTGCCTGATGGGAGAATTTAAGGACATGTTCCATATCAACATCATGATATGAAGATTAGAACTGAACTACATTATAAATTAGTTCTGAGATGCGTTAGAATACATTAGTATTGATGGTGAACTTAATTAAGACTGAATCAAAATCCTATAAGCATTGACTGATTTCTTGCCTTCTCCCTCCCCCCCAAGTACTGGGGATTGAACTCAGGACCTTGCTATTTCGAGGCAGGCGGCAGAACCACTGAGCTAAATCCCTGGGCCTAAGAATATTTCTTAATAAATGTGATACGCTAACAGTTTCAAAAAGGGCAAATGATTTCCAAAAAGAAGAAAACAAAGATAGGTAGAAAAGGGCAAATAGAAAGTAGAGAAACTTATAGAAGAAAGAAATAGAAACGTTCAAATCTCTTCTTCCTTGTTGCCAAGTGTCAGAGCTCCTCACATGCCTGTATGACAGCAAGTTGGGAAAAGGCACTCTCCCGGATGCGTGACACCTCCCTCAGGACATGCAGACACTCAACACCAGGGCTGGTACAGTGGAGGAGGAGAACGAGGGAGAGAAAGTGGACATCCACTGGGAGTGGACCTCCGGGCTCCATTTGTGCCTTCCTCTGGCTTCTCAGATATCTAAACGCTGGGACACTGGGCTTTGCTCTGTGTAACTGTGTGATCACACCGCCTTCCCCACTCGGCTGTCTCGGACCACGTCTGATTTGAAGGAAAATACATCCTAGGAATCTGTGATTTGGGTTCTACGTTGTTTGGATTTAGGGTCTCCTTGGACATGTACTGGATTGTTATATCAGCCCCCTGTGCCTTAGTTTCCTCATCTTTATAGAATAGCATGGTTGTTAAAAGGATTGAATATGTATGGTAAGATATAAGCTCTCAATAAAGGTAAGTTATTATTATTATTTGTCTTCATAAATGCTAATGAATGGCATGGCAATAAATTTTATTACTTTTAACTTAATTCAATAAATACTTCAAACTTTAATGATGACATGTATTCACACTTCACACAGACGTGTAAAGGATACATCAGGCAGTGCTATACTAAATACAGCATTACAAATACACAGCTACCAACACGAAAAATGCATGGAATTATCAGAGCACAAGGTGACTTTGGTGTTAATCCTCAGCAGATAAAGCTTCCATTTCTCTTGGATAAGACTTTTAACCTTTATAAAGAGTGACCACGCAGCATATTTGACATTTGGGGAAACATTATTTATTTGACTTTCATCCCAGAGAATCCCTTTGTGCTTAAAAACTGACTCTAAAACAAAGGATGAAAATACAATAAAATTTGTTTGGGGATTCCTTTTTAATTCTTGTTGTACTGGACTTTGAACCCAGGGCCACATGCATATAGGCTAAGTGCTTTTCTGGTGAACTACATCCTTGGTCCTTTTAATTTTACTTTGAGACGGGGTCCCACAGACTTCCTGGGCTGGTCTTGAACTTGCAACCCACCAGTCCTGTTAAGCCTCCTGAGTAGGTAAGATTATACCTGCGCATCTACATATCCAGTTTTGAATTCCAGTCTTGACAGAGGGTGTATATTCTAGGATTTAGCACAACTCTTTGCTGTCCTCTCCTAAGCTTCAGATTTGTATATTTCCTGCCATCTATTTTGAGATAAGAAACTCTTAATTCATTTATTCACTGAGCATTTACTAAGCATATGCCATGCACGAAGCATCATGACTTGGAAATTCACAGAGATAAAAGCATAGTAGCATAGTCTCTCTCTTTTATGAGATTATGGTCTGGTTGTAAGGGAGATGTATAAACAAAATGTTCAATAAATATTATGAACCTATATGGCATACAATAACGGTGCAAGAAAATAAGAAACAGTTTCTATCACCACATAACAGTGCTCAGGAAAACTTTCACCATGGAAGTAAACTTTGCTTTCATTTTATTTATCATTCTATTTCTATTGATCTGTTTTACAATGTTGGGCCCTTATAAAATAAGAAGATACCTGAAAGGAATTTCCAGACGATTGTCTTTAAAGATGCTCCTTCCCCAATACGTTTGGCTATGTGGCTTCTTGCACAGGCCCACATCCTATTAATAGACGCACACATCACAGGAGCCTGCCGATCATGCACTGCCTCCTCACTTCTACTCCACGACCCAGTCTTTCAGTCTTGATAATGGGATTAGCTTCTCACCAAGTCACTGATATCAAGTCACTCATCAAGTTCTCTGTTTTCCTGATGTTAGCAAGCTAACAAACCAACCTTCAGAGGACAGATCCTTGTTAGCAACATGCTACAAAAGAAATATTTAACACCATTCTTTGCAAGCCGGAGCCTCAGTATCAGTTAAATATCTGGAGTTGTATGGTTCTTTAAAAACATACTGCTAGGTCCTGCAAATGTGGCTGGAGGATGTTAACCCAACAATAAAAGTCATACAAATCATTATTTCCTGAAGGCAAATGTTACTGCTGCATGGTTATGCTCTTTGACTTAGCCTGTAACCTCTAGTTTAGAATTTGCATAGGTTAGGTGATAAGCATTATGGAGCAAAGCCTTTGTATCTCATGAAAAGAAGTGCTAAAAAGGAGAATTCCAACATTCAGAAAGGCAAAAATTAAGATTTGCTAGATAAGTCACCTGCAGTCATCAGTGGTGAAGCCATAAATTAATGAAAGAGAAGAAATGAGTTCAGAGTTTGAAAAACAAGCTGCTTGTGACCAGGTTTAGATTCATTCTTACTGCCTATAATGAATGAATAAAACTTAGTATTCCTTTTGAATTTCAAAAAATAGTAGGCAGAGGGTAAAATGGGAAACAGCCACGAAAGAGCCAGAGTTCTGAGAAGACTGGGAGCAGGCTAAGTAAACTGGATTTTGTAAGCCTAAGAGGACAACCAAGTCAAAGACCATCAGTGCATTTTATTTTACTTGTTTCATTTGAGAGTTAGTGTGGAAGACACACTAGATTGGGCATCTGGAAGTTAGTTTACCAAAAGGAAATTGGGTCACTTGAGGAATCTGATAATGAAAAAGAGAGGGAGGAATCGGGAGGGGAAGACTGATGTGATGGTTTTGGGGGGAGTCTTGATCACCTTGTAATATGTATCTTTGAGTCTTACTCGAGGAATCGTACACACCATGGATTCTTTTATTCTGATCCATTGTTTATCCAGAAGAGGTTTAAGAGAGCACACTTTCACTTCTATTAAATCTGAATTTGCACAACTCGATTTCTTTTTCACTCCATAGTTATAATGTGGAAGGCAGAATTGTGTTGAGATAAAAGAAAGCCTACTTTCAGTTCAGTCCTGAAAAAAAAAATTACTGTTGTCCATTCATGACGGAGAAGGTGGCTGCTTTTGTGACACGAATCCATAACTACACTAGTGGGGGGATTTCCTGGGTAGCGAGAGCCCTGCTGATCTCTGGCTTCCTCTGCTTTCCTCTCTGTCCTTCCTGTGGTGAGTCCTGCTGGTCCCATGATTGCTAGCAACAGGGAGTACAGCAGGTGGCAGCAAGCAGCTGCTGCACTGTCCAAATGTGGGTCACAGATGATGCCCAAGACAGCACAGGCAAAAATGGGCACTGATCTGTTAGAGGTCTGTGTTCCCCATCTCTTATTCTGTCACTACCTTTCTGCCTGACCTGGTGATGGAGAAGCACCTCATGTCACAGAAGCACAACAAATTGGAAACAAGATGATAGGAGAGAAGTCTGGGTTTGACCGTACAGACTGAACTGGCCTTGAGCCTGAAGTGACCTAGTAAGGGTGGGACACTCATGTCATGGCAGATCGTCCTTGGCCTTTGTAGGCTGTTGAGCAATTTCTTGGACCCACATCTGTAGCTATTAAACCAACATAAAAAACTTTGCAGCCTTACTCCCTACAATTTGCAGCTATCAGCTTTGCAGGGGCTTCAGCTGAGGTTGCAGGTAGCAGAAAAGACCTGAGGGCCCACTGCCCTCAACCCAAGAGCTGAGAGCTAAATCTAGATTTTACTAACTCAGCCTTGGCAGACCACAAGCTGTTAAAAGGCTGTGTACTGCTCTGAGCTCCTGCCTTTCAACTTGCCCTGTTAAGTTCAGCTCAGGAGCCTGGAATTTGTGAAGGTAAACAGCTCTTATCCCATGGATAAACTTGATAATGCAACTTAAAATACAGACGTATATTCTTCAGACAAACATAACTACCCTGACATTAATGGGGCCATTTATCTACATTGATCAGTAAACTGTAAGCACTGTCGGTGATGTTGGGATTTGGGGATTTGATTGGGTTTAGATTTTAAGTTACCAACAGGAAGAGCACAGTGTGAGGTGAAGCAGTTTCTCCTATGTTTGTGGGTTGTTGGATAACTTTAGCCTTCCTCCTTTGTGCTAAGATCTAGAAGGTAAATTTCTTCTTTTGGACTTTCTATATTCAATGGACTGACAGCCCAGTTTAATTTTCACAGCCAGCATAAATCTGTGGCTGATCATTCAGGGTTTTTTTTTTAATCAGGTATTGAAAAGTTGAGTTATTTAAGCTCAAATTCTCCATGAGACTGAGCCTGTACAATATTAGAAGCACAGAGCCTAACACTAACTCCCTGAGTTCAAATTGTTTAAAATAACTTTGTTATTGAATGGCATTTTTAACTTTTACATGTTCCTGACTGGTTCATTGAATTGAAGTTCAGACTTTTATACGAAATGGCCTTGACTATATCTCACTATCAGGGCAATCATCTTGCCCCAAACCCAGCTGATGGATATCCAAATTTTGGGTTCACAGAAAGAACTCTGAATACAGAAAATGTTGTTCTGAAGAAAACACTTTTAAATACATTTCTGAGTGAAACAAAGTTAACGTGCTTGGAGCTGCTCAGAGTTTTAGCAAAAATGAAAATGAGGAACATTTTTCTAATGAACTTTTCTGTTCTGCCTCACCAGTAGAATGAGCTGTTTGGCTAAACCTGTTTTCCCAGCAGCAAAACTAGCTGCCTAGGAAAATGAATGGTCTTAGTTAAATAACTGGTTTCCATCTCTCCTAATGGACACATTATGAAATAATAAAAATATGAACTATTGTTAAAAAAGAGAAAAGTCAAGTCCTTGAGAGATAGTCTTTCAGAACACTTTAATGCACTTTGAAAAGTCTAATTTTCAAACCTTAAATTTTATTCCAGTTCATTGTTCTCTGGCCCAATTATTGAAACGGAATCATCCCAGGAGAACTGGCAGAAGAAATATGAATGACCCTCAGCTGGAATCTTTGGCTAAACCAAGTACAAGCTTGGTGAATACTGTCAGTCTTTAAGCTACCTAAGTGGCTTTGTGGTCTTGTTTTAATCAAAGGTAGGAGATCAGTTAAGGGGACTAGATCTTCCTTCCATAAATGAAATATAATAATTGCAATTCCTGGAGTCTGAAAATTTGCTCTCCTGGAGGTGGAGAGAAAATTCTTTATGCATTTAATATTCTCTGTGCATGAAAGGATATTTTGCTTCTATAATGGAAGAAAATTATGGAAGCAAATATCCCTTAAAGTAACCTTGAAACCATTATTGCACATGAAAATGGGGGGATAAAAGAGGAAGAATTTGTAGAATTCCCAGAGAAGGCACAATTTGTATGAATTTTCTGAACTAGGGAACTTGAAGGTATTTGAGAGAGAAGAGGAAAATGAATGTCTGAAAAGCTTCCTAGAAAGAGCTAAGTGTTGACAAAAAAGAAAAAAAATCCTATAAAAACGGGTAGGGAGACCATGTTCTGCCAGCCCTAAAAGAGTACATGAGAGGACAGATGCTGATTTCTGCTTTCCTTTTTTGTTTTGTTTTTGGTACTGGGGATCGAATTCGGGCCTTTGCACTTGCGAGGCAGGCAGCAGATCCACTGAGCCAAATCCCAGGCCCCTGATTTCTGCTTAAAGTCACCCACACTTAGGCAAGAATAAACAAAAAACACAAAATGTAGAACAACATGATTCCAACATGATTACCTTAAATAACTTAGAGAATGAAAAACAAGGATGGTAGCTTGGGCAAATAGTAGAGATCGAAAATGTCAGTCCTTTATATAAAAAACAGAGACTGGGTGTGTTTTGAAGAAAACACAGTTGCCATTGCAGCGGCTCTTAACCTTTAGGAAGCCTGGAATTTCTTTGAGAATGTGAGGACAGCCATTCATCTGTCCAGAATTATAAACACATGCATCTATACATGATTTTGCATTTGGCTCCTAAAATTCCAGTGATAATATATAATTATTTGGCCTCTACAACAGGTTAATGATTCCTATATAAAATCATTTCTGTGTTCTTGTTTTCTCTTTTTTCTTTCTTTCTTATAATGAGTTTTGCAAATCTTTGAAAAGTTAGAGTGAAGCAAAGTTATTTGTGAGGAAACATAAGCTGCTTCCTACAGAAATATCGATGGTGTATTGCTGTACTTCCCAACTTGCCTCAAAGAAAAATATGGATAAATCTCATGGCTAAGAAAAATGGTGAGTGACACACCCAGAAGGGATAAATTCTAAATGTTATCTTTTATGAACTTTCACTTAAGCACATGGGCATTTTTCTTTTATCTCTATTTATTGGTAGCATTATTTTTTAATCATTGAGATCTTGGAAAAGTATTACATGATTGTGCCTCTGCTATGGTTTTTACTTAAATTACCTGGCATGGTGCAGAGCAAGATCGCCCAGCCTCTAAAGTATTTTCTCAATCATATTTTGCAGTGGGAATGGTCTAGTTGTCTGGCCACATTCCAGGAGCAAGAAGAAAAACAAAAAAATAAGAGCACTTCCAAAGCCAGTGAGTTCCAGTGGCTTTAAGACGGTAATCTGAACAGGAAGAGCCCGGTGACTTACTACTGCTGTTCAGAGCAAAGGAAGCGATTCACATCCCAGATGGGAAATCAGTGAACAAGAAGCAGAGGTACCAAAACTTTATTTGGCAAATATGAAACATATGCGGAGCCTGGAGCACGGGTCCACTTTTTTCTAGACACAAACTTCAGGGCAAAGCAGTAAAAGCCTGCAGAACCACTTACTTTGTAACTGACTTGCTACTTAGCATTGCTTTTCTGGCTTTCTGCTGCTCTACCCGAAAGCCAGCGATGAGTGAAAACCTCAGAATTTAACTATACTGTGCTGGTGCTGGCATCAGTCGCCAATGCCTTCAGAATATAAAATAGCTAAACCCTCTTGACATATTAGTTTCCTCCGTCATGATCAGGGAGGGGTACCTTAAAATGATCTGCATAACTGGGGCTGGGGATTTATCTCAGTGACGCCCGCGCCTGCCTTACAAGCACAAAGTCCTGAGTTCAATCCCCAGTTTAAAAAACAAAAAATCTACATAATCAATTTAACCTCTCCTGGTAGATTCTCCAAGTTCCCTAACCTTAACTGAGCAAACTAAGTCAAAGAGAAACCCTGCTGAACAACCCAGTCATCCTCTTCCTCCCCTGGACGCCTAGGCCACGTGACACAAGAAAAGCCATAAAGACTGAGCATTCCTTTACCATTTGAAGACTGGTGTGTAGATTCACAAAAGCAAGCCCCAAACTGCAGATTTAAGTGAGAATGGAATTTTGTGAATACAAATTCCATGTTAAAATGGAGACCAAAAGAGCTGTGTCTGATTCCTTGACATTTTGTGGAGTTAAACCTGAGGACAAAGGCTAATTACAGGTTAGTGTGGCAGATCAGGAGAGCTGATATTGGATATGGCCTGCAAACAAAACAAAACAATGACCAAAGCTCTCTTTTATTTGGCTGGAAATTAAAGGAAACATGGTCAGGTCCAATACCTGCTCTGACTGCCAACTGAGGTATTTTTTAATCTTTTCTCCTTGTACCAGCTAAAGAAAGTATTCGATGTGAAGATGTGACAATTTGACTTATCACAACTGGCATGAATTACCCAAGAGCAGGACATCTGATGTGAATTCCAAGTACCACCTTCACCATGGGCCCTTTTCCCCAAACTGCTTCTTCCAGTCTGTAGCAGGGCATCATCCTGGCCCTGAATGTCCTTTGCATGCTGGAGAGGCCCCCTGGCCCCCGGTTTCTTTACAGAGGTGATCTGGGCTTAGGAAACCTAGCATTTCTCATTTGCTTTCAAAACTTCAGTAAAACTGTGACCTTTGTGGGTTTTGTTGTTGTTGTTTTGTTTTGTTTTAATTCAGGCATCTACCAATGTTGCCCTTGATTTCAGGGGGGAGTGATATGCTACAATTTCTGTAAGTTGTTTGTGGTCTAGTGAAGCTTGAATAACTTTTTTGTGGCAACATCACGACTGCTGTTACTGACACATCATCTGGCTCTTCTTCACACCATGGCCATTAGCAACACTTGAGTTGCCATGCACGTGCATATTACCTGGGGGAGCCAAGCAGCACCCTCACCCATCACTGATTCCAGCCTCAGAATATAGGCTACAGTTTTTATATTTAAACTCTAATAGGACAACATTTCCAGAGAATATCTTATCACTATTCAACCATGATGTGAGTTGCAGATACTCAGTAGGTACTGTATTGGTCTACCTCCTATCACTATAACAAAACGCCAGAGGTAATCAACTTCAAAGGAAGGAAGTTTGTTTTGCCTTCTATTTTAGAGATTTCAATCCATGGCTACTGACCCTGTTGCTTTCATCCTATGAAGACACTGTGTGAATCATCGCAGGAGCACTTACTAGAGAAAGCTACACCAGGAAGCAAGGGGAGTGGCAGGTGAGTGTCCCACAGTCCCTTTCACAGACTCCTCCCCCATATTCAAGCTTTCTTCATCTAAGCCACCTCTTATAAGTTTCATCCCTTCCCCATAGTACCACAGATTGGGGAATCAAGCCTTTAAAACACGGGTCTTCAGGAACCTCGGATGCTCTCAAAGCATGTTACAAAGTGATGGCACCTTTTCCATGGCCTCCAACAGTTGTGCTAATCCCAGGTGCTCCGTAGCTTTGCCAGTGCTTGCTCTTGCTCCTTTATCTTAGTCACCGTGATAGATGTGCTGTGGAACTGCAGCCAGGCCTTTTCCAAACTCATGTGAGTAGCCTCTCTTGTAAAATGGCCATTTCAGTCTTTTCCTTGCTTTTCGATGAGGTTGTTGTTTATTTGTTTATTCATAAATTACATTGTATAGCCTTATATATGACTTCTTTCTTTACAGGTCTTACTAAGTACAGCCTCCCACACTGTGTCTTCTTCTTTTGGGGGAGTTACAAGGGGTCAAACTCAGGACCTCACGCTTGTCAGACAGGTGCTGTGCCACCGAGCTACATCCCCAGTCCTGCTGCGGCTTCCTTTTACTCAGTGTTTTTTTTTTTTTAATGAGCAGTTTTAATAAAATCCAATCCATCAAATTTTTTATTTATTGATATTCAAGAAGTGGTTACCTATCACCAAAGTTGCCAAGATATTTACACTGATGGTCCACCTCCCTTTGTGTTTCAACTGGGTGAGACGAGAGTCGAGTAGCAGTGATCTGCTCAGCACGGTGTATTTTAAGTGACCCACATTCCTGCCTGTGCTGCAGTGGCACTGTACTGGAAATTAAATGACTACGTGTGAGCAGAACAGGTTTTGCACTCTCTCTACTATTCATTGTTCTCTTT
This sequence comes from Fukomys damarensis, assembly GCF_012274545.1. Lineage (NCBI taxonomy): Eukaryota > Metazoa > Chordata > Mammalia > Rodentia > Bathyergidae > Fukomys > Fukomys damarensis. The sequence goes on from NW_022900923.1 coordinate 14,340,454, forward strand.
ATCTGTACTTTAAACAACACAACACTGTTGTAATTATTAGCGATTAAGGACATCCCCGCCCTGTTGGTGCAAGTCCTTTCCTTTTGTCTTTGGTCTTTCAAAACTGGCTCACCTCTGCTTGTCCTTTTCATTTCGATAAGAATTTTTCATACATGTGAACAAAATACAGGAGTTTGCAGAGACTGTATTTAATCTGCAAACCAATTTTTACAGAAACTCTCTTTATAATATGAACAGGATATATCCTCACATTTATTACAGTTGTTTAAAATGTTTCTGTTTAATAATTTTACTTGTATAGTTTATACTATATATGTATTATAGTATAATTGTATCACCCTATATGTAAATATAGTCATTTATTTTACACATAATACATGTAAAATTCTTTCAATAATGTTTCATTATTTTACAAGACTTGCTCCATCTTCAGTTTTTTTCTTAGTTTGCTAAGTTCTGTCAAATTTATCAAATCCTTTACTGAGTCAATGACAAACTGGGTTTTTGTTTGCTTGTTTGCTTGCTTGCTTGTTTGGGTACTTAAGTTACCTAGCATGTGTAGAATCATTTTTATTTACTTCTTTAATATCTGTAGGACCTATAATTGTACTGAAAATTTATACTTTTATCTTCTAAAGCTGTCAATTCTCCTAGTAGTTTATATATCTTATTAGGGCTTTCAAAAAACCAGCTTGTAGCTTTGCTGATTTTTCTCTCTATTATGTTTGCTGTTTCACTGATATTTGTTGTTAACTTTATTGTTATCTCTGACTTCCATTCCTTTAAATATATGCCAAGGAGTACGGCTGGACCATGTGTTATTCTTTTTTTTTTCCATGTGTTATTCTTAATTTTAGTTTTTTGAGAAACTTCCACATTGATTTCCATAGTGGCTGTACTGATTTACATTCCCATGAACGGTGTTTTAGAGCTCTCCCATCCCACATTCTCCAATCTTTATTTTTTGTGCCTTCTTGATGATAGCTACTTCAGCTCGAGTTATTTCTATGTTTTGACTTCTTTGACTTTTTCAAGTATTCTTCATATATACTGATAATATATTTAAGAATGTATTTCTGGATCTTTCCTACAGAAAAGTCAGTTTGGCTTGAAATAAAATTCAAAATCACAGCATTTTTATTTAAAAATATACAAATCCCTCCATTGCATGGAGAAGTTTGTGCCCTTTCAAAGTAAACACTTCATTGTCTCTGCCTAAATATTTGGAAATTTTTTACTTTATCTTATTTTTCTACAGTTTCCCAAATTTGACTAGTGTGCTTCCCTTATGATGTATTTTTTTTTCTCCAAGCAATTTCAGTTTTTCAATCTACTAATACAGACTTTCTGTGAGCACAGATGCTTTCCTCAAATTCATCTGTGAGTATTGCTTGTAATTATAGGGAACATTTTCCTCCAGGATTATTCCTTTATTCTGTGACCCACTGTTACTGCATGGGGAGCACCGTGTGGCTTCTTTCCGGGTTCTTGGTGTCCCAAACCATTCTGTACAGAGTGCACTCGGTTTCCTCTTAAGCCCGTTGTTTTACTCTGCAATACTGTAATATTCTTCTTAGTAATAATAGCTACCATTTACTCAGTAGCCATCACATCATTGCAAATTGCAGTAAATATCTAAATTGATTCAAATACAGACATATAATTAGACAACCATTGTTCTGATAAATACTTGTGATTCATCGTATAAATGAACTAAGAACTGGAGCCCATCGACTCCATTAAGTTGGTTATGGATTTCTGTATGCATGTGTGGGTTTTTCTATCAAGGTGGTCTAGTGATTTTTTTTTGGGGGGGCAGGTTCTCAAATGGTATTTATGACCAAGAGAAGGTTAAAAAATTAAACTAATTTTAAAAAATGTTACAATGACTCCTCATGTTTTTCAAGATAAAGCATTATTTTTGTTTACGGCTCTCAAATGGTATTTATGACCAAGAGAAGGTTAAAAAAACTAAACTAATTTTAAAAGAAACGTTAAAATGACTCCTTAAGTTTTTTAAGAAAAAACATTTCTTTGTTGTTGTTGGTAGGAGTTTTCCTTCTCGTCCCGCGCTACTTTGAAATGATGAATTCAGTGTCACGAAACAGCTTTAAATGTTATGAGGAAAGCCAGGAGGCTCCTCTTGGGAAAGAAAAACACACTACATTATCACTAACAATCTCTGGGCTCCAAGGTATGTCCCATCCTAACCTTCCAGAGCCTTAGTTTCCTTAGTCGTAGATTGAGGAGTTTGAACTGCAAGGATAATTCTAAGATGACTCCCAGCTGTCAAACTGCTGGACAAGTCACAAGGACTCATATAAACTTTAAAACAATAAGAAAACAAACATCACACTCAGAAAATCATCATAACACATATGATTTTATTAACACAATCGATGAAATATTTAAAGAAAACGATCAAACTCTGCAGCATCTCAGAATCTCATAAAATCCATTATCTCTCAACCTCAAGTCTTGAAAAGTTACACATTTTATTTCAGATGAAATTACTTGTTACGGCTTTATATATTCTACTGTTTAAATACTTTTCTGTCCTAATGCTTTGCAAATGTTCAAAAAGCTTAATGAATACAAGAATGGTGGCCTCTTGAGTTGGGATAAGCAAATCAAGGAGCAAAAGATGGCCTAGACAAAATGATTCATATAATCTAAACTTGTGGTCAAAGAAAGGAAAACAACTCTTGTGTCCCCTAAAATTACTTGTTACAAGTTAACAGCAGGACAATCCAAATGTGGCCAAAAACGAGAGCTGTATAATCAGTGTGAAGAGGAAAGAGAAGCTGGCTGAGAAAGACTGGACAGGTTTAAACTGTAGGCGATCCTTGTTTATTTTTTCTGAGAGGCAGCCCAGGCCCTCTGTTAGCTAGCACCCTGGGATGGGCCTATAAATATTTACTATCTTCTTGGCTCAACTGCTGGACAAGTGACTGAAAATTACTCACTCCATTTTAGTGGCGAATGGACCACATATCTGACATTTGCAGGCCATTTTGGATATTGGATTGGTCATATCACAAAGACTGTTTTTAAAAAATGAAGTGGATTTTTCAGTGTATAGAACAAATGTTCTACTAGGAAGAGGAGAAAGCCAGTCAAATGAATTCAACAGTCATCTTCATTTATCAGTTATCTTTGTTTCATTAGACTGTATTAGGCATAGAAGAGTTGCGATGTCTAATAGGACGGTTTCAGCATACAGCATACATGATATATGTTATTCATACATTGAATAAGCTTGCCTTTTGTTATTCACAGTCTAGAGAAGAAAGTCAACTCAGGAAAACATAAAGAAATCTCTATATAGGAGAATGATGAGAGAGCTCCACCTGGATGAAATTTATTAAAGGAGAATTATTAGAAGGATTTCCTGAGAGTTGAGAAAGCTACAATCTTCGGAGAGTCAAGGGCCAACCCTCCTAGCAGATGGGAAAGGGTGGACCGCAGCTCCGAGGTGGGAAAGAGTTAGGTGGCCCTGGTGGCAGGAATGGCTGGTCACATTGAGTGTGGGGAGGACCACCGAATGAGGTGAAAGGAAAACTGGACTGAGAGCAAGCACGTGAAAGGTGCAAGCTATGTAGGAATGCAGAGGATGATGGTGAAACTGGGATCTGAGATGAGATTTGAAGGTATGATGTGCTTCCTGTAGATCGTGAATTGTAAGGGGATGAATGGGACTGAGATTCAAAAAACAAAGCAAAGCAAAACTCTCAGCAATGGCAAATAGTCACAGTTCAAATGTTTGTGCAAGGAGTTGTGATTTGTGATGGTGAGTCTATGAAACACCTTGCATACTAATATAAGATTCACAAGTTCTGTTATTCAAGCAATAGGAAAACCACTTGAGCAGATAGCAGTATGGTCAGAGAAAAGTTCGAGTGCTCATCAGGAGGACCATGTGAGATAGTCTGGAAGGAAAGATACCCGTGAGAAAGCCAATGCAACAGAAGAGAAGTGCAACAGAAAAGAGTCCATACAGGAGCAGTACCGGGAGATGCGTGAGAGGCCAGGACGACAGGAGACCACGACATTGTCACCAGCCACTGATCTCAACTCAGTGCAGTGCAACATCTATGAATGGCTGTGCAGAGAAGCAATTTTCAGGAAACAAAGTTTTAAGAGAACACTCACACATTTCTCCGGTTACTGTAAACCTCATCCCTTTAAGGAGGCAGACCTGCCAGAAGGTGTAATTTTGAGGGTGGCATCCTGACCTCCAGCCAAAGAACACGAGCTGAAATTCATTTTCCTCTGATACCACTAACGACATGAGTGACGCCGGCCCTGCACTGCTGCGTTGATTCTGACAGTGTTTGTTCATCACGCTGAACAATTTTTAGGATAATCTGGAGCAGGCATTTCGTTTTGCTCTCTCAGTGATATTTTTAATGGTGTGCTTCTTCAGAGTGTTTGGTTTGTGTTATTCTGACAGATAATTATGAAATTGGTGACTAGTGCAGTTTATCTTGCAGGAATTCTTACTGGAAGATTTAGAGCCGATTTGTACCCATTAGTAAGTACGTCCATGCTTACTAATTACTTTTGTGTCTTAACCTCCCTCCACATTATGCCCTTGTTTATCTTGCTCTTTCTGCTTTTCCTCTATAAAGGTTTGTGAACTACACTGGTTTCTAGAACAAGTAACAATATAAGAACTGAACAGAATGCTGAGCAAGCATTAGTTAGCTTTCTTCTAGGTTGCCTTTCCTGTTTATCCACCATGGAAAGGGATTTTAAAGGTAAATTTACAAGAGCAAAACGTAACTTTTTAAACAAAACATAGATTGTGTTTACATTTATTGTATGTCTGCCATTTTGAACACCTTAGCAAAAGGTCAACTACAATGTCAGACAACTCTTACCATTTATAGAATGTAATGGCGAAGATAGGACAATATAAAAGAAAGTAATTTTAAAAGCAACGAGAACAAAATAAGCCTAGGAGAGGGAAAGGATGAAACATTTGATTTAAAAATTTCTGATTCTAACCACTAGATGGAGCAGTGCCAAAAATATATGATTGGTAATGAAATGGTGAGAATAACCCTTTTTCAATATTTTTCAGTGTTCACACTGACATGGAAAATCATTCAGATGAGGAATTCTAGATATGTTCCCGGTTCTGTTCATAATTTCCTGGGCTGACAAGACATTCATATAAGAACTATGCGATATTCTCTGTTGTTCCAGTGATATCACAAAGAAAGATATGAAGACAACCCAGGACCTCATGGGAACATACATCAGCGCTGATGAGAAGCCGTTATACTACACAGTGTGCTCTTAGTACATGTGCTGCCAAAGGGAGCACCATAATATGTCCGTAGTAGATTCAGACCTGTATTATATAATCTGTTGAATTCACGAAAAAATATGAAATATCGCAGTGTCTCTTTAGTCACTTCTCTGTCCCCTATCCCTGATGGATATAGAAACTAGCCACAGTGACCTCTCTTCTCATTCATGGTATCTTTGCCTAGACACAGGCTACATCATGTATAATTTCAATAACCTTTCAAGACAGAAAACTTTAGACTCAAATAGTTTTATTGGTATATTTTCCCAAATATTTAAAGACCAGTTATACCAAGTTACTACCAACTGATGTAGAAAATAAATAATTCCCAATTCATTCTATAACATCAGCACTACCATAATACCAAAACCAGATAGACATCACAAGAGAGGAAACCTCCTGACCAATATCTCCTGGGCTGGGGATTTAGCTCAGAGATTCCACCACCTGCCTGGCAAGTTCAAGGATCTGAGTTCAATCCCCAGTACAAAAAAAAAAAAAAAATCTTCAACAAAATATTATATCTGACAAGGTGAAATTATCTCAGGTATGCTAGATTGGTTCAACATTCAAAAATTAATTAGTAAAATCCATTAAATCAATAGGCTAAAGAAGAAATTCACTTGATCATTATCAACAGATGCAAAAAGAATAGAATGAACCACTTCAACTTGACAGAAAACATTTTACCAAAAAAGAAAAAAAAAAACCAAAAAGTCTATAGCCCATAGCTTATACACTTAATTATGAAGAACTGAACACTTTCGCCTACCTGGAACGTGACAAAATACATGTTCCTCTCATCATACCTATGTAACATTGTACTAGCAATCTTAGCTAATACAATAAAATAAAAAGAAAATAAGAGTTGTTTTTACAACAAAAATAAAACTATTTTGCCCAGCTGAAATTACTATGTAGAAATTTTTTTCTTTTAATTGACAAATAACTCCTCGAACTAGTAAGCAATTGTAGCACGTTTTTAGGATACAGTCTTAATACACAAAAGTCAATTACTTTATTATATGCTAGATAAATTATATGCTAATAAAATATATTTAGCAGATAAATTATATGCTAAATAAACATTTAAATTTGAAACAAAAAACACAGCACAGCAGGGTACAGTGACACACAGCTGTAATCACAACTACACAGGAGGCTAAAGTAGCAGGATTGAAAATTTGAGACCAGCTTGGGCAATTTAGTGAAACTCTGTCTCAAGAGTAGAAAAAGGCCTGGGATGTACCTTAGTGCTACAACACCCTTGGGCTCCATTCCTAGTACTACAAATACACACACAAGCACACAATTAATGTTGGCACCAAGAATAAATGAAGTTCTGAATTAACAAACACAGCCTAACTCTAAGAAAATACACATAAAATTTATGTGAAGAGAGCTACACAATTTTATTGAAGTAAATCAAACGAGAAAAATTAGGTAATCCATGTTTATTGCTAACACAGCAGTTTTCCTCAAGTTGATCTGTAGATTCATTGCAATTCCAATTAAAATCTCTAGTTACTTTGTGTATATTGATAAACTGATTTTTAAGTTTATAGTAAAAAGCAAAAGATCACAAATAGCCAATCCAATGTCAAAGAGGAAAGAAGTTGATGGGCTAAAGCCACCTAACTGAGAAATTTCATAAAGTGCTACACTAATCAAGCCATCGTGATACTGCTGACCGAACAGATAAATACTATCAGTGTAGTTGACTGGAGAGCACAGAATTCAACCCATACAATATACGCAAATGTGCTCTGAAAAAGAGCAAAGGGAATCTAAAAAAAGCAAGGACAGTCTTTACCCAAATGGTGCTGGAAGAACTGGACAGCTGTGAAAGAGAAAGAAAATGAAAGAGAAAGAAAGAAAGAAAGAAAGAAAGAAAGAAAGAAAGAAAGAAAGAAAGAAAGAAAGAAGAGAAAAAGAGAAAAGAGAGGAGAGAAAGTATATGAACAGACACCTCACTGATAGCATACACAGATGACAATCATATAAAATGCTAAAATCAAATGTTACTAGAGAATTGCAAATTTAAACAAGAATAAGATTTCACTGCATACCTATTAGATTGTTTAAAATCTAAAATACTAGCTATAATAAATATTGACAAGGATTGCAGTCTAAGGACTCTCGTTCTATGCTGGTGGGAATGCAAAATTGTAGCAGCCACTTTGGATGACAGTTTAACAAGTAAACACGCTCTTATAATCATACATTCCAATAATCACTCTCTTGGATATTTACACAAATATGTTAAAAACTTATGTCCACACAAAAGTCTACACATAAATATTTATAGCAGCTGTATTCATAATTGCCCAAACTTGGAAGCAGTCATGATGTTATTCAAGAGGTGAATGGATAAATACTGTGTTACATTCAAATGATAAAATATTATTCAGCACTAAAAGGAAATAATTTATCAAGCCACTAAGACATTAAGGAACTTTAAGTGCCTCTTGTTAATAAATGAAAAGAAACAATCTGAAAATGCTATTTCTTACATGATTCTAACTATATGATATTCTGGAAAACACAAAACTATGGAGACATTGAAAAGACCAGTTATTGCCAGAGGCTGAAGGAGGCAAGGTGAGGGCACAAGCAGAAGGAGCACGAGAATTTTAGAGGTTGGAAAGTATTTGGCCTGATATTGTCATGGCAGACACATGAAATTATGCCCTTGGGAAAACCCAAAGAACCGTACAACATAAAGAGTGAATCCTAAATTAAATGTGGACTTAGTTAATTAAAATACATCAATACTACTTCATTAGTTACAAAAATGTACCACATGAATGCAAGATGGTACTAATAGGTTACACTGTAGAGGAATGGAGGAGAAAAAAGGGAGTAGATACCCACTACTTTCTACTCAATTTTTCTATGAACTATTTTTATAAAAGTTGAAGTAACTGGGCATGGTGGCACATGCCTGTAATCTCAGCATTCAGGAGTCTGAAGCAGGAGGATCGCTAGAAGTTCAAGGCCAGCCTGGGTGATACACAGAGAATTCAAGGCCAGCCTGAACTGCATAGTGAGACTGAGTCTCAACAAAAGAAAACAAAAATGGAAGTAACTGCAGTCAATGGCACAGCTGGAATTTAAATCCAGAAGATTTAGCTCCCCTCTTCCTACTTTTAAGGAAAGGCAAAGAGAGAGAGGGACATTGTGAAAGGGTAATAAGAGAACTGTGACGAATTGTGGGGTAATGAGAGCATATAACTGGAATCTGACTGGACTGAGGCTTCTCTAGAGAATCAGGACCCATGTGAGGGATACGACCCAGCAACCAGACAGCTTTCGAGATGTCAGCTTTATTCCTACTTCAAATAGTGAAGAAAAACTGGCTTGGGCTCAAAGGCAAAATGACTTCGGACTCCTACTTATTCCAAATTACATTTACCCACCTAGTCACAGCAGACAGGCTAAACAAGGCCTTCTGTGGGAGGCTTTGTTGCTAATGAAAATAGAAATTTTTAATAAGTATAACTCAGGAGTGGTCAGGGAGGAAAGAAGGGAGGAGGAGGGGGAGGGGGAGTGGGAGAAGATGAAGAGAAATAATTCTGCCTCTCTGAGACTTGGAATCCACACAATGGAAAATGACAACTTGGGAAAGAAAAAGGAGAGGGAGGGAGGGGGAGGGGGAGGGAAGGGAAGGGAAGGGAAGGGAAGGTACAAAGGCAGAGATGTAGGAAATAGGCATCCAGCCAGTGAGAAAAGAAACTTTTAAACTGACCCTTAGAGGATACATAACAACTATCTTGAGGGCTGGTGTGTGTGTGGGAGGATGGCTTTTCTAGATTTCAGAAGCACAGTGGATTTTAAAACTAATAATTTTAAATGATATTTGTTTTGATAGATTCTTCAGATAGGTCTTGTAAGCAAATGTTGAAAAGTGCACCTAAAAAGGCCGTGGGGGAGAAAGAAAAGGAAAGAGATATTACATACTTAGAAACATAAATTATGGCTCATTATCTTTGTTTTTCTAGTTCATACAGGAAACAGTGCCTTGGCAGAGAGTGTATATAAATGAATCTTATGGTGGAAAATAACAAGGCACATACAGTGCAGCTATTTGTATCTATTGTAAAGAATCATCGATTAAATATTCTTCCAAAATGCTTTTAAGTAGTTATCGGAGGGTACCAAAGCACTGGGGTCACTGGATATATAATCAGATGAATAAATGAATTCTATTTTCTCTGAAATAACTAGAGGTTTTTGAATGCTGGAGGAAACTACCTGACAACACGAATTTTTTTTCCCCAATTCTAGGATAGTTTGGAGGGAAAAAATTTACTTTGAGACGTGTATAAAGTCTTCCAATGGTGGCAGTTTCACTTACATTAAACTGAAGATATTTATTATCTTACTACAATATACCTTGGTCGAGCGATGAGATTAAGAGCTACTGTGGTGGGAACTGGGAACAATAAAGTAACCCTGAGAGGGAAAGCCAGACTAGAGAGACAGGGAAGGCACAGGCGGTACAGGGGAACAGGGGAAGCTACTCAGAGGGGCTGCATCCATCCTGGCAAGGAAGGTGGGAGGGAGGGGCGAAGTGGAAGGGAACAGCAGGAGAAGGGAGGGAAGGAAGAAGCAAAACAGTTGTCCACGAGCGGGTGTATCTTCATCTTCCTTTAAAAAGCAATTTCCACTCTTTGCCTTATGGTTATACTGTGTACGACAGAGGGAAAAATCACACTTTAAATGAGCAAACAAACAAAAAAACACCTTCAAAGTCCAGCTGGAAGAAGTGTTGTCAACAGAGCACTATGTCTGCTGCGCCCCCTGGCTGTGGTCTTGATGGAGCTCTTTTCAAGCACTGCGCCCAGCACCTTTCCTTTAGGAACCCTACTAAACTGTTTTGTTGTTGTTTTTCATTGTTTCCCAACCTCCCATCCATTGCAGTCCAGTTCTACAAGTGTGACCTCATTTCCCTTTCTATTCTTTCAGGGGATTCATGGGTCACACGTCTGATGATCGTGCTCAGACGTGAGCCTTTAGAACGGTAACGTACAAACCTCATTGTTTCCTCCATAATACAACTTGGTTAGTGCTGCTGAAGCAATAACATCAGCGGAAATGTGCCTCACACTTTTCTTATCCTTCTCCTCTAAGAAACAAAAAACTCACCCTCAACAATTTTCAGAAGTTGGAGGTGCTTCCTCAGACTTTATAAGGTTTACTCTTTTTCACTCTTTTAATGACTTTTATGTTCAGAAATACCCTCAGGAACAGGGAAAAGAGAACACCTGCTCAGGAAGAAATGAGGAACATTGAGAATGCCCGCCCCTGTGCCAGTCAGACTCCAAGATGACGCCAGTGATCCTCTCTTCCTGACATTCACATCTTCGTAGATCCCTTTCTGCGTTGTAGCAGGATAGGTCACTGTGTCCAACAGAATACAGCAGAAACGATGGTGTTTCACTCCTGGAATTAAGTCATAGAAGACACCACATCTTCATCTGGATTGCATTCTCCGAGTTTCTCAGATCACCCACTCTGGGGACAGCCCGCTGCCCTTCATGGGTCCGCCCTGCGGAGATGAACTGAAGCCTCCTGCCAACTGCCACATCAGTGAGCCTGGACGTAGACACTCTGGCCCTGGGCCAGCCTTCAGGTGACTGCATCCCCAGCGGACAGCTTGACTGTCATCTCCTGAGAGACCCCGACTCACAGCTACCCGGCTGTCAAGCTTCACCAACAGATCTGCATTTGGTAACAGAATGGGTGTGAAGGATGAATTGCTGTCAGAAGATGAGAAGAGTCCAAATGAGGCATTCATGGATGACAGCGATGGAGAAGACAAAGGAACTATGTGGATATGGGGAAGGACAAGAAAGCAACAAAGGACCATGCTCAGTATCGTGACTGGGCACCTCGGTCACTTTCTCATTCTGGCACAGAATATCTGACACCCACAACGTAAAGGTGAAGAGCTTTATTTTGGCTCATGGCTGCAGGGCACGGTTGGCCGGCTCCCACTCAGCGCAGCATGGCAGAGGCGCTCAGTGAAGGAGACCTGCTCATACCATGGAGGTCAGCAAGCAGCGAAGGAAGGGAGGGCCAGGGAGGGAGAGACACCTTTCCAGGTCCCACCTCCAAGGACCCACCTCCTAACAGCAGGCAGCTATACTGCCCCATGATTCAATCACCTCCTCGAGAGGCCTTTGGGGGGCAGTCTGGACCCAAAACAAAACAGTGGGTTATATGATGAAATGTGGGCAGCACAGGAGGAAATATATAGAGGGAAAAAACGTTTAAAGCTGTTTGGGCTGTACTAAGTTTGAAACTGGTTCTCCTTGATATGGAAAAAGAAATCGCATAATGTGTATTAATACCCATGTCTACAATTAAAAACCTGGTACACCTTGTTGGGATATGGCAGGTTCCACAGTGAGCCAACCAACACACAGTGACGTGTAGAAAACCAAGAATCAGGCAATATGCTCGCATTAGATTGGCAGTCATCCAGAGGAAGAGACTGCGTCATAGGTAAATATTGTTGATCGTTTGGGTATAGGACGACAAGAAAGGAGGGGATGATTCGTTGGGAAATTCAAACGAGGAGGAAATGATATCACACGCAGTAAGCCAAATTTGTCTGAACCAAGTTTCCTTCTTAAATATGATACTATCAAGAGTGATTGGATTATTTCAAATGTTGTTTCTAGAGTTTCATTTAAAAATAAAATTATATGGCCTTTCAAAGTACAGGAGGGATTGCCATCTACTCCAGGATATCCTTGACATCTGGGTATTTGCTTTTCAGAGAAAGAGAAAGAAAAGGCAAATGGCTTAGGATTTGGGGAAAAGTACAGCATGGGAAATATTAATGATGGTAGCTTCACCCATTTCTTCTCTTCTTACTTGATAAAGCTGTTGCTGGAGGTGAATTAACAAGTGACAATGGGAGAGTTAACTTTTTAGCATATACTACGTGGCAGGCTCTGCTAGATTCTTTTTATAAACTGTCATTTAACCTTTGCACACTTGTAAATTATGCATTATTAATTCTATAACAGAAATAAGGAAGCAGTATTTCAGAAAGGATAAATATTTTGCTTAAAATTGCTTCCAAAATCAACTGTCTTTCTCCTTAACTGTGAACTGTACACTCAGAGTCTACGTTACTTGCACCACAAAGTTACACCTGTGCTTGATAAAATATTCTTCATTACTATTGGAAGTGAGCTATCATCCAAACAACCCACCCGGAAAGCAGCAAAGAAAGTCGGGTAAGGTACATAAAGTAGGACTTTTTCTTCCTTGGTCTTCACATACAAATTTCTGTTTTCAGAACTGAAGTCATGTCTGTTAAACTTTTAGTAACTGTTTTATTTTATGTATTTTGTAGTACAAAAGATTGAACATAGGACCTTGCACATCCATGCAAGCCCTCTACCCCTGAGTTACATCCCCATCCTTTTTATTTTATTTTGAGACGTGGTTTCACTCAGTTGCCCAGGCTGGCCTAGAACTCTGGTCCTTCTACCACAGTCTCTCAACTAGCTGGGATTTACAATTGTGTACCAACATATCCAAGGAGTAACTATTTTAAATGGAAAATTCTCCTGCCCTACTAAATTATAAATCTAACCCTTGTCCATGTAGGAAAAGTGAAAGAGAGAGCTGGAGAAAGAGAGAAATGGATAAAAAAGAGAAATTGGTAAAAAGAAAGTACAATAGCGTGGGAATCCCACACACCCAGATATTATCACTATTTAAAATTTGTATGTACTTTCTAGGCAAATTTGCTCTATGTCTTGTATGCATGCATGCATGGTCTCACACACATACACACACACACACTCATATATATATATATATATACACACACACAGATGTGATATTTTCTGTAAAAACACCTGTACAAATCTGCATTTCTCTTTCTTTTCACAGGATGTGTGTAAATAAATCTTTGTAACAGCTCTGCTGTGTTCTATGATTCAGAAGTGGCTGCCAAGCTTAAATAGCATTTCAAGGGCAAAAGGAAGCTAATGAAGAGTATGACGATGTGCAAATCTGCAGCCACCCATATGGACCGTTTCTAGTACATTTGTTCTCTAGTGTCCATTTCTTACTGTATAACTAGGTGGTTCAAAAATCAGACACATTCAGATGAAATTTTCTTGGCCCAGGAAAAAAATCCTAATTGAAATATCTTTTGCTGGAGTCTGAATTGTTTCCTTTCTTTGTGTCCTTTGGATACCTTGTCTTAATCCCTATTCCCACATCACATTATGATAGTGTGTCCCTCTTAGACATGACGCTAAGCCCTCACCAACTCCCAATGCCCTACTCACCTGGAACATTTTCTTCTAATACACTAGGAACATCCTACAGAGTAGCACAAGTAAGAAGCAGCAGGCTTCTCATGAAAATCTGAGACGCATAGTTGAATAAACCATTTATTGGGTACTATGGGGTGATACAGTCATTATTTTAGAAAATGATCTCTTATCTTTTTAACATGTCTGTGAGGCCACCAAAATATAAATTTTTTCAAGCTGTAGAGCTGACTTTTTTAATGTCTACCTGTCGTAAATCTTCCAAACTTGATGAAGTTTCATGTAGCCATTTTCATGTAAGATGGTAACCCAAAGAAAAGAAGAATTCAAAGGGAAACATAGTATTATTCATGTAGATCAGGAGTCTGAAAAGTATAGACCATTGTCCAAACCCAACCCTGTCTGTTTTTAGAAAAAAAAAAGAAAGAAAAAGTTTATTTAGTTAGCTTATGAATAAGGCAGCCACCTAGGGAAAAGGCCTGAGAGAGGGATGGGTGATCAGTCATATTGATAAGAATTCAAATGAGTAGAGCGTGAACTAGGACTTTGGACCAAGAGTGAACTTTCTCAGGGAACATGGAATTCAGACCCTGCCTACTACAGGGAGTTCCAGCCCCTCTATTAAGTGCCTGAGTTGTTAGGAACTTAAAATGCAAACAACCAATTTTTCTTGAAAATTCCAGTTTTCTTGAAACTCTAGATGCTGGTTAGGGGTACGGAGCCTGAGCAATTTCCATGCTCCACTTTCCATAAAAGGTTCTGAAGCCAGGAGCCACGTGGAAATTCCACTTTTCAGATTCCCCTCCTGGAGAAACAAAGAGACTTTTTCCTTCTTATTTCCACTAAAAACTCTCCTAAATGCCTCATTTGCTTCTTCAGGATTGTGAGACCACCAGCTTAATTTGTACAGAACTGTCTGATTCTTTATTATGAATAAAGTTTTTTGGGAACACATCCCCACATTTATTTACGTATTGTCTGTGGCTGCCTTCACTCTGTAATAGTCGAGTTCAATAATAGCCCCAGAGACCAGAATCCTCAGCCTAAAAATATTTTCTAGTTGGTCCTTTCCACAAAGGCTTTACCAAGTTCTGGTGTAGATCAAGACTCAATAACTGTCTAATAATTTGGTGTATTGTCTCTTGTAGAGATCCAATTTGTTTAGTAGAGTCACAGTACCATAGTATTTATCTCAAAAAATACTCCCAGTGGTAAGAATTCTCAGAAGAGCATCTGTCTAGTGAGATGGGTCTCTTTGGGGGGGGGTCATGAAATGTTTCTCTGACCCTCACTCTGAGGGTCCCCTGAACACCTTCGCATGCCCATTCAACCGTACCACCCCAACTATGCTTAGAAAGACCCACACCAAACTACTCAGCAAGTTCTGTCTCTCCTTTACCAGAAATCAAAAAAAAAAAAAAAAAAAAAAAAAAAAAAAAAAAAAAAAAA
>NW_022900923.1:14355777-14364428 GCF_012274545.1 Fukomys damarensis
AAAAAAAAAAAAAAAAAAAAAAAAAAGAAAGAAAGAAAAGAAATTCAAGAAAACAAATTACAAAGCAAATGTGGGTGGAGGACAGATGACTTACTGGTATCTCCCCCACCCTTCCTGCACCAGTGAGACGCCTGAGGTGTGGGAGAGGCCAGCCACAAAAGCCTGAGTGGCTGCAGATGTGGGTGTGTGTGCTCAAGAGTAAGACTGTTGGAGAAAGGCGATGTGCTCAAAGGACAGAGGATACGTCTCCAGGGACGCTGTCCATCTGTAGAAAATTATGAATTTGAGGTCATGTGTATTTAAGAGAGAAACTCAGTGTGAAAGGGACTGTGACAGAATGAGTGATGCAAATGTGCATGTGCCGTGACAGTGAACATGTGAGCGAGTAAATGGGATGGATATGTGTCACAGAGCGGCACCATGTGTGCGACTAAGAGTGTGTGAAAGGATAGAAAAGGAGAAGAAATGAAAAAAGACGAGAGGAGAGAAAAATATGGATGAAACAGATTTTTTTTTCAGCAAAAAGGGATTTCTGTATAGATGATGTCACTTTTGTATAACTACATTGCATGTCAATCCAATGCCACCAATAATAAATTCATTCTTTGTGCAGGATAACTTTTCTGGGTGTAAAGCATGGTGGAATTGGATGACAAGAGGGTTAAGAAACTGTATTTTAATGAACTGAAGTAATTCAAATGATGCCAATGGGAAAAATACTTCAAGGACAAAAATAAAATCCTTCTCACAAAACGTGCGTTATGGTTCAGATATAAAAGTTCCCCCAGAAGTCTCATGTGTTTGGAAGGTGATGAGCTCATGTGAGTGTTACACTCATCTGTGGATGAATCCAGTTCATGCACTGTTAGGAAGTAGAGCGTGGCTGGAGGGGGAGATCACTGGTGGTGTGACATGGAAGAATAATTCCTGTCCCTGGCTCTTCCCCTCCTCCTCTCTTTACCTTCCTGGCTGCCATGAAGTGAACAGCTCCATCATGCCATTTCTACCTTGGAGCCAGCCAACCCTGGACTAAACTCTCTGGAACCATGAGCCCGATAAACCTCTCCTCTTTTAAGTTGCCTGTGTCATGTATTTTGCCCATGACTGGAAAGTATACAGTGTGTATTCTTTTACTGTTTTGTTGAGATTTTCTATTCCATCAATGATAATACTCTAGTATAATTGTTGATTGATCAGTTATCTCACTTATCTATTTTCCAGTCTATACTGGATCTCCTCTACCATCTTTGGTACTTAAGCATTAAGTATTCTTGACTGAATTAATATAGTTATAAGTAAGTGAAGTAGGTAGGTCATGTACCTTAAATCACACTGTTCTCAATGTATAGGTAACAGAAAAAGAAAGCGATCTTAAATTCCTTTCAAACTCCAGTAATTCCTCCAATGATAAGCATAATGATGCAAGAATGGCTATCATTGCCACAAATGAGAACTAATGCTATATGAATACAATTTGTACTGCAAAAGTTATATATATTCAACCTGTAACAAGGATCATAATTGGCTAAGAATTGCTAGTACTAAGGTGTACCTCAGTGGTTGAGCATTTGCCTAGCTTGCTTGAGGTCTTAGGATCCATCCTTAGCACCTCAAAAACATATTTTTTCTTCTTTCTGACACATGTTCTGTGTTTTATTGCTGTTGTTGTTCTTCTCTTTCTGTATCCTTTTCCATGGAATTTCCATCGCCTCTCATACTTTCAACTTTTCAATCTTTTATTCTGATGATTCCAGTGGAAATCCTCAGTTCATATTTCCTCTTGAGCAAGCTGCAGCTGACTACAAGAAGTTTCACTGTCACCAATTCAAACCCGTCATTTCCAGAACAGGATTATTTTGCAATGCTATTTCCTTATCCAATCTCATTTTCATTTTGTCTTCTTTGCAACTTCAGTTAATACTACCTTACTCATCCTTTCATCTTGGCTAACCAAGGTCATCTTTGACTCCTCAGTTCCTCCTAGCAACCATATGTCTTACCCATTCTATGATTGGTCTACCTTCTTAGTGTCCAATATGTTGCTTTCTTTGTCTTTCTTCGCATTGTTCCATCCTGGGCACATTTTGTCACTTTTTGTTCAGTAGTCTGAATAGCAGTCTCTTTTCCATCCAACCCATCCTAGAGATCACTACAATCTCTGCTTTACTTGGGTTACTTATTAGCAGAAAACCCTTATGTCTATCCAATGAAAGTCAGAGAAATAAATGAATGAATTAGTTCATGAATGAATTAAGCTCTCAGTGCAGTGCAGTGAATCAAAGAAGTTATTATATTTGTCTACCCAGACAGCTTTCTTAGTTCTCACAAAATGGACATGTGACAGAGGTCTGGCCAATCATAAAGATCCCTCTCATTTTTATGTGATTGATCTAAGATGGTTATGTGATCAAAGCCAAGTAAATCAGAACCCAACCTTGGTATTCCTTGATTTGGAGCTGAACAAGAAGCAATTGTGCCACTAATATCATGATATAAAGGGATAGTTGGGATTACAATTCCAATTCTAAACTGCAAAGACTTGCATACTAGAAGCAAATGGCACAACTAGACAAAGGGAGACACAAAAGAAATGGATGGAGATTTGGAATCCCATAGTCACTGAGTCCTTGTTCTTTTCTTCTGACACCTGGCTCTTCTTTTGATTCTTTAAACTGCCTCAGGGTATTTCCAAGCTGAATGACCCCCACTCCCCTGCCAATTTATTTATTTTTTTCTGAAACTTGGGGGTATTGCTTTGGTTTTGGTCTTGGTTTCTCTGAGAAGGCCTAAGTCATTGTTTTCTTTTTAGACACACACAAAGTAATGAGGCTTCATTATTTCAGCCGTCATTCTTGTCCTTTCCCAGTGACCCTTGGCCACTTTGTAAATTTTCCCTCGTTACTTCCCAACATAAAAGGTCTACTCCAGATAAATAAACCTGCAGGTATCCCTGAGCCAATCTGCCGATGTGCCAGCTTTGGCTCTGTTCTTTGTTGATCCATCTTTTGCTAACGTTCTTCCACCACATCTCTTCTATTCCACCAGTCAAAGTCCTGCCCATACTTCAATGCTGAGTTCAAAGTGAGGTGTGGTAGCACATGCTATGTAGCTTGCATGATTTCTGTTTCTGCTTGCATTTTGGATAATCATACACATTTGGACTTATATTCCTCATAGCCCTGTACATTTGTCTAAAATTCTCACCACAATCTTGTGCACAGAATGCTTAATGAACATTTATTGACCAAATATCCCTGAGTATCCCCTCTAGGCACAAGTGATTACTTTTTTAGGAACCAAGTGAATCTTTTGAACATGAAAATTGTAAGATACATGAGTCACTTCTAGAAATCAGAAAAAAAAATCAGTGAGATGTTTTGATAATCCAACCTTCTCATGCCTTCTCACCACCTTCTCATGCACACACACACGTGTGCAAGCAGGCATGAAAAATACTTTCCAAGGATAAAGATATAGTACAGAAAATTGCACTGAAGTTTGTAGATAGGTGTGATGCTACACATAATTTAGGACATCAGACCAGACACTTGGAAACCATAAAATCTGTCATAAGCATGAAGTTGAGATAAGAAAGACGAACTCTGAAGATGGGTACACATGCTTGCAGGCTTTTTTATTCCACCTACAAACAATTTGAAAATTTTAAAATGTAATTCCAAAAGTAACTTCTGGAATCTTTTGAGAATCATTTTGGTCATCCTGTTGTTCAAGTGCATCCACATGGTTCTAACACCTCAGGCAAAGTATCAGCTAACACCATATTGGCATGTCTACAAGGCCTGGAGTTTGGCAGGAATTTTTCTTGTGTTGGTGGTGGAGATAAAATTAGGGAAACAGACTTTGGGCAGCGAGAAGGCAAAAAGGCATTGAACAGGGCAGTTGCCAGAGCTGGTCAATAAAACACTGCACACAGGGATGAGATGGAGTGCAGCTGGCTTTCTGTCACTGAATGTGATATATCTAGAAGACATGCCATCAAATCCTTTTCCTTGACGTTCATATGGATTCTGACGATATGATGTCTTGGACTTATATTTAAAGAAAAAAACAAATACCAAAAGACAAGAAAACTTCTGGCCTTATCCCAAACCCACTGCATATTTTCCCCTTTTAAAAAATACATACAAACATATTTTCCAGAGGAGAAACTTCAAAGCAGTTGCTGATTCATAGATCCATTTATTTAGCAAACAATTATTGAGGGTTTCCAATGTTCCAGATATCATGACAAATGCCAAAGGAAATTCATAGAAATCTTTCTCTCCAAAATTGCTCCTAGCCTGATTGGAAAGAAATGTCAATGAGCAGACAATTACAACAAAGTTATAATAATACTAATAAAAAGAGTGAGTGGCAATTATTGAAAATATAACACATACCAGGCATAATACTAACCTTATTTATGCATTATTTAATTCTTGCCCAATGCCCTATGAATTTAGGTGTATTTCCAAGTTTGCAAATGTGGAAACTAAGGCTTGGAGAAGTTAAACATCTTTCTAAAAATTAGAGACCATTAATTCCAGATACAACATATCAACCCAACTTGTAGAGACCACTAGAGCTTCTGATTTTAACTATGAGGTCAAAAGAAACACAGAAATAAAGAAATACCCAGCACTCTGGATCATGAACTGGATCTTGGAATTAGAGAAAGTTTGCTTGTTGAATCGGAGGAGGCTGGGTGGTGGCAAATGGTGTGAACCCCCCTTCTGAGGAGGCACTTGAGGTGGCCCTTGTGGCTCACCAGGCTACACTCTTACGTCGGAGTCATGTGCCATGGTGTGCTACAGTGTGGCAGGTGTAACTATGTCTGAGTAGGGTGGGTCCTTAGGCCATCTCAGGCAGGCTCTAGTCTGTCTGCTTTCTCTGTGAAACATAGATTATGTTCAATGCCACAAAGACTAGAGGATTAGCTGAAGCTCACCCCCTCAATCCTATTCCTCAGCCAGGCACAGATGTAAATTGTCAACTTTCCATTATTGTAATAAATACATGAGACGAATAGACTTAGAAACCATTTACATTGGTCAACTGTTTTTAAAGGTTTTAGGCTAGGATAGGTTGGCCCCATTGCTTTTAAGCTTTGATGAGGCAGGATATCATGGCAATAATACGTGACAGAGCAAAGCTGTTCCCTTTTTGACCAGAGAGTGAAAAGAAAGAGAAAGAGTCCCAGGTCCCCCAATCCCTTTCTAGGCCACACCCCCAGTGCCATAAAGACCTCCCACCTTGCCCCACCTTTTAAAGGTTCCAACACCTCCCAATATCATCACCTTGGGGATTAAGCCTCTATCACGTGGACATTTGGAGAATTCTCAAGACTCCAACTATAGCAGAGATTGAAAAGTGGGGCAGACTGCTTTTGAAATTTACTTAAATAGGACTGTTGGACACACACAAAAGTTCTGAATATCTCTATAACAAAAGTAACAGAATAATTTTTGGAAATATGCTCATAATTTGTGTGTAGACTTTAATACTTTATAGTCCTTCAACATTGGGCTTTCAAGATGACTTTCTCACTTGTGTTCAATCTCTATGAAAGCTCTCTTTAAAAAAAAAAGTCTTGGACTTCTGAGCAAGGTAATCCCCTCTTCAAAAGGATGACTCCAAATCAAGAAAGTGAAAGAAAAGGGAAAGGAATAAAGGAGCAAGAAAATCCTCTAAATTTTTATAAACATCTGAGCCTCCATTCAGGTATTTTATTTCAACATTTATTGGTTTAAAAATCCTTCCTGGTGGGGTTTCTATTTGTGGTTCTACAACTAGAGGACCTCTGGCAAGTCATTTAACTTGTCTAAATATTAGTGAATATAATCCAAAGATTTGCAATAAGATCCATCCTGTCCATTTCAGCATTTGAAAATCAAGTTGAAAAATATGTGTGTGTGGTACTTTCAGACAAAGATTGTGTATATTCATGTTCTCCTTCTGCATTAGAAAAGTAACGCAAACACAGAAGCTGAAAACAACACAAAATATTAGCTTCCAGTGTGTAGGTCTAAAGTCCACCCAGGTTCAGCTGGGTATTACACACAAGATATCAAAAGGTCCAAACCAGGAAGTTGGCTGGGCTCAGTTCTTATCTTGAGACTCAGGGAAATAATTAATATCTAAGCTCATTTTGGTTTTAGCAGAATTTGGGTCCTTGTAATTTTGGTGTTGAAGTCCATTTTCCTTTGCTGGCTGTCAACTAAGGACTGTCCTTAGTTCTTCCAAGTTGCCCCCATTCCTTTTCTTTGGGCATTCTTGATCTTCAAAGCCAGCCATGGAGCTTGGAGTACAGAATGCAGCAAATCATCAAGAAGATTATATACCCTGACCAAGTGGATTCATCTCAGGGATGCAGGGATGGTTCAACATACACAAATCAATAAAGGTAATACGCTAAATTAACAGAGCCAAGGCAAAAACTATATGATCATCTCAATAGAGGCAGAAATAGTATATGTCAAAATCCAACACCCATTCATGGTAAAAACCCTAGAGAAAATTGGAATAGATGGTCTTATTGCAACCTGATGAAAGCCATCCATAAAAAACCAATAGCCAACATCATACTAAATGACCAAAAACTGAAATCCTTCATGCTAAAATCAGGAACAAGACAAGGATGTTCACTATCACCACTCCTGTTCAATATAGTTTTGGAAACATTAGCCACAGCAATTAGACAAGAGAAAGAAATAAAAGGAATAAAGATAAGAAATAAAGAAGTTAAATTGTCATTATTTGCAGGTGACATTGTGCTCTATATAGAAGACTGCAAGAACTCCACCAAAAGTATTCTAGACCTAATAACCAAATACAGTACAGTAGCTAGATACAAGGTCAATACACAAAAATCAATAACCTTCCTATAAACAAACAAGGGACTCACTGAGAGAGGGACTGGAGAAACAACTTCTTTCACAACAGATCTTGAAGCTCTGCCTTAATATTGTCCTCTGTTCTCATTGCTTCCTTCTCCCCAAAAGTGAAGAGTAGATAGCAGCTCTGCTGCTAAGTGTGAAGTCTTCTATAGTGGTAAATCTCAGGGTGTACCCCCAGCTAGATCCTGTGGGAATAAATGTAATTTTGTACAGCAAAGGTACATATATACATATATAAATACATAATCACCAACGAATCTGAAACAAGCTTCCCATAAAATTTACCCTTACTGTTTTGGTTTTGATATTTTTTTCCTTGCTTCTCTGGTCCCCCTTTTTTCTGTTTCATTAGTTTAAATCATGCTGGTCATAACTCATAAATTGGTTTCATGATTTACTAATGGGGTAGAACAGAGTTTCAAAAATATTTCCCTGATACAGTGGGAGAGAGAAAACTAATGACAGTTTTCTCTCTAACTAAAGAATAAATGGACAATACTAATTAGGGAAATATGAAGCTTTCAGGGTTGAGGCCTAGATGCAAGTTTTTCTGTCCCTTCATTTTTGCCTTCTTCTTTTATATGGTATTAAATACAGTTACCATTTTGGTGACGTTTTATCCAAATAGTGAACTCCAGCCAGAATTTCTATTTTAAGGTGGAATAAAAGTTTGTAGGATATAAGATTGAAAGCCTGAAAGTGAGACTGAGAAGTTTAGGGAATTGTGTACATTTATATATTAGGTTTTATCTGTGATTTGTAGATAATGACACTCATCGTATTATTCTCTCTACTTTTAACATGTAAACACTTTTCATAATAATAAAACACAAATGGAAAAATAAAAAAATATTGCATGCATTTATAAAATAAGGATGAATTTAGAAAGGGGAATGCAAGATCTCAAAAGAATTTTATGTGCAGCATATCAAGTTGGAAGCGTAAGATGCAAACACCAGTTACACTATGGGACCCAAAAGCTTATTTCTCAGCTATTTTTCCCAAGTTCATTCCCATTTTCCTCCAAGATATATAATAATATTGATAATACTAATACAAT
Source organism: Fukomys damarensis (assembly GCF_012274545.1). NCBI lineage: Eukaryota > Metazoa > Chordata > Mammalia > Rodentia > Bathyergidae > Fukomys > Fukomys damarensis. The sequence continues at coordinate 14,363,734 of NW_022900923.1, forward strand.
GCTAATAATAGCTAGTATGTATCAAGTACATATTTTGTGCCACAGACTATATAACTAGAGTCACCCACATCCTACATTTTCTTACTTAATCAGCATAGCAAGCTTTAAGGTTGCTATTTTCCCCACTGTACAGATAAGGAAAATAGGAGCAGGATTGTTGGGTAATTTAAGCAAAGTTACATACCTAGAATTGACAGACAGAGGCAGGGATCAAATTCTCATCTCTTCCCTTAACTTCCAAAGTCTTCTGGCCTCCCAGAAGACAATGATGAAGGAAATGATTTAATGTTTAATTCGGGCCCTTGTTCTGACAGATGACCTGTGGAAAATGGTGTACTCCACATTTAGGATCTTTCACCCCTGGTCATGAAGGAGTCAGACAGAGATGGCTGCCTTTATAGCCCCTGGAGACTCAGTGAGGGAGAGTCCAGCAGATAGAGGAGTTGAGGAAATCTGGCATCTTCTAGACAGTCTGTAAGACTGAGAGGCATTATGAACCAGCTGCATATGCCAGGCACATGTGTGGTACAGGCTGCTGTGATAGCAGCTCTAGGGCCTGAGCTGGAAGATTTCAGCCCCAGGTTTTACAAGGAGTTGGAGGAGACTTGGAGCAAACAGTAGCAAGTTGTCCTTGTGGGACAGTCTTGCGCTCTGGTGGTTTTTTTTTTTTTTTTTTTTTTTTTTTTTTTTTTTTT
>NW_022900923.1:14364532-14384085 GCF_012274545.1 Fukomys damarensis
TTTTTTTTTTTTTTTTTTTTTTTTCATTCTCTATTACAAAACCACCTACTTCTTTGGCTTCAGCCCCAGTGAAGTAAGAGAACAATTCAATCCAATATCCAAATACCAGAATCTGTAAGAATCATTCTGCTACAGGAAGAAGTATTGAGGCTCAGAATGACATGAAAAGAGCTGTGGAAGAGTTTGTATCAAGTAGATAAGAACACTAGGTTGGAGCTTTCGGAATCCTTCGTCGCCTAGGTGTCCAGGAAACACAAACCTTTAGTGAAATGCACACTTTATACTAACTTGCAAAGTCTCTAGAGCACACAAGGATCACCACAACTGGAGTCTGGCTCTCAGAGTGTTGACATTCCAGGTAGTATATATATTCCTGCCCACATACAGGCCCAGGGAGTGTGAGGTTGGGGGGAAAAGTGCTTAGGGGGCACATCTAGGGCTTCCAGTTTCCAGGAAGTACAGTCTCCTCATTAGCTGATCCAAGCAAAGTAGTTCCTCAGTCTGAGTTTCTGAGTTCCTCTGACTGGACTTTACTTTTAGTCCTTTACCATGCTTCAAAATTTTTCTCCCTAACGAATAAAATATAAGCAATGTGGATTTTGTTCTTTGGCCCAAAACACTTGCTATAGGATGAGTCACACCCCCACCCCACTGCCTCCGCACATGTTGAAGTACCTCATGATGTGACTGCATTTGGGCTATTAAAGAGGTGATTACATTAAAATGAGTTCACTATGATCATAATGACTGATGTCACTATAGGAGAGGAAATTGAGACACGGACAGGCCTTGAGCAAATACCATGTGAAGATGTAAGGAGAAGACAGCCATGTACTAGCCAAGAAGGAGGCTTGAGAGCAGACCAGCCTTGTTGACACCCTGAACTCAGACATTCACCTCCAAAATTGGGAGAAAATAAATTCCTGCTGTTTTCACCACTCAATCTGTAGTGCTTTGTTTTGGCAGTTCTAGCAGACTAATATAACATCTCACTCCATTGAGAAACTGGTGTTACTGATAACCAAAGGGGTCCTATTCAAACAGTCATGAAGCTGAATTGATGCTAAGGGCAGCTACTCCCTGTATGTTGCAGTGGGGCACAGTAAATCCTATAGATACTTGTGTTATCCTCATTCTCCAAATGCAAAAACAGAGAATCCAAGAGCTTATAGCAGTTGCTTGGAATCACATGGCTAACAAGTGGTAGAACTAAGATTCACACCCAGAAGCCTAATCATTAGGAGAGTCTTAGATTCTTCAAGAAAAGAGTGCTTTCTGAAGGAAAAAATATATCTATTGCTGCTCTTACTATTCTTCATCCCTTACCTAGTCAGTCTGTGTTTGGATCTTACTACTTTACTAAAACTAGTAAGAATCCAATGCATCCTCTTAGTCCCAAAGTATTGGGTAAGGTCCAGTGACACTTGGGATAGATTCCTTCTCTCTTCTAAACTACCTTCTCAGTGTTGCAAGGGATAAGGATTAAAATTGTAATCCCCAGAGACCATTGCAATTAGCAGTCTAGGTATAAAATGGGGAATACTTTGCCTCTAACCTCTTTAACTTTAACATGTTTCTTGGGTTCACTTCTGGTCTTGGTTAGTGCTACGGTTGGGATGTGGTTTACCCCCCAAGGTTTCATGTGTGACAGACTGGACACCCAGTGTCATGATATGGAGAGGTGGTGGGGGAACCTTGAAGATGTGGAATCTAGTGGGAGATGGTTAGGTCTTGGTTGGGATGCTGCCTTCAGAAGGGATTAAAGTAGTTCTCAGGGAACTTGCAGTACCTTTGATACTGTATGGTAAAAGAGCAAGAATGGCCCCTCCTTGGTCTCTGGCTTGCATTCTCATACTGTTACTTCTCTCTTTTATGTAAGGTTCTCACCAAAATTGACACCTTGCTGTTTGTACTTTCAGCCTCTGAAACTGTGAGCTATATTAACCTCTTTTCTTTATAACATACCCAACCTCTAGTACTTTATCATAGTAACAAATAGCAGGCTAATATGATTATCTTTCCCCCACATATTCTCTCCCTTGATCCCATCTTCTTCTCTGGCTTCATCCACAAATTTTAAGCAATAGTTTCCAAGTATTACTCAAGTTTCAAAGTCGAATGTTTGGTATCTGCTGGAACTTCTTCCCATTGACACTGCCATCTCCTGAGATCCAACCAATCTTAGCATTTCCTCTTCCCTCCTTCATTGCAATTTTCTCAACATTTCTGCCCCTCCCCTCATATCCAGGATCATCATTTGTTTCCATCATATATATTCAAAGGGTTCTTTGGTCTTCTGTTTTCTTATTTTCTCTATGTAAATCCTGAAACAGGCCTCCTTTTCCATTTCAACTCTTCTATTGGCACAGTTTGTACCTTCACTAACTTACTGAGGCTCCTGTGTGTTATACTTGTTCTAGGATTTCTCTCCTCATCCAGTGAACAAACTTTGATGGCATAATCACCATATGTAAACCACAGCAGAGGCAACAATGAAATATTCAGTATTGTGGCCTAAAGGAGTTCTTATTTCAGTGTGGGACGTAGTGCCTGTGTCTATGTGAAGTATCCAGAGTATTTACATGGCTGCAACATGAAGCAGGCTGACATAGCAGCGATCAGTGATGTGAGCACACTGCAATGAGACCTACTCTACAGGAGCAACCAGCTCGATCTTTGATACGGAAAAAGAGGAAGGGTGGAAATGGTGTCTCAGCAGGGCCTTGTTGAATGAGGAAGTCTTACACAGGTGAAAAACTAAAAGGAGGGCAAACTGGTCGAGAGCAGAGGATGAGGAAAGGGTGGAAGCCAAGTGCGTGCCTGTTTAAGAGAAGTTCAAATTGTTTGGAGGAGCTGGAGAACAGATGGATGTGGGTGGGCAGGATGTGCCAGGAAAGAGGCTAGAAAAATACGTTAGGTCATGCTGAGAAGAGCCTTGAGTGTAACATTACAGAAACTTATCCCTCATCCGTACATAAGCAATGGCATATTTGTTCAATATTTTAAGCCATAGCCGTGGCATTTTTATATTTGTTTCTTTGAATCACCTGCCAGAGAACTGATGAACAGGCAAAAGCTATAGCTTTCTACCTCAGTTCCACAATTCCTGAATAACATAATGGACGGCAACACTGAAATATGTACTTACATTGTTTATGTGATTATGTGTGTTTTCCTAAAGAAAGGATCTATGCTGGCACTGTCCAATAAAAATAGAATGCAAGTCGCATGTGTAATCTTTACTATTGCCCACTTAGAAACCAAAAGAAGGATGTTATTAATTTTTAATAATGTTTTAATAATTCATTTAACTCAATCTATTCAAGGCAGTATCATTTAAAAGTTAATGACTTACTTTACATTCTTTTTTTTCCCTTGGAAATCAGATGTGTCTCTGACACTTCCAGGAGGGATCCATTTGGATAAGCCACCATGGTTCACCACAGAGTCCTGGTTGGCCTTGAACTGGTGGCGAGCCTCCTGCCTCAATCTCCTGAGGGCTGGAATCACAGATGTGCACCACTACATAATTGTTATTGGTGCCTCCTTTCCTGATCAGAAATGATCTAGTTTGGAAGATAAATGAAAGTCTAATTTAAAACTCAAAAGTTGAGCACTGAATCAGTTCTTTCTCTCCATATCCTGCTGCTACACCTGTACATGACAAATAAGAGAAAGAAATCACACTGACTAAATCTCCAAGCTATTCTTTTACCCATAGAAGTTTTCCTACAATTGACAATTGTCTACCTATATTAAACCAACAACCCATCCTACGCCTAGTGGTAGACACTAGGTAATGATAATGGGTTATTACTATTAAATTAGGAAGAAAATAACCAAAGTCATTTACTAATGTCAATGTTCCTGTGACAGTCACCACAGGTAGTAAGATCAGGACCAGAACTTTGCTAGTTAAGTTTATTAAACCAGGGAAACACGCACTCATGCTATGATTACATATATATGTATGCATACATAGAGAGCTATATATAAAATCTAAATATATGCAAAATCTAATGCATCGGTAGTGAAATATTACCCACCATACACCATCCACTTTACTATATAATGTAAAATCATTTCATCTAAATTAAATTAAATTTAGCCAATATGTACTTAATACATGTAAAATTTACTTTGTGTCAATAAAGTGCTAAATTTTACAATTTCACTATTCCTAATAGAAGAAAATACAGTAAAACTCAGTTCCATCTGTAAATGGAAAATGGATTAAAAATTGTAAAATGATGAAACAAATATATTAATATATTGGCAACATATATTTTAAAACATGAATGCTGTACTTCCAAGATAACGCAGGTAAGGTTATAGGAAAACAATATACTGAGAAAGTATTTATGATAAATGTGACAAATGGTTACTATTACAATATGAAGAGCTACAGATTAGAGTCATAAAAAATACCAAGATCTTAAAAGTTAAAGAAGTAGAACATATACAAATAAACAGTTCACAGAGCAGCAAATACAGAGAGTTCCACCAAACACTGGAGAAAATGCACCAACAATGCCGACAGAAACACCACTGAACACGGGCGATCTCATTTAAAGCCAGAAACAACAAACAAACAAGAAATCCAACAGGAAACTGCCATTCGGTGAAGAACACAGCTAAAAAGAAATGGCAATGTCCTATATTACGGAATGACAAAGTGTAGAAATAAGTGTTCAAGCACCTTGGATATGTATATGAGTAACTTGCAACAACATTTTGTACCATTTTGTACCTTGACATTATCACACATTTCTGAAAACCCACTTAAACTGCCAAACATATAAAGGCTGACCAGTAGGAAAATAAATATTAAGAGCACTTGGTCTTAGATTTAAAAGTGGCTAAGATTCTTCCAGAGAATTTGCTTCAATGCCATTACTATTTCCAGCTGTTAGCTCTGGCTGAGGCAGAGAAATTTACCTTACTGGAAAGCATTCCAGTTTTATCTGATGCAGACAGGCCGCAGACCACGTAACAATTATAAGAGGAAGTTCCTGTTAATTTAATCATTAAATTGTGAAACACCCCCAACTGCACTTCAGTTTTTAGATCCTATCTTTTATTACACATTTTCATCAGTTCACACATGTGCTTTAATTTTTCCCTTCCTTATTAAACACAAACAACTGGAACATGGGAAGGATTAGAAAAAGGGCAGAATTACGCTACTTTGGCTGTATCTGATAATTTCCATTTTCTGTTTCCCAGTGATTGGTATTGATTTTTGTATATTCTTCTCATTTTAGTAAAATAATTAGGATAAATGCCATGAAATATTTATGTTGCTCACAAAACTTCCTGTTATAGAAATAAGATCTCTCACAGAAATGAGCTGGAGTTTGGAAAATATCTCGAATTTCTTTTTGGAGAGAAGAAGATGCAGAATGGTACAATCATTCATGACTGTAGAACGAAGTGCAAATGCAAATAGGAGATTTACAGAAACACGAGTTTTTCTGGTATATTTGGCTCTGTCTTGAGCATTCTTGTGATGTTGATTGGCAATTAATAAATGAACAAGAAAACACAGAAATGAATGTTAAAGAAGACGTTGCCAAGAACTCATGCTTGGAAAATTTGTCAGTTGATGTATGAAACCCTAAATTTTGTTTATAATGAATGATTAAGGATATCAGCAGAAGCTAATTAATATTAACTAAAAGTTAAATGTACAAGAATGTACAGTCACCTCTCATAATTTAAAAATTCATGTAATATGCATATTTTTACATGATGAAAAATTTTAAACATTATTGTTTTAGTCACTTTTTCACTATTTATTACTGGAAGCAAACATTACCCTCACTCAAAAACCAAAGAAGACTCCAACCAAAAAGGAGAATTATAGGCCAATCTCCCAAATGAACGTAGATATAAGAATCCTCAGTAAGATACTGGCAAGCGGAATACAGCAAATCATCAAGAAGTTCATACACCATGACCAAGGTGAATTCATCCCAGGGATGCAGGCATGGTTCAGCATATGCAAATCAATAAATGTAATACACTCTATTAACAAAGCCAAGGACAAAAACTATATGATGCTCTTGATAGATGTAGAAAAAACATTTGACAAGGTTCAGTACCCAGTCATGATACAAACTACAGAAAATTGGTATAGATGGTCCTTATCTAATTTGATAAAAGCCATCTACTACAAGCCAACAGCCAACATCATACTAAAAGGCCACAAAATGAAAGCTTTCACTCTAAAATCAGGAACAAGACAAGGATGTCCACTATCACTACTCTTGTTTTAATATGGTTCTAGAAACATTAGCCAAAGCAATTAGACAAGAGAAAGAAAGAAAAAAATAAGGATAGGAAAGGAAGAAGTTAAATTATCATTTTTTGTGGATGACATGATGTTCTACATAGAAGACCCCAAAACCCCACCAGAAGATTTCTAGATTTGATAACTAAATTCAGTGGCATAGCTGGGGTCAATACACAAAAATCAAGTCTTTCTGTATACGAATAGCAGAAGCACAGAGAGAGAAATTAGAGAAACAATTCTTTCACAATAACATCCCCCCCAAAAAATCAGATACCTAGGAATCAATCTAAGGAAGGACTTAACACCAGATGTTAGAGGAGGAGAGTCTTATTTTGGTCTCATGGTTGGTCCATGCTCAGCTTTCTCCAAGGCAGGAACAGTATGGCAGAGGGGTATGGTGAAGGAAAGAGAGTTCAATCCACAACAGCCAGGAAAGAGAGAAGGGAGGTCCAACCCTGAGACCCAAACAGCTTGTATCTCCTAACAGCTACTGAACTCATCTCCACGGATGAGCATGGAACCCCCCGCCCCCGATCCAATCACGCATAATAATCTGGGGGACATTTCAGATCCAAATATGTGTAATATCAAAATTATGACAATAATTTAAATATCTAATGAGAAGAGTTGAATAAATATGTCTATGATTTTCCAAGTATGGTGGCACAAGCCTATAATCCCAGCACGGCTGAGGCAGGAGAACTGGTTTCTAGTTCCCCCTGGGCAACTTAGTGGCTTAGAGAGATGCTGACTCAAAAAAAATTAATTAATTAAAAACAGGAGATATAGCTCAGTGTGCAGCCCTTGGGTTGAATCCCCAATACACCAAAGGAAAGAAAAAAAATGTATGCAGAATTGTATAATCACTAATAGATTTATAAAGTATTTCACTTACAAGTTATTAAAATGTTCAATTATAATATGATATAAAAAGCAATATGGAAATTTTATACATAGTATAAAGCATAATTAAGCACAAACAAGCAGGCAGCAAAGGTAATACTAGAACATTAATGGTGGTGGTATTGTGACTTTTAAATTAAATTTGACATGAGCCTAAATCCATAGAGTTCTTACCTAAGGACTGCTACTGGTTTTGGTGTGTAAACAAACTGAAAACCTAACATAGGAGTACAAAACACCTGAGTGTCATAAGTGGCCAAGCTTTAGCCATTGACAGGCAGCCAGCTGATCACACCGTGTCCAAATGAGGCAACTCCTTGCTATGACCAATCGGACCTTTTGGTTCTTTACTCCCATGTTCTGTCTATAAATATTACCCACTTTTCAGAGCAGAACTTTCCCTTCATCTTCTGGCTACCTTAGTGATGCCCAGTTAGCTCTTTGCTCAAAAAAATTCTTAACAGAATTTGGTGAGTTTTTCTTTTAAAAAAAAGACTGTTATGCTTTCTTTTATCTTTACATCTCTTTATCATAGTGCTTAACAATAAGAATGCCTTATTTTTCTAATAAAAAGGTTCATTCCAAAATAGAAAATGGGAGTTCTGGTGTATGGAAATCTTAAATTCATTTTTCTTCAATTTACAGTTTGGATGTGACTTAATTTCTTTACTATAAAATGGGGAAGGACATATAGGCCACTGTGTTGAGCTTAGGCAAGCTCATCCACTGAACACAAGTAGGGCTCAGTAGACCCTTTGAAAAAATGTCATTTCTTTCTCTTAATTTACTCCCATTCAAGCAAAAATGCAATGAGGTATCATTCAGTAAATCTCCCACAACACAAAACTTCACTAGGCATTGAGACCAGGTAAATATCAGCTGGAGCTGGAACTAAAAGGGCTAATTCTGATTTTCCAGCTGATAAGCTCAAGGTTTAAAATGCATTTCATTAACAGAATACCCTGCTGAGCATTTGATACAAGAGTTGTGACAGTGAATATGCCTGCTGAATATCCAAGTCAGACACACTCCCTGGACATCTCCAGCTGTCTGTCTGAATGTTTTTGAAACTGGAGATGCTACAAAGTGAACACAACTCTTAGGATGTCAGAGAGACTGGAATCGACCCAGGACTGACAAATCTAAAGATAGCATCTTTGGGCTCTCCTTTAAAATAAAATCACCTCACACTATAGCAGGCTTAGAAGAAAGAAAATCTTTGTTTTTTTGCTAATGTGTTTTTATTATTTCCTGTTTGCAGTACATATGATTATATTTATTGTGGGGAGTTTATACAAAGTGCATCTTAATTCTTTTTTATCCCCTTCCTCTCCCATTCATCCCGTCTTCCTCCAACTCTTAATCTCCTTTGCATTTGAAAAGCTGTATTTCCATTTTTTCTTTGATTATTTTGTAATCCTTTTCCTTTTCCCTCCCTCCTCCCTCTCCACCTCTTTTCGCCCTTCCTATTGGAAAAAGATCTCCCTACTTTCTATTATCTATCCTTTATTTTGCCCTTTACTTATATTTTGTGTTTCTCATAGAAAAGAAATATGAGATATGTAAACTTGTGTGTTTGATTTATTTTATTTAATATTATATTCTCAAGATGCATCCATTTTCCTATAAATGCCTCAAGTTTATCCTTCTTTATGGTAGCATAGTACTCCATTGCATATAAGTGCCATATTTTATTTTTCCATTAATTTGTTGATACATATATAGGCTGTTTCCAAGACTTAGCTATTATAAATTCTGCTGCTATAAACATGGGTGTGCATGTATCACTGCAATATGATGACTTTAACTCTTTCAGGAAGATCCTTAGAAGGGGAGTAGCTGGGTCAAATGGAATTTGTACTTTTAGTTTTTTAAGGAATCTCAGTACTGAGTTCCATAATGGTATACTACTTTACATTCCTACCGACAATATAGAAGGGCTCCTTCTTCCCTTTGGCCACACCAGCATTTCTTATTATTTGATTTCTTGGCAATGCCCATTCTTTCTGGAGTAAGATGGAATTTCAGTGTTGTTTTAATCTGCATTTCTTTAATAGCCAAGGAAAGAAAATCTTTCTCATTTCAAGTTGTATTCAGAGGCTCTTTGCAACCATTATGATGATTATTAGGCTAGGTGTCAGAACTGTTGTGTTTGCCATTACTGTCTCTGCTTTATCCCATTCTACGTTTCCGGCTCTGCTGTGGAGTTAACTCTGTTATGGCAATCTAGGTTCTTTTTGCAGACGTTGACTAAGATGTCTAAGAGGTATCTTATCAGAGGCAAACAAAGTAGAGAAACGGTGAGTAGATCTGCATTTCCTTTGTGGCCTAAAACCGAAAGTCTGGAGACATATACAAATGAGGAAGAGAGACCACTGCAAGAGGCCTTGGGCAGAGCCAGGGACAGCAGACACTGAGTATGAGGGCTGAATTATCCCCCACCCCAACACTTGTTGAAGGCCTAATCCCAGTTTACCGCGAATGTAAACGTAGATGGAACAGGGTGTTTGTAAATGTGATCAAGTTAAGATGAGGTCATTTGAGTGGACCTGAATCGAATGTGCCTGGTGTTCTTCCCAGCAGAGGAGAAGACACTAACACGGGGAGAGCAGAGTGCCATCTTGCCCCAGGGACAGAGATTAAAATGCTGCTGTGCACAGCCAGGAACATCAGGGACCAATAACAACCCCCTCAATGCAGGGAGAGGCGCGGAAGGATCCCGCTAGGGATTTTGGATGCAGGGTGTCCCTGCCAACACCTTGATTTTGGATTCCCAACTACTGGAACTGTGAGTAAATAAAGTTTTATTGTTGTTCGAAGACCCTGTTTGTGTTATTTTGTTAAAGAAGCTGGGAACAGAGACAGTGGGGAAGGGAAGATGGACTGTAAAACCATCTATGGAACTGACCCAGGGCCATGGTACGCACCGTCCTGTAGCAGCTGGTATATTTTCATGCTTAGGGAATAGACTTACTAATTTGTGTCATGGAGACTCCACCTGGCACATGAGGCCCTGGCCTTAAGGAGGTCATGATATACTGGGATAATGAGGCAGGAGGGCTGCAATATTGATATTATTTTTAGGCAATAGCAAATATTCTAAAATAAAATAATACCAAGATACAGGAAGCAGTGAAATGCCTACCACATACATATAAACGAGTGCAGAGAGGAGAGACTATCAAGGGCTAGAATATTTAAGAAAGCCTGTGCAGAAATGAGCTGGGACTTGGAAAGGGACTATAATATCTCCCTCTGTTCAGAATGATGCAAAATGGTGAGGGACCAAGGTGCTCAGCTTTATAATATGACTTCAATGAAGACCTTGGAGTTTCACCTTAATTTGGACTGTGTCCTGAATCCTTTAAGGGTGACTGCCAATAAATACAAGCATATCTATGCAAAGGAGGAACTATTAAAGAATCTTCTCCATACTATGAAACCAAAGAAAACTCTGGTGTCAGACCATTCAAGGTCACAGGGTGTTTCTACTGGCTTTGATTTCTTTACCTATGTGAGGGTTCATTCTGCTGCCTGAGTTAGAAATCAATGTTGCCTATCAATTTAGTTCACTTTATTAACTCCTAATATGCTGACACTTGGTTACAGAGGATTAATCGATATTTCCTTATGATGAGCCACATGCATTTCTTTCATATTCATGAATTTCTGGGATCATGGGACCAGCAGGGCATAATCGTATTGTTACCAAATCCCCAGGGGTCCGTGACTCTGTGACCCTGGCTATGTCACATGGCTTGACGAGAAAGGCCCTACAAAGGCCCCAGCTGGGGAGGAGGCCCTCGCCCTTGCTTTTCTAACAGGGCAGCCTTGTGGTCCTTAGGGGGCCAAGCGTGCTCTGAGGCTGGCCAGCTGTCCCCCTGTCACTGATCTCACAGCGAGATATGTCTCTTTCGGAAGTTCGTGCAGGACGGCCTAAGATTCACATTAATGCAAGGCAGAGGTCAAATGCTGTTCTGTACTAACTTTTGTTCTCTTCCAAATATATCAGGAACGTTTGCTTTGGGTCCTTCCAGATGGCAGGAATGTGTGTGGGGGAGACCAGAAGCCGCACTGCAGATTGTTTTATTTTGATTCTGGCTCTGTGCTGGAGACGGGCGACCTGACCTACTTGGTAAATAACCTGGACCAAAGTTTAAGAAATGGTAGCATTATGTGTTTTCCGTGTTTACAGGCGTTGATTAAAAATTAACATTTTCTATTATTCAAAAGCACAAATGATAAAAAATTTCTCTCTCGAACATCTTCCCATATCTCCAAAAACTGCTTTGAGATACACTCAGTGGATGTCCAGCAGCAAGCAGACAACTTGACTATTCTATAGAATACATTAGAAGAGAGAGGAGAGCAGTGTTTCTTACTGCGATGGTGCCACCAATCCTTCCTTTACTTAACAAACACTATTTTCATATCCACGACCAAAAACTAAGTTGAATAAAATAGTGGTGCCATTTTAAAATGCCCTGTCCAAATGTTATTAAGAAACTGAGATAACCCTAATTTATAGAGCTGCAAACTGAGGGGAAGAGAGGCAGAGAGACGCTGATGGAGTTGGGCTTTGAACCTGAGCCATCTGAATCTGGAATCCGCTGATTTCAATTGCACAGCTACTCTGTTTCTCATGGTGATAACGACCCTGTTTCCTAGGGAGCTGATAAACAGGTGGGGACCAACATGAAGTCCACCAAGAACAATAGGACAAGAGTCTTTCCATGAGGACTGTGGAAAGAGGGAATGGCTGTCTCGCCAGAAACATGGGAAGGTGCAGGGAATGGTGGTCGTAAATCAACCCTACAAGGAAGGATAAGTATTTGCAAAGTAAAAAATTACACCAAAAAAAGAAAGAAAAAAAGTACATGTAAGAAAGCATGGAAACACACACATAACTGTGTGTGCCACTGCTCAGCATTTTGCTTTTTAAAAGTCACTAATGAAGTTTATTGGTACCCTTTAGATACTCGTAATGATCACATTCAATGTACAGAGTTTGTACCTGTACATGATACATCTTGATTCATATTTTCCCATTCCCCTCCCCTCCCTTTTACCCCTTTCCCTTATTTACAAGAGCTTTGTTTCTATTTTATCTTTCTTTTCTCTTCCTTCTTTCCATCTCCTCCTATTCTTCCTCTTTCACAATATCTGTTATACATTTTGGTCCTTATTAACACTTTAAGTTTCTCACACCAAAGGAACAACAGGATATTCACACATGTGTGTCTAATATATTTTACTTAAGAGCATGGTCTCTAGGGCTGGAAATAGAGCTCAGTGGCACCACAGTTTCCTCACAAGTACAAGGTCCTCCTTTCAATCCCCAGTACAAAAACAACAACAACAAAAATGTATGGTCTCTAGGTGTGTCTTTTAGCTATAAATGTCTCAAGTATAACCTTCCTTATTGCAGAGTAGTACTCCGTTGCATTAAAAAAATCATATCTTGTTTATTCATTCATTGGTTGATGGACACTTGGGTTACTTCTAAGGTTTAGCTATTACCAAACGTGCCGCTATGAACATGGGTGCACATATATCACTGTGGTATAATGCTTTTTTAATTCTTTTGGGAAGATGCAAAGAAGAGATGTAGCTGGGTCAAATGGAACCTCTAGTCCTACTTTTTTGAGGCATCTCCACACTGATTTCCACAGTGGTTATACCAGTCTACAAACCCACCAACAGCGGAGAAGGGTTCCTTTTCCCCCACATCCCCACCAGCATTTGTTATTGGTTGATTTCTTGATAATATCCATTCTCTCTGGAGTGAGATGGAATCTCACTTGCTCTTGGGTAGGAAAAGCCAACATAGTAAAAATGGCGATACTCCCCAAATTGTCATACAGATTTAATGCAATCCCAATCCAAATACTAATATCATACCTCACAGAATGAGAAAAAAAATTCTAAAATTCATTTGGAACCAGAAGAGACCTAATATAACAAAAACAATTCTGGGGGGCAACAAACGCAAGGCAGGAGATACCACAATTCCTGACCTGAAATTGTACTACAGAGCTACTACAATAAAAACAATATGGTACTGGCAAAAAACAGAACCAAGGAACAATGGAACAGATTAGAAGATGCAGAAACAACTTCAAACACACTCAGCCACCTTATTTTTAACAAAGGGGCCAAACACTTTCACTGGAAGAAAGATAGCATCTTTAATAAGTGGTGTTGGATAAATTCGCTTTCTACATGCTAACGACAATAACTAGACCCATGTCTCTCACCATGCACTAAACTAAAATCAGAATGGATCAAAGATCTAAATTTTAAAACAGAGACACTAAATCTGCTAGTAGAGAGAATAGGTGAAACTCTTGAAGACACAGTGTAAGCGAAGACTTTATGAACAAATCTCTGATCACATGGGAAATATTACAAAGACTCAACAACTGGGATCTCATCTTATGAGAAAGTTTTTGCAACACAAAAGAAACCACCAACAGAGTAAAGAGACAGCCAACAGAGTGGGAAAAAAGTTTTGCCAGCCATTCCTCAAAGAAAAGACTGATATCTAGAATATATAAAGAACCTTAAAAAATCACAGCCCCCCAATATAAGGACCCACGGCAAAAATGGGCTTCTGAAATGAATAGACACTTTTCAAATGAAGAAGTGCAAATGGCAAATAAATATTAAAAGATGTTCAACATCACTGGTCATCTGAGACATGCAAACGAACATATTTTGCTTCTGTGTTGTGGCTGATTCTTTAACAGAATCAGATGGTCCATATTGGCATCCATTCTTCCATCTTACAGATGTGGAAATTGACTTAGGGAAAAAGCTGAACAGACTGATAAACCTGAATCTACTTTTGTTATTGTACTTCCTAGGGGACATAATTCTAGTTGGAGAACTCAACTGAAGAAAGAAAGGGCTGTAGCAAAATATACCCAGAGGGATCAAAGGATTGGATATTCAGCCAGCCACAGGCGCCTCCCACTGTCTCACTCCTCTGTGTTATGACGCCAGAGCATCCTCTTTTTGGGAAATGAGCTATAGCAACAGTAGCTAAGTGATTCCCAGCTGCTTATTAATGTCCAGAAAGTTACGGCTCTAAGATGAAGAGAGAAGAGCCATGGAAGAGAGACTTAGGAGCCCAACTTGCAATAGTTTTTGTTCGCTTTTGAATGAGAACTTCACTGCATGGGATGCACAGCGAAGGTAAGAGAATATTTACCTATTAACGATCACGCTGCATTTATCTATGCACAAGAGCTCTAGTCATGTGAAGGTACAGGATCCCAGTAATGAATGTAACTGTATTGTATACCTAGATTGTACCAATAAACTCAATAAAAAGAAGAAAAAAAAAGAAGTGATCATAGAAATGTGTGCTTGCACTCAGCTGAGATTGCATTGCTGTGCAGTCAAGAAATGACCAGAAATCTCTATTGCCTACTCACTGCTTCCCTTATAGTGTGCATCTGAGGTGGACCCAGGCTCTGCTGTGTGAGTCTTCAAAGACCCCACGACCCTGCTGAACTCCTGGAAGGGAAGGAAGGCTGTGGTAGACCACACAAGGGCACACGTGTAAATTTGGGACTTACTCTAAAGGCCAGAGTAAGACTAATTGCCAATCTTGGGCAGGGCAGGAGGTGGACACAGCTGTGTCTGTTCTCTGCATCTGTGTGTGGCTTTAACAAAGGACTGATGCATAATATTTTTTTAAGATTACATCTGTAACGAATATGTACAGACATGTCTTTCTTGTCATGATTCCCTGCAAGGTACCCCATAATAGCTATTTTCATAGCACCTATGTTTTATTCAACATTGTAAGTAATCCAGTGACGATTTAAAGTATACAGGAGAATGTGCGTGGGTAATAAGCAGATACTGTACCATTTTGTATAAAGGTTTGAGCATCCTCAGATTTTAGTATCCACAGGAGTCTTGAAATCAATTCCTTGACCAAAAGAAAGGGATGACTATAATCCTTTATCTTTTCTTTTGGCAATATTGAGGATTAAACCACCTAGGGCCTTCTCCTTGCGCTACATCCCCAGTCCTTTACATTTTTTATTTTTAATCTTGAGTTGGAGTCTTGCTGAGTTGACAGGCTGAGCTCACACTTGCAGTCCTCCTGTCTCAGCCTCCCAGTGTGCTGAGATTATAGGCTTTGACTTCTCTCTGCTCTAGTTTCACCTGCACATCTTTCCATCCATACCTCAGAGGTAAGGGTACAATGCAGAGGCCTTGCTGATATATAATAGGCACGGGCTAATGAATCACAGAATCTCACCACCACCTGCTCCCTGGGTCTTCAGGGAAAATATGGGGCTGGAGCTGAATATGTGGTCATTCCTTTTCCTATTAATTTCCCAAGCTCATCTGTGGGTTGTGCTCTCTGCTCCACTGGGGTGACACAAACATGACAGATGGCACTCTCATGGCCAACGAGTTTATTCTACAGCACAGGAAAGGCCATATTTTTTCCTGTAAAACTCTTATAAATCACTCTTATACATTTTGGGCAGGACTATGGTGACACAAGGGAAATAAATACTATTCCATACAAACAAACAGTTGAAATTTATGGGTGATGAGAGTATAGATTCATATACATCAATGAATCATAAATATTGCACTTGGAGACATTGGTGTGAATATAGAACTTTAACAATAAAGTCTCTGGTTTTCTCTAAAATAAAGGTTGATAGCTGATGGAGGAATAATTAATAATCAGTAAATTAAAGAAAGTAAAACTATATATTTCAAATTCATTCAATAATTTTAAATTTAGACTGCTATGATTGTCTTAGGAAGACAATTATAGCTATAAAAAGACCACATGAGCATTTATAGATTTTCAACAAATGGATGTTAAGCAAAAAGACATTTAGATGAATAAAGAGGTAACCAAGGGAAGATATGAGCATCAGGATGGCATCTAATCCATATTGGAAAGAAAATCAATGAAGGGATGCAGACAAGATCACAAAGATGTTGCTTATAACAGTGAAAATGCTTACAACAGTCAATTTTCAGCATAACAGTCATGTAGAAATCTCATATCTTTGTGTAGAGAGATGGAATTATGAGCTTTTTTGCTTTCTTACTTTTTACTACAAATTACATGTACTCACCATAGAAAGTATATAGGCATGTCAAAACAAGGACAAACAAATCATCTATAAACATTCATAGTCCATACTAAAATCATAACCATGACCTTTTTATGCTTTACTGAAGATCAGTCAATAAAATTATAAATTCTTTTATCATATTTTAAAGAGCAATAATAAAAGCAAGGGTGCTTTCAAATATAAGTAAATCCTGGGCTGACCTCTATATATTTCGTAATTTCTTTTGATGACTGTATTTTCTTGACCACTCCAGTAAGTCACATTAAATTTCCAAATCATCAGTTTGCCGGGAAATTGTTTCAGTTACTGAAGAACTTTAACGGTAAGAAGTCCTTCCCCACGGTGAA
This sequence comes from Fukomys damarensis, assembly GCF_012274545.1. Classification (NCBI taxonomy): domain Eukaryota; kingdom Metazoa; phylum Chordata; class Mammalia; order Rodentia; family Bathyergidae; genus Fukomys; species Fukomys damarensis. The sequence goes on from NW_022900923.1 coordinate 14,381,200, forward strand.
TTTTCCCCACCTATTTTATAGGGAAAAAGTTCAAGGCTTAGAATCCAGTCTCTGTTCTTCTTAATGTCTTACACCATGAACACAACGAAATCAGGAGACTATCAGTCAAATTTTCTTTATCATAAAATTAACCAAATAATATTTACCTTGTGGTTCTCCTACAGCGGTTTGAAGATTGAATTGTCACAGTATTGATGAAGATGACCATGTAATTCAAGCACTAGATGGATGTGAAACCCTTTTTCTTCACCACATTTAATATTTGAAAATGGGTTACTATCTTTGTCCCAAGTCCTTTTTTCAAGGTAAGGCACCAATTTTCTCCAGCAACTCTCAGGAATTATAATATTCCAAATCACTGTCCTACCAGCTCCCCTAGATACATGCCAATTTGTGACTGTCTCCTGTAAAAGTGCTACATAGAAGTAAACAGGTGATACGTATATGACTGAATGAGTTGAAAATAAAGTTGTATTGTCATTAATCTATTGCGATCCATTACTATATATTTTTAGACACAAGAGTTTTTATTAGTACCAATCTTATGTCATTTATGAAGGGCTTAATGAACTATACATAACATTTCAGAAATGCCTCTGAAAAAGTATTTTTAAAGTAGCAAATGATCAAAAGGATATAGAATATATACTCATGATTTATTTCCCCGTAATCATGTTACTGATTGGGTATAAGAAATTGTCTCTTAAATCATCTAGTTTTTCTCTTCATTAACTGGAGGAGAACTTGAATTATTATCTAAAATAAAATTTGAGATTTATCTGCGACTTTAAGTTATTCTTGTCTGTACTTATATTGTCTTTCCGGAGATTTGGAGAACTGTAATGAGCCCTCAAAATAAAGTGCAGATAATATAATAACCTGGTTGACTATGTTTTATTTTAACCAGTCACTGTCTTTTTTTTCTAGAAAGGTGATTCTAAGGCAAATTATCGGTAACTTCTCTGAAAATATCATGCCTATTTCTGAAATAATATTTAAACTGACCATTCACCAGTTTGGACAGATGCTTTTGTGAATTGAGCAAAGGAGGCCAGTATCAGAATCTGCTATTTTTAACTCTTTTCTTTCCTTCAATTTGAATACTTCATACAAAACAAAAATGTGATCTAAAAAAGATAAGAAGGGCAGTCATCCAATCTCCTGGGTTTGTTTGCTGTCTGTCCTCAGCAAATCATTTTATTATTCTCAAACTCTGTTTCTCTGCCTGTAAAATGTGGAAAATCTTATCCAAGAATCCCCCCCGCCTTTTCAGAACTATTGGACTGGTTAGGAGAAGTGCACTATATATATTCAAAGACATATGACAGTACCATCATTTTCTAGCTGCCTACCTGAAGAAAGAAAATGGACTGGAGTTGTTAAGTAATAAGGATATGCCATTGGAAGTCACTCTGTGGTTAGCAGGAACCAACAGCCAAATGTGGTTTTGTTTTGAATTTCTTTTGTCAACTTCAGCTGATTTCAGGTTGATTCATTCTGAAACTCAGACCACATTTCAGGATTCCTGGAAAGTGTCCAAGTAAGAAAAGAAAACAGGTAGTCTGGTGATAAGAAATCTCAAAATAATTATTATGTCTCATCATTTTGTAACAAAATGTGCTGTGAGTTGGCTAGAACCAGAGTATCAAATGAAAAGTAGGATACAAAGAGAATAATGCTGGAAAAAAATTCAACTAAAAAATCCTAACAGAGCTCTGTGATTTCAGAAGCAATGGCTTCTGGACAAGAATAACTGTCATAAAATTGCCTTGAGTACAAGTGAGATTGATGGTGGGGGGTAGACTAAGGGAAGATCTGTATCACAAAACACCGTGAAATTTGATTGTACTCTGAATTTCCCCTGTTAAGTAGGTAAGGTCTCAGAAGAGTTTTCCTGGGCCCTTTCCCCACTGAGGAGCTGAATGTTTATCTCTGTTGAGAGGCACAGATGACAAGTTAGCATCTGGGAGCCTTTATCAAACCAAGTCTGAATAGTCCTGTTTGGCTACCGAATGACAGTAAGAGTCAGTCCTGAGACGGCCAGGGGAGAGGGAAGGCCAGGAAATAATAACAAGGGGAAGCAAGCAGGCGTCCTCGTGTCCTGACAGAACCCACCGAGCCCGTGGAGGAGCACGAGAGCTGGTCCCTGGTCATTGTCCGCTGTTCTCTGGACGCCGGGGAATCTGACGTGCATAAGAACTCTCTGCATTTAATAAACAAAAATAAGGATAATAATAACCGAAACACTGTTTGGAACAGAAGTCCGACCCAAGCAATCACTGGTTTGCCCTGAATTCATTCAAGATTTTATTTATCGAAACTCTCACTTAGATTAAGAGGCTCAGCATGCTTTTAATTTTACTGGTTTCAGTTATTCACAAGAAAAGGAGCCTGGGGTGTGTGTGTGTGTGTGTGTGTGTGTGTGTGCGTGTGTGCGCGTGTGTGTGTGTGTGTATCACACACCAGCTTTCTACATTTTTCACATTACAAGCCCATCTACAAAAGGAGGAAGAAGATCTGAAGGGAATGAGTGGTTTTTGCGCGTTTAAGGGATGGAGAATTTCTCTACATAAACAAGAAGGTTTGGATTGGAAGTCTGCTAAAAAAAATGTTAAGGGCTGACCACAGGGTTGTAAATCCACAGACTGGAAGGAGGAAAAGACAAACATTGCGAGCGACTGAAGTGTGTGGCTGCAATGTTTGTGGGTTAGATGAGAAACAAGCGCTGAGTGAAGGAGGGGGGGCGGCTGGTGTGATTTGTTTGGCGCTCAGAGCCAATAGAAATCCCAGACCGTGATAATATCCCATGCAGCGGCGAGAGGAGTCAGAGCCCAGTCTCCCAGGCTGCGCTCGCATCTGCAGGCGAGGCCGGGCTGGGACCGCGCG
>NW_022900923.1:14392437-14417036 GCF_012274545.1 Fukomys damarensis
CCCGCGCCCCGCGCTTCTCCTATGGGCGTCTGCTGGGCTCCGTCTGCGGTGCCTCGGAGCGCGGCCGCGGGAGACCAGGCTGGGACCCCGCTGTGGACTATATCACCCCAAGGCGAGGGAGAGACCAGGGACCCGAGGAGGAGGCTCCATCCCGTCATTGCAGGTACCAGGCTTGTCACGACTAATCCGCCACAGGCAGACAGACAGACAGAGACAGACACAGGGTCTCTGAGTCCTGACCGTACGGGGCGGGTGGGATGCGTTGACTTTGTTCCCGGCTGATCCGTCCCGTAGAAAGCGAGAGTGAAGGTCTCCCCCGAGCCTCCCGGGTAATTATACCTGCCGGCGTGTGTTCCGGGCCACCAGGTTTACACCCCTATGGGATGAGCGGAGTGGAAGCAAGGACCTTTAAACTGGACTGTATTCTCTTTCTTTCAAATACTCTCAATACCTGTTTGTTGTCAGGCGACCCAGAAACACCTCCGGCTGACTTCCATTACTAGTGAGGACCTAGAGCAAATCCCACACGGTCTAATTATTAGAAAGCAGTCTTTAAACATTTCCCACCTACCTAACAGAGCAATAACCTTCCTTTAGGAATGCAGCTACAGCCGACTTGGACATGGTTTTGATTTTTAAGGAGTAAGGGACAACGTGGGTTAATATCACTGGTTCGATTCGCTGGGGTTGGAGGTGAACAAGAGATAAGGAGCTAAATGAATTTAAATGTGACTGTTGGTGATTTTTCCTGTGTACTTTATTTTTTCACCTTATTTATGAGTTAAAAATGCATTTTAGTTGTTCATTTCCAAACAGGGTGAGTTTCCAGCTCTCATAGAATAGTCCATTAAAAAGTTAGGAATTGGAGAGCTAGCTGTCTAGTAAATTTGATACCTGTAAGGGGATATCATTTTTTAGGGTGATTTTATTAAGCTGGTAATGTTCTGCCTGTTTCTTATTTCTTTTATATTTTGAGGTGAAGATTTTGTTAAAAAACTTAAAAAGAAGAGCAAATTTGTTTTCCATGGGATTTCACCATGTTGGATTCACAATTTTGAAAACAGTTATGTAATGTTTCTCCCCTGATAATTATTTGTGATTAAATTAATATTGCTTAATGAGTTTGATCTTGCCCTGGAAAAGCCAGAGGGGACTGAATAAAGCTCAGTTAAAAGATTGTTCTTGCTCTGGGCAATCCCCATGTCCCAGTAGTCAATTGCTCTGAATCCCTATAAACGGTGCTTTTTCTGCAGTGGAGACTACGTGTTGGGATCCTAGTTCAACAAGACCCATTCACTGCAGCAGGTGCAGGAGAGTCAAGTTTGTTGTCCTCAGTCTAAATGACACTGTTCTCAGTGGATCAAACCCATGCCCTTCCTAATTCACACTCCTCTTGCCATTCTACAGTACTGGGTTTTCAGAGCAATTTTGTGTCTGGCCAAGGCAGATAAGGTACCACAATGGAGGATTTATGTTGGCTTTTTCTTTTTCTTTTTTTGTCAGATTAACATGTTCCTTTGTCATTAAGGGAAATGCCAAAAAAAAAAAAAAAGAAAGAAAAGAAAAGATAAAAGAAACAGGTAAAAGCTAGCTATATGGCCCTGGAATCATGAAAACATCATGGTTTGCCCATTCACAGGTGTGAATTATTTAGCAAAGTATTTTTAAAAATTGTGTCAAAGAAGAAAAATGGCGAGTACAATATTATATTTCGGAGAGAGCATTTTAATTTTATAAATGAATATTTTTCTTTACAGCAAAAAGGAAACTGCTTATAACACATTTATCGATTCAAATAAATATAAATCACTTGACCCTACTAAGTTTTATTACTAGTGACAAGAGTAGTTTTGCATTATTACGAGGGTTGCCAATCTTCTATAAATATCTGAAGCAAATTGGAACCAATTTCTCTCTTACCATCCAAACTCTGAAGCAATGTTGGGCGTGTTGGTATTGACTGGGCTGAATAAATTCACTTTGTATAGACTGAGACACAGAGGGCTTTTCAAGGGTAAATATAAACAATAATTATTCACTGTTTTGTGGAATTATTCTTCATTGAGAGAAGTAGGTTCATTTGTTACAAACCTTAGTATAGTCAACCAGAGCTTTAGGGCTACAAGTTTGGCAAAGACTAAACAAGGTACATGCCCTTAAGTCTCCTTAAGGTAAATAACTCTTCTGTAATGCTCTTCCGGTGCACGGGAATGGTAGGAGCCTGAGTCTGGGCCCTGAGTTGTTGATATGGAGAGGACTGGCCTTCCTGGGTCAAGGGCAGACACTGAGAGATTGCAAAAGGGAAGGTGTACAGCAGATTAGGCCAGCCACACTTGTAGTAGTGCAGTTGAGCCAGGTTGGAGATGTGGGCTCAGTATTAGGACCCTTTAAGTATTTAGGAGCATGATCATGAATTATTTCAACCAGGAAACATGTGCTCACTCCCCTCCCTTCCCTGTATAGAAAAGCTTTGGATCCATGTTTTTCCTTCTATTTTCACATTTTTTTTCTTATGGGGGGGGTCTGGGAAAAAAGAAGAGGCAGGATCTATCATGTACAGGTGCAGATTCCCTATGATGAGTGTTATAATGATGTATATCTAAAACGTACCAATAAATGCTTTGCTTCAAAACAAATGTACCCAGTTTTGAGCTTAAGATGCATTTCAAAAGAACTAACATGAGACAAATTGTTCAGGAGGAATGATGCGCAATTGTAAATTAGACCTGTGGTATCATCTACTTCTTCGATTAGTTGTTTCTCTTGCTTCTCTTTCTACCACACAGCTCCCTTGTCTTTGTGACTGAGACACACTGACCCAATAGTGTGTAGAATTAATTTTGATCAGGTAAAGTCTTCAGGCTCTTCATCTCAACACTAATGCACAATTTCAGCATAATCCCTGTTACCACCACTTCTAAAAGGGAAGATATCTTTGCTTGGCCAGCACATTGTCAGGGCCTAGCCCTTGGTGGAGCACTGATTTGCAGTTGGAGTTGATTCTCAGAACCACGTGGGAGTTATGCAAATAAAGAATGACAGGGTTAGAGAACAAAGGTCTGAAGTGGATAGTATAATGATGGATGAGTATTCGTGTATCCTGGAGTCGAAGGAATAATGGATTGACTTCCTCAAATCAGCTTCAATTACATACTCTTGCTGAGATGGCTGGGATATTTTCAATACATTCCTCTGCGTTCACAGGTACAGCACACATAGGTGTGGGCTTAAAATCAATGCATTTGATGTGCTGTCATGTTCCTGCACATGTAGGCCAGGAGAGGGCAGCATGCAGACTCTGAAAAAGCAATGCCTGTACTTGACCATGAGGCAATGCCAATCTTCAAATGACTCAAAAATGTCTGTCCAACTGTATGTATATAACCTCCTCCTATGGAGAGCAGAGTCCAGAGTCTGAAAAAGGCATACACCATCCAGAGGGATTTATTTCTAGTTTTCTTTCTGTAATTGATGCTGCCTGGCAAAATTAGGAAAACGACAACCTACTTAATACTGAACTCTATTTCCCTGTCTTTTTAATGAACTTCACTATTTGACTCTACTCAAGCAGCCTTTATCTTTAGTCTTTCAGGAGATAGGTGAGCAAAAATGAAACAGCATACAGGGAAAACAGGAAGAGAAGTAATAGGATTTCTTGAGTTGGTCCCCCAGGGGTAAATGTTTATGCTGTATTTGGCCAGTAAACCTAGCCTTGAAAACATGGCTCAAATACAAGTTTACAGAAACAAGAATACAGTTTATCCACCGACAATCACTTATACCTTCAGAATCCTAGAAACTTGGATTTCAAAAGAGGAGGGCTGGCAGAGTTTCTCATAGGGTTATCTGGAGACTGAGACATGCTAAAAAAATAGGAACAAGTCTACCTCTCAGGAGGTCACAGATGACTGAACGTAGGCCATTGTAAATCCAGTACAACTCTCCTAAAACTCACAGGTAACAGGCTGCTGTCTTGTGCTGTTGTTACGTTCAGAGGTGAGCCATATTTAAAGTGCAAACTACAGCACTCACAGAAGTGAGAATTAACCCTTTTAAAGGAGAAGTCCTCAAAGCGCATTGAGGTCTCTTGAGAGGTTCACCCTCACCTAGCTAGGTTAGAGATGCTGGCCCAGGAGCACCCTGGTCTGTGCTGTCTGCAGTTCCACAGTCCCACTGCACAACACTGAATGTGAAGGGCCTGGGATAATGTTCAGAGCTGGGCTCTGGAAACCACATTTGAACGACCCAGAGCAACAGCTTTCTGGGAGAGGGAAGGCTGAGGTTACACATGAGAGAGGAGAAGGCAGAAGGCACATTGGCCTGCAGATGGTCCCAGAGGGGAGGGGAAGACCAAGAAGACTTCTCAAGAAAAAGAGTGATTCTGAGGTTTCCGGGGTGGTGGATTCCAGGGCTCTCAGGGAGCTGGCCCCAGGGGGTCAGCAGCTCTTGTGCACGAATTAGGCCTTGAAAGTCCTGATGTCTGCTTTCTCTGGTGCTACTTACTCTGCTGGGAGGTGTAGTGTCCTTGAATAAAAAAGGACAGGTTTTGTTTTTTCTCTCCAGGACAAAGTCAAGATTGTTTGGTGTCTGGGAGGAAAGGGCTGCCAGTGTGTCTCTCCCTTTTCAGCCAGATTAGCCTCTCTGCACTCCCATTTACTATCTAAAACTACACAGGTCCTAGTGATGGGAAAGCTGGGATGAGCGTGAGAGCTTCACTCAAGGTCACCACAGAACCAACGCTATGCTGTAATGACAGTGCTTTAGCAAATAAGAAAGAGAAATAAGTCCTAGACTAGAGGGACAAGGGTGGGATTGTACGATAAATCACCTAAAGTATAAGGTCAAGCATCTCCATTTCTAGTTTTTATTGTAGCACTTCTCAACTCTTTTTCCCATAATCAGAGAAACTTCAGGTTCTTTCTGTTTTTTTTTTTAAAGATTACTTTTCATTTTAAAAAAAATCTTATGAGTGAAGGGGAAATTCCTTGGAAGTTATGTCACTGATTGAGAAGTACAACAGGGTAAGCTTGATCATTATGATCTGGCTGATGCAATAACCTTTATAAGAAGATAACATGAGGAGGGCCCGGGATCTAGCTCAGTGGTTCCTTGCAAGCACAAGGTCCCGAGTTTGATCCCTAGTACCAAAAACAAACAAACAAAAGATAACATGAGGGCATGTTTCATTAAGGAGCCATTTCTGAATTATGAGTGCAAGATAATTAGAAACAAAGACAATAAATGACTTCCTGAAAAATGCTCTTGAATGGGGAGTTTTGAAGGACATGAGGCTAAGAACACAAACATTTGCAAATGTGACTTTCACGGTATGGATTAGTAGCAGTTCCGATGTACAATTCTCCTCTCCTATAATTTATTTAAATAATGAGAGAAGGGGAAAAAGACATGCTGCCTAGGGGGACGCTGGGTTAGCTCATGTGAAATGCTAAGTTGACTTTGTCTAGAACAAACACTGTCTGTGTTTAAAATACTATTCAACTGGGCTGTGACTGCAAGGGCCGAAAGGAAGCTAATCTTATCATCCTTGGAAAACTAGCCTTGTCCCTCTGAATGCAATTATAACATGAACACTGGTTAATGTGGTATATTTTCTAACTATAGTAGCAGCATTTTGGGAAAGAGGATCAATGCATGACATAGTATGTTAATAAAAATCTAGCAGCTCTATAATGAGATTTCTCTATGAGCTGCCTTTACTACTAATCTAAAAGTCATCAAATTTTCAAGTGATCCTTAATTTTTTCATACCAATCGTTTGAAAAATTAAGATTTATCTAGCATTTGTTGAAAGCATTCCATGTACCAAATTGCAGTAGACACATTTTTTATTTGTTTCCATCTTTACCACACCCTGAAAGTTTTGTTTTGAGACATTCGATAACATTGCATAGCTGAGAATATAACTAATCATACAAGCATGCATTAACAGATATTGTTGAGCTTCTTCACTGTGTAATAGTAATAAATACTGTGGTTATTGCTAGCATAATACAGAAAGATATATTCATAATCACTCTTGCATTGAGTTTCCATGTAATCCAGTCATTCACATATGCGCAAATAATAATAAACTTTTCTATAACAATAACCTATTAAAAAAATGGTTAAAATGACACATGTGATTTCAATCTTGATTGACTGAATATTGACTGACAGATTCATATTCAGAGGAGTATAAATAACTGGTTGTTTTCATCCATATAATAGACTATAGACACATTTTAAAAAATACCCTGAAAGAGCTGGGGATTTAGCTCAGTGGTGCCACCACCTGCTTCGCAAGCGAAAGGCTCCAAGTTCCATCCCTGGTACCAAAAAAACAAAAACAAAAACACAAAAAACCTCACCCTTCCACTTGAGAGCCAATTCAGTCTGTATCAGTTTTAGCCCCACTGCTAATGGCATGCCCGATGCCTAGAAGCTGTATCCTCCACCCAGAGACCACTCCTAATTGATCCTTATGAAAAATTTTGAGTAGTACAGAAATGTAGCGCTTCAACACACATATTCAAGTCTTCAACCACAAAAAATAATATGAAAAATATACTTAAGGTTTCTCACTTCTGACAACTCAGATAATATAAACTTTAGAAGAAGTAGGATAGAGACATTGCTTTGTTTCACAAGATCTAACACTACTAAGGTACTTTTTTACCTAGAGGGGAGTTATCTGATTATTATGAAAAACCCTGAATGTAAGAAATTCAGGGAACATAGGACCTGTTAACGTATCTCCCACTCTCTGCCAGGGCCTCCATTCTCCCCCTAGTTTCCTCTTGACAATGAGAGATGGGAGGGTACCACAGTGCTTCATTCCGGCCCTGAACATAGTTCCACATGCTTTCCTGTGTCAAAATAGGTGACTCAAGGATGACTACTTGTTGAACATGTATAGGCATTATCTAAACTTTACAAAAGTCCTACCTGATATCATCATTATTATCCCTGCTTTACAGATCAGATTACTAAGATTTAGGGTTTTCAGAAGGTCACACAGCCCAGTACTTTGCAGAAGTGGGCCCTCTTCCCACCTCCCGTACTGGTGGAGTTGGTTACATGTACACAACACATCCTAATTCTCCCTTCCATTCCCTTTCCCTCTCCTCCCACCCGCTCTATCTCTTAATTTCTTTCCCATTTGAGAAATATCTATCTCCTTACTTCCTCTTATCTATCTTTTATTTTTCCCATTATTTATAATTTAGCTTTCTCCCATAAAAGAAACCATGTAACATTTTCGCTCGAGTGTCTGATGCGCTTCACTTACCATTATGACTTAAGGTGTATCCATTTTCCTGCAGACGACTTACGTTTATCTTTATTTATGGCAGAGTAGTACTTCGACGTGTATAAATATCACATTTTCTTTGTCCATTCATCTGCTGATGGACGTATAGTCTGCTTCCAAATCTTAGCTAATACGAATTGTGCTGCTATGAACATGGGTATTCATGGGTCACTGTTGCATGAGGACTTTTTAACTTCTGCGGGGGGAGACAATTATAAGGATAATAGCTCAGTGAAATGGAATTTCTATTTTTAGTTTTTGAAGCATCTCCATACTGACTTCCACAGAGGTTTTACTAGTTTACATTCCCACCAACAGTGTAGAAGGGTTTCTTTATCCCTACAGTCTCACTAGCGTGTGTGTTATGATTTGATTTTTTTTTTATAATGACCATTCTTTCTGGAGTAAGATGAAATCTCAGAGTCGTTTTAATTTGCATTTCTCTAATGGCCAGGGAGTGATGTTAAGGATTTCTTCATGCGTTTATTAGGAATCCATACCTCTTCTATGAAGTGTCTCTTTATTTTACTTGATTGGGTCTTTTATTTTGGCAGGTCTGATTTTTTTAGTTCTTTATATATTCTAGATATTAGTCCTCTGTCTCAGGAATCAGAAGTGAGTTTCAAACCCATCTCCTCTATCTTTTCTATACTATACTGTGCCTTCATTCACCTATTCATAAATATTTATTAAGAAAATATGGTCCAATATGCAAAATATGTGCAAGATTATAGGTTATAATAGTGAAGAAGACAGGCTACCTTAACAAGCTCAATACTACTTGGAAAGACAAACAATACCCAATAATTATAATGATGTTTGAAATCCACATAATTATTTTTGCCCTGCTATCCGAGCTAGTTGACACCTTAAATCTGTTCATTATAATAGCCAAAATCTTTTCTTTACATTATCTCAAGAACTTTCTCCCTTCAGTTCAGTATGGCTTTATTCTTCCTTGTCTACTTATTTTTACATTTTTCACGACATTTCAAACTTTCTCTTGAGGACAGAGTGTAGTTTCATAGTTAAATTTTGCTGTTCAGCACAAAAGTTGTGGATAATGAACTTTATCTTATCTAAATCTTCTGATACCCCGGTGCGCCGAATGTAGAGCTGAAATTTGGGAGAGCTATTACCTGCCGGGAATCATGGCCTTCAACAAGGTTTAAACACACATGCATCTATCTGAGGTAAAACAAATGACATACTTCATCATTTATCCTCAGAATCTTTTCCTTTTTGCCTTGTGTTACTTATCTTTTGCATCATACTTCCTTGACTATTTTAAATGGTCCTTTTGGTAAGAAAGTCAGCTTATTAAAATCAATCCCCTTTAAAAGTCATATTGTTTAGGCTTTGAAATACTAAATCAACTATCTTGACATATTTATTCCCAAGTAAAAGAAAATTTATTCATTATTAAAGGATGCCAAAGTGTCCCTGCAAGTTTATTTTTCATTCCTGTGAGATTATGTGGGCTGGTCACAACAATCTGGAATGTATGCTAACTTTCTAGGATCACTGAAAATTAACAAATTCTTGCTCATGCAGAGGAAAGTGATAAGGCTATTTGAGAAGCAGGATAGTTTAACAGGACTAAAGTTTCCTCTGTGTGGTTTTCAGAAGGCAGTTTTTAAAAACATCTCTCAAACAAGTGTTCTTTTCTGTGAGGGTGGGGTATATGAGAATTCAGGAGAATTTGTGTACTTGGTTGGGGAAAAAAATTGCATGTTGGAGGTTCTACTAACCAGTAACTGAAATGTCACATCCCCTGCAGTTACAAATGGAAAAACCTATAGTAGTATTAGCAAAACTGCATCTTTGTCATCAATAGAAACCAAAGTCCTGTTCATATCACATTCCACCTTATACAAATATCTCAAAAGACCGCTTACACTTATCACTACTTCAAAATTGCGGTACATTAAAAAAGGCCATGTAATTCTTTATCATACTTTTGCTCTACATATATGAAAGAATCTTATTCTTTTATTAATATACATATATATCTTTAATATGATATGCTGTCTAAATTTTTTAAAAAATTATTTTGAGGTCTGAGGATGTAGCTCAGTGGTAGAGCACATGTTAGCATGTACAAGTTCCTGGGAGAAATCCCTAGTTAACACAAAACAAATGAAACATTATTTCAAGAAATCTGTAGTCTTCAACACACCCAGAATTGGTTCATGAGGTATAAAATGTTAAAAAAAACTTCACTCAACAGAGTAGTAAATTTGGCGAGTTAGAAGTCAGTCTTTATTAATACCTGCAGTTGCCCTGAAAGGAATAGGTCACCTTGTAAGTCAATCAAATTTGTGCTAGAGAATCAGACAAACGGGATCTCGTTGAAGAGAGTCATCCATCTGTTATAAAGTGGAGCCCTTATAGTACTACCCAACACTGAGGCTCTCTCTGGTCAAGGCAGAGTGAAGAAGAGCTTGAATTTGCACTGTATTGAGCCACATGGCTTCCTAAGAAGGAAGAGTCCCTTGGGGCATAACTCATGCCCCACATTTCTATATTTTAACTGGTTGGTCTCAAACATGAGTTCTTGTAGAGTGGATGAACCGGATGGTTGCAGGTGGCCACCGTGGATCAGATGTAGCTGGTATCTTGAAGAGTCAGAACCTGTCTGCATGGTGTTCCACTAGTAGCTTCATGCTCCGTTAGAATTCTCTTTCCATGTTCTTTTCTTCTCTTTTGTGCTGAGCGCTCCTTAATTTTTGGTGAATAAATGAATGAATGACTTTGTGGACATCACTGTTATTATGAAATCAATGGCCTTATACATTTTTTTTAGTTAAGGAAGAAAAATGTGAGGAAGCCTAGGTCTGACTTTACTCATTTTAGATATCATCATGGGGTGGAATGAGGGGGAGCAGCAATCTTATGCTACAGTGCTGCATTCCAGACTACCAAGTACACAACTATAAACTTCAGAAAAGAATCCTGGTGATGATAAAGCAAGCAGCCTCTCTCTCATTCAACTCCATGGAAGCGTTGACAGCAAATAGCTTTCAGCATTTCTGGAGTCTTGGCAGGCGCTGGAGGTTTCTGGGGAGGTAAAGTGTTTTATTTGGGACTTATGCTGAGGCAGAGCGAACACCTCCAAGATGTTCCTACAAATGCCTTCTGTATTCTGCTATACTCATGGAACTTCTTTTGAATGGCATTGGTTTTGCTAACAGTGAGCCTGAAGGAGATAAGAGAGGATTTGTCTGTCACACGCTATGTAGTGTAGGTATTTTAACACATTTTATTAAGTTCTTGAAGTCAGTTCTACTGCCCATATACTACCAACGAACCGTGGAGGCTCGCTGTGGTCCAGTAAATCCTCTAACTTCCTGCAGTCAGTAAGTGGCTTAAAGTTCATGGGAAAAACAAGACATGTATGTAAATAACAAGAGCACGAGGGAAAATGTGAACACATAAGATGTCTTGAGTGTTGGAGGAGGAAAATGTTACTCCCAAGGAGGATCCTGATCTGCTTCTGTAGGGCCTGGGCAAATCACAGTATGCCATTTCTCATGGTTTCCCTTCTGCCTTCTTTACCCCTGACACTTGTTTGGTGTTTGATGTCTTCTAACTCCTAGAATGTTAAAGTCTAAAGAAGTAACTTATTTAGTATCCTCATTTTACAGCTATGAAATCCATAGCACACAATATTTCATGCGTTTCAAGACTGCAGGCTAGTTTGTTGGACTAGCATTAGAGCCGGGTTTCCTAATTCATCCTTGAGACTTTCTGCTATGCCTGGCTCCTTTCAATCATTTGCCCCGAGGATGAGCCTAAATCATTGGTACACAAACTGTTGCAAGACCAATTTTGCAAAAGTCCAAGGTGCAGGCTACAGGACATGTACCAAATTTGGAGAGAAATCATTTCTCTTTGAGGTAATAGAAAAATTTCGTAAGAATGCACAAAGTGTGTTATTGTTGTTGCCGAATAATTTTTCTTACTGCTCACTGCAATGACAAATTATCCTAGAGGTTGGATGACTGAGACTGAGGTCCATTAAAATAGTCCAAATTACCTGTAGAAGCCCAGCATGATCCACAGTTTGTGTGACTGATAGAGTAGCAGTGGGACCCTTTGGCCCTCCTTCTTGGGTTTCCAAGTATTGTGGTATTTTGTTTTGTTTTGCTTTGCTGTTTTTTGTTTTTCCCTTCTGTTTGGAACAAGAGATTAGTATGGAGTTAGATAGTGTGGGAGAAGGTCAAGCCTGGCTGGGCCAGGCACGCGTCACTCCTGTCTCTGAGCTAAGGAGACCTTACTAAGACTGAGTTAACTCGTCAAAGTGCATAGATCCTGGTCCAACAGGCTACACCTCCGCTCCTAGTCTGTGACTCCTTCGCCTCGCCCAAGAAAAATCACTCCGCCATGTCTGGCCAATAAGATATCGCCAAATGTTAAATGTTCCTCCCATGCTCTGCCCCCCTGGCTCCCTATATAAGCCTGTGCATTTCCTGAATAAAGCGGAAGCATTCCAGCAACTTCCCAGGGATGTTTCGGCCCCTTGCTCCCTAACCTTGTTCCCCGAGCTGGCTCGCAGACAACAACAAGGTAAATCATTGTTGTGATACCTGCATTCAGATTTTTTCCCCACCCCCAAGCCAGTGTCTCTATCTGGACACTATACCATTTGGAGTGGTGCATTCGGCCATGCTTTGAATCCCTTTAAGGAGCAAATGCAGCCTCAGGACAGGATTCAGGGAGGGAAATGAGTCTGTGTCTGAACCCATCCAGAACTTTTCCCCTCCACTTGTCACAAGAAGGTCATTCCCTGGAAACATCATCCTGCCAGCTGGTGTTGGTATAGTGCTGCTTCTGAACACTCTTTCCCCCTTTTATTTCTAGAATTATACATCCACATAACCAGCCCCTTTACCTGGAAGACTCCCTAAAAATAGTAGATACATACTTCAGATACCTCTATGGGGTGGAAGGAAGGAGAGATGGATGGGTGGATGACAGCATCCTCACAAATAGTGTCCCTAGAGGACAATGAAAGTCAGCAGCCAGATGGACTATTCACTGCAGAGCGAGTATTATTCCTTACAGAGACAAGCAGGCATTTGCCTCCAGGGAAGAAAGTGGTAGGAAGCAGGGCAAACATCATGCAAAACATTCAAGGCACAAAAGCCATATTCCATGGCTACTTCATTTTTTGCTTGCCAGCCTAGTCCAGCTGAGGTTATGTGCTGCTGACTTCAAGTAACTGCACTGTGGAAGATAAAAACAACTTCTAATAACAAGTTCTTTTTTTTTTTTTCCTCGCCGGTCCTCAATAACAAGTTCTTTTTATCCAAATTTGGAGCAAAAATTCTGAACTCTACTTGGAGCTGAATAAAAGAGCAAATGATGTCTGTATAGGCACCACACAGATTTGTAAGAAGGAAGAAAACAATTGTCAGTTGTAAAAATATCTTAGGTCTTTGTAAGGGTGGTACATACCCACAGGTGGTTTTTCTATAAATGATTATTCTTGGACTAATAGAAAATTCACGTTTATAGGGATTGTACATTTTTCCAGATTATCAGTGTAGCGTGCAAAATCCCATAACTTTAGAAATCAAAAGATCAAAGGCACAGAGCTGGTTGGGGTCTTTAGACTCACCACGTACTACAACAATAGTTTGGCTACCAGAAGTCCCTTTCATGAGAACACAGAAGTGTACTTTTATTATCTCCAAACTGCACCGTGAAAGCTGATATGCATTCCTAATTCTTATATTAGATATTCCTGTTGTTTCTTGATGGCAGTAAAACTGAAGATTGTATTCATATGATTCAAACATTGGCTGATTGAGGCTTGGAGTTGTATAGCTAACATTAACTGCAGGAATGTTGACTTGATTTTCAGTTGCAAATGACAGCCAGAACCATCAAATAAACCCCCAAATATTTATTGAGGTGGCTTCTGAATATATTAATGTGATGCACAACACAGACTTAACAATAGCACTAAGGGACAGGAAAGAATTTGTTCCATCTGTGTAACTCCCTCAGTAGCTGGCACAGGGTAACTGCCTAGAAAATGCTTTGAGGACACGCGTGCGTGCGCGCACACACACACACGTACACACACACACCCACAGAGTGATACATTTAAAGCATGTATATTTGAAAGAGAGACTCTCTAATTATTTAAATATAACAAAGTCAGAGTTCTGATTTCTATATGTTCAACAAACATTCATTGAGTTTCTACAATGAGCCAAGTACCGGGAATTTAAAAAAAGAATGAAGTTCCTTCCAACAGACTTGTAGGAGAAATAAACTTGTAAGCAAACAACAGCAGTATTTAACAGTGAGGTCTACCTCTGAGAAATGAAAGGAGAATAGGGTGAAAACAGGCATCCGAATCACTCAGTAGTTTAGCACAGACTGTGACACACACATCCCCCTGGAAGACATGTCGTGCTTGTTGTCCTCGGAAGTATACAGCTCTCACACATCATATTTTCAGTAGTTGAGTGTTATGTTGTGATAGTACAGCAGCTCTGCTGTGCAGTTTGCTCCCCATTCCTTCAAGTATTAGTAAATGCATACAGTAGGCAGCAACTAAAGTATCTTTCTAATTTTCTCTCCTGTGACTCAGGAGTTGCCTTTGGCACTGTATCCTGCAAGCTTTGGCTCCTGTGTTTTGTGGCATACCAGAGGCATTGGTTTCATTCCTGGCTTTCCCTGAAGGACTATAACCACAATCATAAAAAAAATTTTTGGAATCCAGGCAAGTCACATTCAGGTGTAATTCTTTGGAAAAAAAAAAAAGGATTTTAAGAAGGGAATGTGCCAAAGTAGAGTAGTAATACTCTGTTTCTGATTTCATATCTGGCATTGGCTAAATTTTAAGGTCACAAGAAGGAATGGCAGAGTAGGCTCATAGTTTTCAGCCTTTATTTACTTGTGCACCTGCCAGAATGCAGGATGGAGAAAGTGACTGCCCAAAGGTCAGATCCCTGTCTTTTTGTTTTTTCTGTCTTCCAAATATGCACAAGGAGACAACTAAATGTTTGTTTTCCTATCAGACAATAATTTGGGTACATCTATGTGACTACAGCCAACTGAATTGAAATCCTGTTTCACAACAGGGACTTACCTGAGTGCTTTAATCTGTGCTCAACAGCCTGAGATGGCATTAAAAATAGGTCACCTTGCTATATTGGGCAGGTGACCTTTGTTAAGTAGCAAGTGGGACAATAAAAATTAAATTATCCTTCTATTGTTTTGCATTTCCCTAACTTTCCACTGGGAAGAAATGGATTTCTCAAACACTGGCTAAGCTTTCCCCACATGACAAATATATGAAATAACTGATTACTAAATTCAGAGTTCTACCTTGTACACAAATTTTAAAAAATTCATCTCAAGTGAATTTAGGAATGTCATCAATACAATAGTGACAATGACAATAAAAGTAATGCCTATCAAGTCAGAGAGAAGAAGAGAACAACCTAACAATAACTGTTGTCATAATAGCCACAACGTATTTAGCGTGTACTGTACCAAGAACGGAGGTAAATCTTTTAAGTGTATTGTATGTAAGCCTTAACAACAACCTTGTGAGGAAAGTGTTATTATCCTTGTGCTTAAGATGGGGTGTCAAGTTATTTCCCCTTAGCAAAATGAGGTCCTTTGCCCGTCTGCCCCCAAAGCTGTTACTCTTCACCTTCATGCTACCCTGTGACCTGGGAAGGCCATTGGATGTTTTATAAGCACTTCAAGTTGCTTAATTTTCGTAGTAGACTTGAGAGTTAGGTATTATTATTACCCCCTTCATACAAATGAAAGCCCAAAGCCACACTGCCAATAGCAAGAAGCCAGAATTCAAAGCCACACTGACTGCAAAGCTTGTGCTTTCCGTCGACTCCATGTGCCACCTCTAGACAATTCCAGGAGTTACCCTGATTCCCAGATTGCCTTCCCAGTGGTTGTCTGCTGCCTGAGATTCCTTTCGTGGGAATTCATTCCCTTCATTCCATGATTTGGAGTATGACCTGAAAAGAACACCCTGCTGGGATATTTGAACACTGACCCCAAAAGCCTTGGGCTGCCAAGATCTGCAGAGGAGGCAGTGGGTACCAGGAAAAGTGAACACAAAGAAGTGAAGGCCACCCCTAATAAAGGAAAGGAGGTTAAGAAAAGGAGACTGGAGGTGATGAAGAAGATATTCACTTCACCTTTGTTAGGGGCCAACTGCATGCATATTAAAATCTTGTGTGTGGATAGATAGATAAATAGATTTTGCCATATAAACATTACAGATATATGATATATAATGTATTATATATTCTAGTAACCTCATATATATTATGCATGCATTGTGTACATATCTATACATATGTGTGTATATATGTATATATATATATATATATATATATAGAGAGAGAGAGAGAGAGAGAGAGAGAGACCTAGTTCAGAATCTACACATTGAATTTCACTGTAGTGTTCCCTGAAGATATGATTTATTAGTCATATGCCAAATAATATATATAATCTTTGTTTTTTCTGAGTTCTTTCTCTTATATCTTGTTTTGGATTTATTGCTAAATTCTCAACTCTTCTACCACCTAGGATTATTCCAGCACTCATTCTATATGGGAGGCAGAGTTTCCCATTCAATTTTCTTATCCTCTTAGATTATATATAATATTCATCCCTAATTTATTTCTTGGAAAAAAGTATAAAGAATGACCCAATTTTCATCCTTTTATTCCTTTATCAGCTGTACTGATGGAGCATTTTCTTTGCACAAAGGCCTTCAATTCTGTGCAGAAATTGGCTGCTCCCAGCAATGCCTGCTGAATGTGGTATGTGCATTGCTACTGAGGAGCTTAATTTCTGGGAATCAAGCTGATGAAATTCCTCTCAAAGTCCTGGTGACCATACATTCATCATCCAAACTAGACTGCTTTTCAAAGAGAGAAAGAGGGTGCTATTTGTAATCACATTAGGGGGCAGGCAGTGGCCTGGCCATTGCAGGGCAAACAAGGACAAAGAACAAGGGACACATCTGTTCACTAAGGTAGTGTCAGCCCTTTCAGATAGCAGAGTCCTTGTCAAATCACATATATCATTTAACAGATATCAAGAACAGTTACATCTGTCCATTTACAAGAATGAGAATCCACTGAGTGCCAAGCTGAGGCTCGGCTCTGTTGAAGATTTCCCAAGGAAGCTCACAGTCTTGTACAAAAAGACACATGGGTGACACACGTTAATAACAGTAATAGCGCTAACCACCATTCACGAAGAACTTTCTGCTAATTGACACACATTCTGTTAACTGAGTTTGTTCATTGTCTCATTCACTCTTCACCAAATCCCAATAATCAATAATGCAATTGTGCTGGGTTTTCAAATCAGAATACTGAGACTCAGCTAGATGAACCTGTTCTGGTTCAAGTTCCAAAGCTTGAGTACATAGCACCATACTTCTCCGCTTCCCGGTAGAGGACACCGAGATCCATGTCCTGTAAGAGGTAGGAGCCAAGTGACAGTGGACCACAGAGAAACCTCATACCCTTCCCCGTCATACATCAGGAACCCAAGAGAAAGGAGCTTCTCAGAGGAGGTGACACCTCCGATGGGCCTTAACAAGCACCCAGAATGTCCTCAGGGAGCAGAGAAGCAGGAGGAAGCATTGCAGACAAAATGCTGAGCCTTACACCTGGGCCGGGAGAACACATCTCTCCCCTGCAACACCAACGTGTAAGGGACAACACCGAACTGTGTGTTGAAGGCTCCCTGTCTTTGCAATAAAGACCAAGAGAGGGACTAAAGTCATCAACATTTTTGAGGGACATAAATACATGATCATGTGCAGAGTTGTGCTGTTCTTAGAAAGTTCGCATTACATTTCAGAGTTGTAAGTTTTCCATGTTATGCATCCAATGGAGGACTCCATTAAGGAAGACATCAGCAAATCCTATTTTTCAGATAATATCAAATCTTGGAGTTCCACCTGTTTGAATTTTGAAGATAACTAAAAAGCACAATTTTAACTACTAATTAAGTTTCAATATTTTTGGTGCACAGATTTTCAAAAAGTAAGGTAAATAAATGCCCCAAATATGAAAGACTATTGTTATGAAGATATCTCATGATGTTCACCCACACAGTAAAAATTTGTCAAGACTATTTCTTAAAATGTGATGAATTATAATCTCATAGTTATGAGTGCATTTCACTCTAGAAATCATAGGATTATTAATTAGTAATATTTCATATTCCAGGTGAGATTTAATTTTCAAAGTCATCTCAAATCAAACCTCCCTAACTTTATACATTAATATTATATAAACAATTTATACACTATTTAAAGGTGTTTTTGGTCCCAATGTTAGAAAGGAGTATCTCTCAGCTATAGCCTCAGCCTTTCGAATTCTTCCAGTTGTAGCCTAAATGGAGGTTCCTGTCACTGGCTTTTATGCCCTTGGAATAAGACTGGAAAATTTTATAGTCAATTGAAGGACCATTGTCTGAAAACCATATTCAAACATTTTGAATATGAAGTTCTTCATATAGTAGAATTAGGATCCATTTATTTCCCATCAAAAAACCCCATAAACACAGCCAGGGATTTAGCTCAGCGGTTCAGTGGCCTGCCTTGCAAGTGCAAGGACCAGAGTTCAATCCCTGGTACCAAAAAAAAAAAAAAAAAAAAAAAATTCATAAACAGCACCATACCTTGCACTAAATCAGGAAATCAGATTGCTAGGAAAGGTACTGGCTTACTCTTTTGGCTACTGGAGCTCTTTCACAAGCAGCTGGGTGACCTCTAAAAGCCCCTTCCACTTCAAAAATCTCCCTCATTTTTCAGAAAATGATGACTTCTGACCAGATCTTGGGCAATCCAATCCATGATCATCTGCAAAAGAGCAATCCATTTCCAGGTCACTAGGAAAATCACCAAGCGTAGCATTTAGTTGAAATAATGGTCAGAAAATATTGGAGGTAGGAGATGTGGAGAAGAAAGAACAAAGGTACCAAGAAGAAATTCTACCTAAATATGATATATCAAATTAACATGAGTCAGTAAATAATGCCAAACATAGAAGATATTCTGCATACACGCACCTGAGGTTCCAGAGTCCTCGATCACAATCACTGTCAACAGATGCTGATTAATTTACTTGGGTCTATCTCTGAGCAGTGTGACATCTTTCCAGTTTTCTAACAAATTAATTATACTTCATTCAATTCATTCCTTTAACAAGTACATATTGAGACCTTATGTGTAGTCATTCTGCCAAGCTCTGGGAAGACCCACGAGGGTGGTAACTGTCTGATCCTTGGTCTCGTGGAGCCAAGTACAGTGGTAGGGAATAAGAAATAAACACTTAGAATAGCAATAGTTAATGCTGCCAGTTGCTCTGTAGGGAATAGCATACATATCACTTTAGGGTGGGCAGAAAACTCTTCTTGGAGGAAAGGCCCAGTAAAAACATCTATTATGAGAGCCCAGCAGAATAAGCACAAAATCCTTGCTCTAAGAAAGCACAGGTCCAGGTTCTAGGAGCTTCTGTTAGACAAGTGTGCTCCTAGCTTAGTGTGCAAATGGCAGTGGGCCAATCTGAAGATTCACTTTGAAGCTGGAAAGAAGGCAAGCGCTGGATGATGTACCAGGACCATACCCCTGTGTTACTCTGTATAAGTTCTATTCTGTTTTAGATGAATGGCTGAGTACAGCACAATTAAGAGCAACTAATAATAAGTGTACCTTCAGGTAAATGTCCTTAAAATGTAGATGTAACTATGACACTCTCCTGCTCACAGACCATTGTTCATCAAATCAAAGAAACTCCAGGCATTAGGGGAAAGTCCTTTCCCACATAATCATATGCACGTCTCTTCCACCTCTGCCCATATGCCTGTGAGCCAATCCCCTGAACTCTGCTTGGGTGTTTTGTTTGCATTTTTCTGCAAAAAAAAAGAAATGCATTTTCTATGCTGGTGCTGCTCCTTTCTCCTCCTGTCCCATACCAACATCCATCTGTTGAAATCCTACCCACTCTTCCAGACCCAGTTTAAAGGCCACCTGTTCCAGCCAGCCTTCATTTCCCCCTCTGCTAGGACTTCTTTCCTTCCTCTGTCCTCCCAAAGGACTTTGCACCTGTCTTAGAATGCTCACCACACACTGTTTGAACCATACCTATGTCTGCACATCACTGTCCTCCCTAAGTACAACCTACCAAAGTCCCACTAGTTGGCAATTGTTGAGGTTACAATCTCAGGTAGGGCCCTGTAGAAACAATTCACCTGCCGGTGCCAAGAAAAAGTGGAAGAGATACATGCAAAGTAACAGAAAGAGGATGAGAGGTGGAAAGTAAGATCGGGAAGGAAACATAGGTATTATGCAAGTAACTGCAGTCCAAAAACAATAGCATTTGTTTTGCTTCTTTCAAGAGAAGTGAGCACATTTACATAAATTTATTGAAGTATGTTTGTATAATTGTTCTGTTTTATTATGATTGTTATTCTCATATTGTGAATAACTTAGGTATTAGACTTTTTTGTAGGCATGTATGTATTTAAAAACAATATATTTGGGTTCCATACTGTCTGACTTTTTGGGCAGCTACTAGGAGTCTTAAAATATATTTCCTGAGGAGGGACTGCTGTACTCTGACATTTTAACATTCAGACTTTAAATCAGGCAATGTTTTCATCCCATCTCAACTTCACTTTTGGCACATGAGTGCCATTTGGGAGAGGTTCAGTTACCTAGTCAGAAGGCATTGGTTCTGAGGCTGTTTCCATCTCTCATTACCTCATGACCTGGCCCACACATGAAACTCTTACACTCCAGAAGTCAACAGTTTTCCCATGTGAAAATCAAAGAGGGCCCGCGATGTGCTGTTTCCCTGTCAATGCAGAAAGTGCCATCCTGATGTGAGAGGAGATCGTGTGCTGCTTAAGCACAGGGGTGCCTCTGGGAAATGCATTGTAAGGGCCTTTGTCACTGTGGGACATCATAGAAAGCACTTTCACAAAGCTAGACGCTTTGTCCCGACCCAGTCAAGGGATGCTGACAGAACATCAACCCGCTGTTTTTAAGATTTTTTAAAAAAAATAAATAAGTAGAAGTACACTCTAAAATAAGGATGAAAAGTACACAGTTAATATGTGAGCTATATAGTCACTTATAGTCATTATCAGCTATTTTTACCGTTCCTGTGTGGGTTCATGGTATACTTTTATATGACTGACAGCACAGTAGACACCAGCATGATGACAAACAGAAGAGATGTGATAGATAAGCTAAAAAAGTATGACAGCTACATCCTCACTAGGAAATAGGCAGTTTTAAACTTCATTATAGTCTTAGGGTTATAATTTGCGTCATCATTTTTCCCCGAAACATTGCTGTGCTGCGTGAATGCATTTCCGTTTGACGATGACATGATTTCCCACAATCCCCCAACAGCAGCCGCAGGCCACACCCGCAGAGTCTCTGCCGTCCGGTACCACAACAGGTGCCAGCGTTTGAGCTTGCCCAGAGCAGACATGAAGCCAAGACTGCCGTGCAAGCAATGCAATGGAAAGTGCAGGAGATAATGGTAGCTGCAGGAAGAAATGGTCAAGGAACAAAAGGAAGGAAAGCAGTCAGCAGACGTTGCATTTGAAGCCAGAAGTCAGTTGGCAAACTGAATCTAGTGGGGCATCACGGAAACACAGGGAAAAGTACACCGCCCACACACCCTGCCTAGATGCGAAGGCGGAGATACCGCTCCAGCCCCACCTGTCAATCAGTGGTTAAAAGAGTTCTCCTGGGAGGAAGTGAACTCCCAGGCCTTTCCAGCAACCTGTGCTCACAGGCACAGTGGTTCCAGGTGGCAGTTTGACAGCTGTCTTCCATCGAATAGGATGGTGCTGGTCCTAGAGAGCCAGGGCAGAATGAATAGGAAAGGTGAAGAGATGGTGGGGTGAAACTGACAACTTCTGCTCCAGCGAATGCACCTGTCAAGCCAAAGACGGACAACCTCCTCTCCAACACTACCTGAATGGGGCTCAAAAGTTAAGCACCGGTAGTTTTTCATTCACAATTAAAAGGAAAGTCAAGAGGGCCTGCGATTTAGCTGAGTGGTTGCCGCCGCCTGCCTCGCAAGCACAAGGTCCCGAGTAAGAAAAGGAAGTCAAGCATTTTGCAATATATCTGGATTGACGAGGATGCCATTTATGATAGTACATTTCAACCTAATCTAATACATCCATAGTTTATATCTACATGAAGTAATACAATGCAGATAAGAATATTGTATTTACACAAAAACACTCATGAAAGTGAGAACCTGGGTTGACAAATTTTTGGAAAAATGTATGCGTATACAAACATGCATAAAAGTCTGGAAGGAGGTATTTATATACACAGTGCAAATTTTAATGGGTTATCTTTGGGTGGTAGGCTTCTCAATGATTTCCATTTCTGCTGATCTGTCTTTTCTAATTTTTCTCTAATTGATCCACATAATTAAGAAAGCATTAGCTTCAGAATAGGAAAAAAAATCAAACCTGAGCATAGGGTCAAATAATCCTGTTAGAATGTAAAATCATTTCCATTCAGAAATGTCTTTATGTTACATATGGTTTCAAAAATTCTGCACTGATTGCTTTGCTACCTGATAGATATTAAGTCCTTTCTCTGTTTTGCCACTGCAGTCTGTCATTTTTAGTTTAATGCACTTTCAGTAGAAGAGGAAGACTGACTGGGACTCTGGAAAGGCATCTCCAACCATGTAGTTTCCTGGCCACAGGTATTTTAAGTCGATACTGGATGCAGAACTGAAAGCAACACTTTTGAACTTTCTTCTGTAAGAGCCATTTTATTTATAGCAACATAAATGCCTTTTCATCTCTCCTGGAAGGAAGCAGCTGACCTAACTGATCACAGTTCTGTAATCTCTGTGTGTTATCACCATGTGGGTATGGAGTGTGGTTATTTGTTGTTTTCTTTTGGGGTAGGGGACCTGGCTCCTGGGTCTTCCCTGGCTCTTCTCCCCAGCTCCAGCTCCTCCCTTACACATCAGTGTCAGGTCCTAGGTATAATCTGTACTAAGAAGCTCATCCTGGACAAGCATCTGCACTTGGAGAATTCACCAGACACCAAAGCGGCGTAAACAAAAAGGAGGACCATTGCTTTACGGTCACTCAGTGAGGAGTCCTTCTAAAATCTGTTTGTCCTTCACAGGGAAGGGAGTCGGCATCCATTTCTGCTAAGCAGTGATGGGAGAAAGTCAAATTAGATTAATTACCTAGAATAAAAATGGACTTGTACTTTTGCTAGTAATGGATTTCTAGTCCAGGCAGCTTTACAAGTATTTGTAGCATACTAGTTCTTGGCAGATGATAGTGGTTAGTGAGCAAGTAACTCTATCCTCTGGAGATGATTTAGCTTTGTCACTATGTAGTAATCTTTGTCTTAATGTTAGGTTGAGGCAAAGAAAATTTCCCTTTAAATCTACTTGTTCTACAGTTTCTAAAGTAACTTGGAGAAAGGGCTTTTTTTGGCTGTAAGGTTTTTGTGGATTTTGTTTGCTTTTTATTTTTTTAGGGTTGGGTTCTGAATTAAATATAGTAAAATTCCTTTTAAACTCAATTTGAGCACCCTAGTGGGGAAATGGCTCTGAAAAGGAGCGCATCAGCTGAAAATTCTTTTCAAATGTTCAAGTTCCTGCACTCTGGGCACAGCGTTCTTCAAACCAAGGACTGGGCTCTTTCCTAGGAAAAGAAGATCACTATGTTTTGTTTGTTTGTTTGTTTGATTTTGATACCAGGGGTCAAACTCGGATCAAACTCACGACTGCCCTTATGAGGCAGGCAGTGGCACCACTGAGCTAAATCCCCAGCCTTAAGGTTACTATGTATCCATTGGAAATTTTTAAGGAGATCCTCCATTAAGAATTTTATTTCTTTAATCTAAGGCTTCAGTCTGCACTAAGTACATCTACCTTAGGAGAAATAAGCATATTTTATTCATTTGGTGCAGTCTTTCATGCTAAAAATTTAACCCTTTGGTCACAGCTGAGTCCCAGATGACAGTTAGTCCAAGGCAAAAAATGAAAGGCCACCTCACCTGCCCTGCCTTGCCCTGGCAAGAGCTGCAGAGTGTTTGTCCCCTGAAACCCATCACCCTTCTCACTTCCCTCAAGTCACCCTGGTCCCAGCAGTGATGTAGGTCAGACTGATAGAGCATTTTGCCTATAGTGTCCAGCTCAAGTCTCACTACGAACGGGAAATCTTCAAATAAAGATGTGTGGCTGAAAGATGGACTAAGACTCAGAGCTTTTCTGAGGATGAGGTAGGGTTCTAGGGATTGAACCCAGGGCCTCACTCATGTGAGACAAGCCCCTTGCCACCCAGGAGCAACACCCAGCTCTAGAGCTTCATGTTAAGGCCACCCTCTGCTCTTTTTTCCAAATGGAAAGGATGGTGGAAAACGATGACGACAACGCCACAGTTCTCATCAGAGTCCTGGTATCAACCTGTGTGGAGAAGGGGAAGGCGTCGCCCTGAAGGGTGCAAGGCAGAGGTCAGCTTCAAAATGGGGTGGGCGCAGGGAAAATGGAAATGGGAGAGACATAGGCAGAAACAGAAGGAAGAAGGTGATTTTGAAAGTAGGATTTACATGAAGCATATTTGGTGATCAGAGCATAATAATAGAATATCAAATTGCAGAGGCAAATGTAGCTCTGCCTTCAAAAGAGGTACTGAGAGCCAGGGATTTAGCTCAGTGGTTCTGCCACCTGCCTCACAAGCGCAAGGTCCTAAGTTCGATCCCCGGTACCACAAAAAGAGGCCCTGAGGCTAGGTGCATTGGTACCACTGCGTGCAGTGGAAACCAACTCCATGGCTTGATTAGGGAGGGAACAGGGGAATCTGTCATTGGTTATTTGTCATATTTTTATATTTTTCCTAAAGTGTGGCTGCATTTTTATGTGGTTAGATAACTCCGAAGTTTACTGAGGCTGAAAATATTCTCCTTTTCTTTTTATCCTCTTTTTTTCTCCATGAGATTAATGCATATTATACTGGAGATGCAACTTTTTTTTTTTTGCAATGAATTATTTCCAAAGTGCCACCGCATTCCAGAAATTATACTTTCAAGTTGTGATTGAATGTAATTATAGATTACAAGGCAAGGTGCCAGGAGATACAGGAAATGATGTTTCTTAGGGTTCACTCAAGTGAAATGAAATCTTAAAATCCCACAAAAGGTGAATTAGAAGGTGTGGTAAGCAGGAGAAAGAAAATGCAAGATGTTTTCAGAAAGCAAATACAT
>NW_022900923.1:14417288-14486518 GCF_012274545.1 Fukomys damarensis
AATATATATTTTATATATATATATCAGGTTTCTTAATGCAATTATATTCAAATCAGACAATAACCCATTTCAAAAAATATGAATGTTTTTTACTCATGTAATAAATTATGACAGAGGTTCTCAAAGTGTTGTTCTGTGAATAACATCATCAGCATCACCCAAACACTGGTAAGAAAGGCAAATCCAGGTGGGCACAATGTCACCCACTTGTGGTTCCAAATTCTGAAATAGGGTTGGGTATTTAGATCAGTGGTTCCACCACCTGCCTTGCAAATGCAAGGCCCCAAATTCAAACCCCAGTACCGAAAAACAAACAAACAAATTATGAGATAGATGGATCACTGAAGTCTAGGAGTTCAACACAAGCTGGGGGGCGGGGAGGGAAATTATTGGTACAAAGAGACTTCCTGATACATTTGTTCTGAAGATGGAGCCCTGCCATATGTAATTTAATGAATGTCCAAATGGTTCTGAAGTTTGAGAACTACTGTTTTCCAGAATCACCTTGCAGGCTTTGAGTAAACGCCTTTGAAGCGTTTACTAAATTATTAATGTGAATGGAGTATCCCTTGGCATCCTTGGTGGATTGGTTTCAGGAACCTCCATGGATACCAAAATCCATGGAGTCCTTATACAGAATGGCATATTATATTCCTAGAAACTACACACAACTTCCCATATACTTTAAGAGGCGATTATGCATATAATAACCAATGCCATGGAAATGCTATGGAAATCATTGGTATGCTTTTTTGTCAAGAGAAAAATGACAAGGTCTACACTTGTGCAGTACAGACTTTTTCTGGATAGTTTGGAAAGGCTTTGGTTGGATCCACAGATTTGGAACCTGCAGATACAGAGAACAACTGTGCTTTATATTAGAGAACCACTAACATCAAAGTTCCTGTTCCTAACAGTATATTCCATCATTGATTCTCTTGAAAGAGGCAGAAATATTTGCTTCCAAACTTTGATGCTAGAATTCACTCTAACACTAGGTCTTACACATGTTAGGTAAATGCTTTATCAGTGGGCTATGGCCACAGACCAATTTTTCTGGTGTCTTAAGTACAAATGTTTATGTAAGGTAGACAATATTCTGAATATGTTACGACTAGGCTACAATTTTGCTCTGAAAGTTATGTTTGCAGTAGTAATTCAAAAGTCAAGGCAATGTTTCCATAAACTTTTTGTCAAAGCAAATCTTTAATTATTTAAAGAAGAACTTATATCCTCAGGAGGAATGTCAGTCAGTGACATTATTATTATTTGATCATTGTTATGAAAAAAACACTTGTGAATATTGAAATCACTTTTATTTTCAACATACTGAGAACATAAATTAAAAAATCCCAACTTAGCTATACACATTTCATTCCTATATACATAATACTGTGAAATATTTTAGCATCAACCTGTACTTTTTACACTGTTTTAAAAGTAGTCCAATTCTAACATCTTGAAGGAGACTCTGAATTTCGGGAGATATTCTGGGCTTTAGATTTACAGGAGTGTCATTGAAGACCAACAAGTATGTAAGTACATATGTCTCACATGAGCCACTCGACTTTTTTATCTGTGGCTCGACACTAAAACACGTGCGTGTTCTCAGTGCAGAGATGAAACGGTGGGCAAAATGGCATGCACCTTTTACAAAGCACATCTCCCACTCTTTGAACCTTATGTCACTTCTCATGCCCTTCTCTCTCCCAAAAATAACCTCTTGTTCTAGTGAAATTTGTCAGCTGAAATTCTAACCAGGGTTCAAAGCCAAAATGACATGCTATAATGCTCTGCCGTGAACCTTTCCTGATGACCCCAAACCAAATCCTTCATGACTCCTTGAGGGTTTCATCCAGTAGTGACATTCACTAGTGATTTCTGTAGAAGCCAACACCCTTGTAAGATTGCATATTCCATGAGAGAAGAAACCATAAATTTATTTTATCTTATGGTTTCAGTCTGTGGTGTGCTGACTTCTCTACTTTGGATCTAAAGTGAGGCCAAACATCATGGCAGCAGGAGTGTGTGCAGAGGAGACTGCTCACCTCACAGCATCCAGAAAACAAGGAGAGCAAGAGAGAAAGGGGCTGGGAACAAGATATAGTACCCACGGGTGTGACTCCATGGCCACACACTTCAACCAGGCGCCAGCCCTGTCTCCGTCACTTCCTAGTTCATTAGTTGGCTAAAGCACTGATGCAGTGCATTGCCTTCCTGGATCAAGCACCTTCCCAGAGCCCATAAGCTAGCAAGCACAGCCCCACTCAAACTGTAACAAACCCCTACTTGAGAGTGAAGGATATTTTTCACTCCAATCTTGATCTTTCTCATGGGCTAGGACACATGCTATTTATTGTATCCTGGGAAGCATCACCCCAGTAATCCTTTGGGATTATTGTAGTTAGGTATCTCACCCGAGGACTGTAGACTAGCTGTCCAAATGGGGCAAGGAGGGTGCCGAGAGAGGAAGCCTGGGTGAGGCCAGTCACACATTCCAGCTCCGTAACTCTTGCTCAAGCTCATCTCCCATAACTGTGGCATAGAGAAAATTTGATATATAAAATTCACAAATCAGATTCACCATTTCCTCAGCTTATTTAAAAATACAGATTCCAAATCTCTGCCTTAGGGCTTCTCATTCATTAGGGTCTATTATTTTAAAGTCAAAATCTGCATTCCAAATAAACTCACAGGTAATTGTGGTAAGAGTGGTTACTAGATCACAGTTTTAAAGGTAAGGAAGCATCTTATGCCTCTGCTAGTAGGCAGGTGGACTATTTGTGTAGGCATTCTCACCTGCTGCTTATCCCCAAGATCATTTTTTATAGACCGTTATCTTATTAACTTTCATAAGCAGCCTTTAATTTTGCCATGCTTTTGGCCAGAACCCACAGGAATTTATGACATAACATCTGCTAATAATTCGAATTTCATTTATTTTACCAGCAGTGAAATTGAGGCCTCAGGGCTTGGGTGGAGGCAAGTTGGAAACAAATCACAACAAAATAATTGCCTGGGAAATATGACATGTTCATCAGGAGCATTGTTCAAAAAGTCCTGTGCGACAAAACAGTGGACTGGGAAGTATTTGCACACCCATTTTTAGGATGAACAAGCTAAGAGAAAGAAAATAGCCACATCAAAGGTCTGAGCATGAAGAAAAATGAAACACATCCCCAAAAAGCTTCCTGTAAGCTGAATTTAGTGTCACATATCGCAGAGATTTAAGAATTACTCTCATGAAATGAGACCAAATTCTTGGATATTTTGTCTTTTGGGAGTTAGTGATTTATTCAGTTCAATTCTAAAATTGTAGTTTTGCTTGCATAGATTTAGTCTGCCTTTAGTTCATTTTCATTGTCAATTTCCATAAAGCTGTTGGCTAAAATTATAAAGTATTTCATGCAAAATACACAGGGATTTCAAGTAACCAAAAGTTATGATTTAAAAATTGTGCATATTGTTAACTAGGCAATTCACTAGTTTGTGAATTGATGAAACATCTATAATCTTGACAGTAAGACTAATTTCTCAAACTCTAATTTCCTAAAAAAATATATTTTGTGATGTTCTGGTTTTCAAGTTAAGATCAAAACTATGCTTTTTGAAAAATGAATGTAAATAGCAGATCCATTTCCCACCATCACACACATATCCTTCTTTTTAACTTTACAAATGGTGGGAACCAAAGTAGGAAAAAGAAATGTCCTCAATACTCAAGAGTGGCACAATATATTCGTGTGTGTCATTGTTGGAGAAAGTTATGTTTATAGTAAAGAAGAAGAATCTAAATTAGGAACACATTAAGATTTCCTTTTTTCCACTTTTTTCTTGTATGACACATGACAGAAAAAGCATGTTTTCAATTTTAGGACTTCTCTTTGTTGAAATACATTGCAACAACATCACTTTTATAGTCGACTCAGTTCCATGTTCGTTTTCAGGAATGGATCTTCTATTTATTTTGATATTGACACTGCCAGGAATGTTTTCGACTCTCACTTAAAGAAGAGATCCTTGCTTTGCATGACCCTGAAAAAGAAAATGCAAAGATCCGGTCTAAACCAAAAACTTATTTTGGCACCTACTATGACTAGAGACAAACAGTAATTTGGAAAATTTGTGTAAATGTTTCAACTCTGAATCTCATTGATCCACTTACTAAATAAGTAATAGAAATGAGTAAGGAGACTCATAGAGCACTTTAATAAGCAACAGACAGGAAACAGAATTTAAAAATCTGTCCAATTAGGTTTTATCTGGTACTGCTTTTAACAATATTGACATGCAGTTGTTTAAAAATGAAATAATTGTAAGCTAATTCAAAAGCAACTGGCAGAGCTTAATAAACCTCAACTCATAAAATTCAAATTTAACTCAGGTTTTAAGATCACTGAGTTTAATTTCATTCTAATTCAGGTATCTGAAATTTAAGAAAAGAGTTTGTCTTAACATCTAATTTTTTCTCTATCTCAAATATTTAATTATTTTTACTTCGAAAAAATTTAAAAACATTTTAGCCTGAGTATTTTAGTGGAGGATTATGTTCTTTTACCTCTCCCCACCCCATTGTTCCATCACAATAATATATAAGTTAATTGGTGTTTCTTGGCAGCCAATAGGGTTATGGATTAATGTGGCTTCATGCTTGTTGTTGTTTGTTGTTTTGTTTTGGGTTCTTTTTTTTTTTTTTTTTTTTTTTTTTTTTTTTTTTTTTGTCTTTTAGTCACCAAACCAAGGCAAACCAAATAAAAGCTACAATTCTGAAGGGTCTGTGGCTTGCCTGAAACCCAAACAGGAGTAAGACTGATAATACTAAATAACATGCCTAAATGCCAAAAAGACTTCATTACACTTTCCAAATCAAATAGGAAGCTCAGTCAAGAAAGAGAAGGGAGGATGGGGACAAGGGGAAAAAATGAGAACCAAGACCTGTCATGTAAAGGTACAAGATCCCAATAATGAATGCAATAGTACTGTCTACCTAGAATGTACCAATAAATTCAATTAAAAAAAAAGAAAGAGAAGTCAGGTCCATTTACAAGCATTAATAAAAAAATCTACATTTGGAACAAATGAAGTACATCAGCAAACTAAGGTGCAAAAACCAAACAATTCTCTTCCTGGTCCCAGTACATTAAACTGAGTTACCTATAAATTCAATTTTCTAACAAAACTTCCGTGCTGCCTTGTGTCCCGTCAAGCTTATGGATTTCCTTATTGCCTGTGTTCTCCAGAGAATTTACTTCGTGCAGGGTATGTGTGGTTGTTTGCCATTGGGGGAAGTTGGAAGAAATGCTTTCAAAGTTATTTTCATAACAGACACAGCAATTTGGTCAATCTTCTTATTTTGGGAAAATACCCTTTCTTGGGTTTTCCCATTAATAACGTTCTGTGATTTTTTTTTAGTTATAGTATTGTTCTTCCCTTTTTTCCAACATAGCACAACATATTTTTCAAGCTCTGATACTCTTATTGATTTTCCTATTAAGCTTCAAGAAAGTTTTAGTGGACAATCTTGATGTCATGATATTTGGGGTGAACAATATAGTAATAGTAAGTGCACAACACATGAAATGTAAAAGCAGAGTTATCTGTTAGAAAATTTTCAGTAAATTATTAAAAGCTAAATTTTTTTTACAAAGCAAATCTTAGATTCATATTCATTTCTACTTTGCAATCTCAGATCTATTCCCATTAGAGGGATGTTCTCATGGACTTAGTTTTTGTGGAAAAAAATAGAATAAACATGGGAAATTCTAGAAATTATATTTTGGCAGACATAAAGATTTCCCAGCCAACAGTAGATGTAGCAAAAGTAGACATATCTTTTTTTTTTTTTTTCATTTTTCTGAAAGTCAGGAGTAACCAACAGCTTTATGACAGGATTTTTTGCAGTTTAACCATGGTCCCTATTACCAGCCTGCTTACCTGTACCTGCCTGATTCTTGGAAACCATTTGGCTTTTCATCCCTCATTTTAGAAACAGAAGGGATAAAACTTATGGCTGACTTTTAGTTAAAATATAAAGTTGTAAAGTAGAAGCAACACTGACCTTGAGATGCTTAGCTAATGCAGAGGGGTGAATACTATTAAAGTTAAATTTTAAAAAAGAAGACAGGTTAAGGAGTTTTATAACAGCATAGTGGTCAAAATATTACTTCAATTTCAGGCCTGTTTCTCAGAAGATCTTTTATATGGAGAACTCTAGAGTTACATACTATGTTAGTCCACCTTTGTGTTACTATAACAAATATATGAGGAAAATCAAAGTTAAAAAAAGGTATATTTTTGTCACAGTGTGGGGGATCTCAGTCCATATTTGGTCGGCCCTGTTGCTTGGGCCTGTCAGGAGGCAGCACATCCTGATTCAGGGAGTACGTGGTAGAAGAAGCTGCTCATCTTATGGTGTCTGGGAAGCAAAACAAAAAAAGAAGAGGAAAGTGACAGGTTGTCAGTATTCCCTTTAAGAATTCCACTACTTCTCAAGGGCACCACAGGCTGGGGTCCACAGGGTCAAGCTTTCAATACATGGGCCTTCAAGGGTCTCTTATCCAAACCATAGTTCACAATAAGATTATTACAAATATGATTACAAAGCCATCTACTCATCTTTGCCCTCTTCTTCTCCATCACTCCCCACATTGTCAATCCCAGGGTCCTACCTCTTGAATACTTCTTGAATTCTAGGCTCTGTGGCGTTAGTTCTTTTTTTAAATGTACCCAGGAGTACTTGATTACGGTGTTCTTCTGCGTGTAAATATTTGTCTTTACTACTATATATTTCCTTCTTCTAGCCTGGCTCAAAGGAAAAGCATTGCTTCCTCTTTCAAAATCTACTCGTATCTCAGAACTCTTGATTGCACCACACAAATAGGTGAAAGACCAAGAGAAAAAAAAATACTTTTTTGAATTATCACCTCCTTTTTCCCTTTTTCCTTAGGACTGAGTTTTACTTTACAGCAACAAAAAGTTTAAACATAATTCTAATTTGTGGTCCTTGACTCTTCCCTGGATGCCCGTTAAAGTTAACACCAGCTCTGAGATCTTTAGACCAGGCCATGGAAGGACCTAGACTGGAAAGAACTTTTCTCCAGTGCTGTTGAGTTCCTCAGCCTCTTGGAAAGCATAAAAGCTCAGTCCTTAAATGAGGGTCTAGTGAGACCGAGTGCTGAATCCAGACATCACCATTATTTAAGGTGACTTTGGAATTTCATACCTCACATTAAGCAGTGAGATTATAGAAAGTCAGGATGGGGACAGGCAGGGGCAAGACTAGAACCTCTCACACAAGACATAGCACAGTGTCAAAACTTAAGGAACCCAGATAAATAAAATGTAATGCAATAGTTTAAAATAAATTTATTGAAAAATATGCATGATGAACAAAATACCACAATTTTAAACAAGTACAATGGGCCTAGTGGCTCCACCGCCTGCCTCGCAAGCACAAGGACCTGAGTGCAATCGCTGGTACCAAAAAAAAAAAGAGTACAATGACAGCAATGATGATATCTACAGATGTGTAAGCTTGAAGCAGAAACAAAAACAAAACAAACCGTAATGCTAATTCTATAACTAAAATTACACTATTTCATTCATCGTGGACTTTTTCTTCACATTCACATCTACTGTTTCCTTTGTCTTTTTCTCTCTTCCTTAGTATTTAGTTGTTATTTAATTACTGAGTATTTTTTCGCTCTCACTCAAATTTTGAATGGAAGGCTAGTGCCTCACTTTGCCTTTCCTAGGCCAAGCTCTTTTCAGCATTGTTTTGATAAAAGAGCAATTATAAGATTCAAGAGTTTACTATTCAGGTCAGATAAACATCATTTATCTGTGCTGTCATGCTGATAAAATCTTTTTTCAGAGCATTTTCTTGCGCACACCTTACTGACAAGGCAGAGTAAAAAGACAATGCTCAATCCAGGCACACTCTGCAGCTCTCTACTTCAGTCATCCGCTTGCCCCAGATGCTTGTGCTTCTCCATCACAATTTTTGAAATGGAAGTTTCCTTTTTGGCTGATTCACTAAGAAAACCAAGACATTATCAAGGCGTAATAATTATGGGTAATACTTATCTCAGAACTGTAGAAAATAGTTTGGTTTTTAACTGTATAATCATCCGTTCAAAGATAAAGTTGAGTGGGAGACAAATGAATGCGTTATATACTGTGTTTCCCTTTTGTTAACGTGAGACTAACTAGTCAGCATATGGGGAGGATCTTGTACTCTTTAAGGTAATCTGAGTTACTAGTGTTCTATCCAAAAATCATAGCATGCAGAAGAATAGAGCTTAGAGGTCACTCTATGTCTTATCTGCCAGGAATGTCAGCTACTTTTATTACTGCTCCAGTATTACTGATTCACCAGATCTTATAATTAAAATGAGATGAACACACCATAAGAAAACTTGATTTTCTGATTAGCTACTGCTTGAGTTTTTTGGGTTTTTTTTTTTAACAAACTAGGTACAACATAATTTGTATAGGATTCTGCAAATCACAAGATTTGTTTAAAGACACAAGCATATCGTTTTAAATATAAAAATGCTGGACTGCATTTGTTCTTATTAAATTTGTTGAAGTAGTCTAGCTGTAAATAAAACTAGAGAAGACAGGAGAGAAGGAAGAAGATGCATATTTATCATTAGCTCAGTGTCAATTACACCTTGGATCCAAAGGTGCCAAAATCCTCCAGGGGCCCCATGGGGGTAACCAGACTTCTTTCTGGAATCAGCCAATCCCGAGTGGCCGTGCTGACGTAGGTGGCAGGTCCCAGCAGTCAGAATGTCTCCACAGTGAAAAGACTGACAGGGAGCTCAGTGTTGGCATTTGGCTTCCTTACACATTGCTGCCTAAGTAAATCAATAATTTCAGGCTTCTCCTTTTGAAAACTAGGAAGTGACTGGTGGTACCATATAGCAGCCTTAAAACATTTCTCACAAGACAAGAATTATCATTCTAAAAGAGAACCTGACCGAAATCTTTCTCTATAGATTGTTCAGATGGGACATTTTCACTTGGGGAGGAATTTTAGAAATCTATCAATTCACACAGCTCTTGCTTTGCAGAGGATGAAACATGTACAAAATCACCAAATCTTTTAGGACAAACCCAAACTTAACTATCTACAGCATTTTCTACTACTAGATTCTGCTGTTCCTTGAGTTTAATATAGTGAGAATATCAATGAATAACATTTTTCACGTAAAGTAGGGGAAATGCATGAATTTTAGATTTAAAAAGAGCTTCAATTTTTGTCTTATAGATGCACTGGTTCAATGTCAAAATCATCCTTATCAAAGATAACACTTTAAATTGATCTAATGTTGAAATAGTATATGGATGAGAATGTTGGTATATAGCTATTTTTCCTGGATGTCTCTGTCCTTTAACAATATGTTCTATTTCCTGTCTAAATCACAGTCAATTTCTATTCATTATAGACACAGGAAATGAAGCACTAAGCTCAGTACAGCGAAGTAAATATTTAAAAAGACAGTAAGGCTGTGTGTGGATTATCACATTTATGTGCATATTATTTAGTTCATTTACTTACTCAAAAGGAATTTGTGATGTTACCCAAGATACCGGATTACTTAGATCACAGTCACTTGATGTTGTCATTCCTGGAATGCCTTTATGTAGCCAATGAACAAAAAAGTGAAATTACAAACAGTATCTTCTCTGGCAAGATTAAAACCCTCTTTACAGAAAAAAATTCGATCAGTCCAGCATTATTGTATGTGGACAATAAGAGTCTTAGGCCTTTTATTAAAAGGAATCGTATGGGTTCTTCCCTAGTTTCCTGGACTTTCTGAGACTCATTCACAAATCTATGGCCTCCTGATTGATTTCGTTTTAAAAAGATTTTCTGAGATTTGTTCATGCAAACTCTACCTCTTAATCAATTTGGTTTGAAAGTGACGATAGCATGGACCCAACAGCAGTAAACTTTCCAGTAAAAGCATTTTAATGCCCATGAAAGTCAACTAAATCAACGGCTGCCACTTGAAGCATCCAAGGAATACAAGAGATTCCCAGCTGAACTGTAAACACACAGTGGAATGCATGTCAGTATACCTGCCACGAACCCGACAGGGAGCAAATGATATCCTATTTCAGGAATGACAAAAGTTTCAGTTGTGTTTTTTTAATAGTCTTCATGAGATAGAATTCATAAACATAAATTATGCTTAGTTAAGAAGTGCCAGTTTGACATATATCGCTGCAACTAAAATAGTGAACACAGCCATCACCCACAGAAGTTTTTTTTTTCTTGTGTATTTGGCATCTCCTCATCACGGTCCATTGCAGTTTCTAACATTTTATGGAAATGGAACTTTCCAGTATGTTGAGTCTCTTTTATCCAAGTGATTATTTTTGAATTCACCCATGATGTCGTGAATCTATATTTCATTCCCTTTCTCCCTAAGTACTGCTTCACTGGATGACTCTATTACAATTCATTAATCCATTAGCCTCCCAATGGAGATTTGGACTGTTGCACATAAAGATGCTACAAACATTTTCGCACAACTCTCGTTAGAAGAATGCTCACTTTTCTCTTAGTTAAATGCCTCAGAGTGGAGTGACAAGATTATATGTTGTGTTGGCTTAACTTTTTTTTAATTACCCAAATGTTTTCCCAAATGATTGTATCTTAACATTTGTACGATGTAAATGAGAGAAGAAATACAATGAAGCGATATTAGAATCAGATTTTGGCAAATTGAGGGTGCTCTCAAATTTAATATTGCTAATTTGGTGCTATCATTTCATAAGCAAATGAAATATGGGATTAGAATATAAATAACTCCTGAGCAGAGTTTTGTCTTGACCTCAAAAAAGAAAAGTGTAAACCGGGTGGTGGCACATGCCTGTAATCCCAGCACTTGGGAGGCTGAGGCAGGAGGATTGCTGTGAGTTTGAGGCCAGTTTGGGCTACAAAATGAGTTCCAGGTCAGTCTCAACTACATAATGAGGCCCTGTCTCAAGAAACCAAATAAAAAAAAAGTGTAAAACCAACAGAAAGTTCCATAATGCTAATCTCCAAACCCCACAATTATATACTCAATAAAAAGGTATCATTTATCCATGTATAATAAAATATTAGCATAAAGTAAATATCTAAAGACATTAAAGAAAGTCAAAGGCAGATTCAATTTTGGTAGAGTCTACAACTCATACAATTTAGGGATCCTCTTTAAAGAACAAATACCAAATTGCAAATAGAGAACTCTGGCAAAAGAAGAAGTCAACACAGTATTCCTGAAAGGCTTTCTTATGGTTGAAGACCAACTTACCCATAGACAGTACTGACTGTGAACCAAATAAATATACTCTACCCAACCCAAACCAGTATTTTACCAACTCGGGTGCCACAGAGATGAAAAATACAAAATGTGCCTGTGATCACACAGGGCCATGTTAGGCAAAGGAAAACATGGACTAAGCAGATTGGAGTGGATGGACACTCAGTACTAATCAATTGCAATTAATATATATTATCTTTGGAGAAATTACAAAGTCATATGTTCATGTGCATGTATTGCTAAATGCCTAGGGGTTCCTGAGGTACAGTTTCACTATCTTTATCTTTAGTCCACCTCTGGGAAAAGGGAGGAAGAGAATATAGTGGATGTCCAAGCTATATTAAAATTGTCAAATCTCCGCTTCTGTCTAAACAGGTAGCTTCCAAAACCTTATGACTGAGTACTCACTTGCCTTTAATATATCTCTAAACACTGAAAGCTGAAGGACTATTGAATATGTCTGCTGATAGGTTTGATGTAACAAGGTACATAAAAAAGAAGCAGGGATAAAGGAAACAGGTTTGTGGGAGCAGAGATGAGCTAAAACATGTCATCAAGCTTTTTGGTCCTGCTGGCACAGAGATTTCCAGAATGATGGGATCCCAGGTCTGCCTGGTCATGCAAACTCCATCGGCAACTGTCAGTTACCAAGCACCTGAGGCAGTTGCTGTGGAAACTGCCTAATATTCATGTGGATCCTGCTTGGCTAACATTCTGGGAAACTCAGACAAAAGGTAGCAACTCTATCCCATACTTGGATTAATAGCTGGTCACACAGAACTTTTTTTCCCCTATCCTCAGCTATTCTGTTCTTGTCTAAATCAATTTGCTATGCCATTATGTTATAGAATGTATTTGTGCAGTGATTTTTGTTAATTTACTTTGAACCTTTATATGCAGTAACAGACAGAAGCCATCCACCATGAATTCAGCCTGAGGACCATTGTGTTCTTGAGTCACCAGTCTTCGAACTTTTAGGCACACTGCAGTAGATGTACAAAGAGACACTGAATTAAAAATGAATATGTCCCTGTGCATGTAAATATATTCACACACTGATCCTGACAGTTCCCCAATTGTCTGTAGAGTAAATCCTAAAAGGAAAGCCCTACGACAGATTAAATAATTTCCTCTAGTGATATTGGAAATCCCAGGACATTCTCCGGAATTATGTCTCTTGGTGTCTTTCCCATAGAGAAATACTAAACTGAGGGTGTGGATTACACCTACAGTGAAAGGGGAAATTGAACACCAAGCAGCTCCTGGAGGATCAGGTTCTGAGTTCTGACACCACCTGTTACTACAGGAGTCGTAATCCCAGGGAGCCAAAATGGCTATGTCTCAGGGGCAGGACTGCCTCTAACATTTACAAGTGGACCTGTCATTTTTATTTCAATCATTTTATCAGGCAGACAAGGTAAAAAGGCATCCGGTTCTACACCTGTGGGCCGCTTGAGTTGCGATTGTATGGTTCACAAAAGGAACAGAAAGCTGGGACCATCTGTTTATAGCTACCATGGCTGGGCATTTCTGA
Source organism: Fukomys damarensis (assembly GCF_012274545.1). NCBI lineage: Eukaryota > Metazoa > Chordata > Mammalia > Rodentia > Bathyergidae > Fukomys > Fukomys damarensis. The sequence continues at coordinate 14,430,144 of NW_022900923.1, forward strand.
GTCAGCAAAGAGCCGGCGATTGCATCACCTGTCACCCTCCTAGCCAAAACACTGCATCCCGGGGATTCGCTGCTTTCCTTTGCATTTTCGAGAAGGAGCAGAGCTGTGTAGTTTATGTTCACTTCATGTCTTGTTATGCATCTAGTTAGCTAATTTTTCATCAGGCTATTTACCTGACATCTTAAGAAATTAGGAAGTGGTCTTACAAAGTGGAGCGAAATACTGTGGCTTGGATATTCAGACCACAATAGTTCCCAGCACAGAATCCATAGTTCTGGTCCTGTGATTTTGGACAAGCTTCTTATTCTTCTAAAATGTGTTACTTTTTCTCTAAACAAAGATATAAATATCTTTGCTGAAAATGTTGGAGGAAGATGAAATAATTAAAATTATCCATATATTTGATAATTAATAAATATCAATACATTTTTCCATTTCATGGTTCCTGTAGCAGTTTCTTGTTCTATTTTGGTGTTTAAGTGAAGTTTGTGTGACTGATGACAAAATTGCCTTGGTTTTCAACAAATATCTCAAAAAATTCTTTCCAGGAAATTTCTTATCAGGGCACTGAAATGAGTGAGTCTGATTTGTAATTATTTAAAGAACAATATAATGTGAAGTCATTTGTTTGTGGAATCAAAGGTTTTATCTGCATTAACTGTCTTCTCTATTTCTATCTTTTACCTGGACCTATCATGAGATAAATAAAATGTCATGAAATCATTTGGAAAATTGGAATTCAGCAAACCTTACTTGGCTTTGCTGTTCAAACATAGCACATGTATGTAGTCTTTCATGTCTTTTAATTCCCTTGTAACCATTTTCCTAAATTACAGCCTTTACTCTTTGCATTCAATTATTCCACAAGTGTTTATTAAAGACCTACTTTGCATGTGGACCATTTTAAACACAGTGGGATCTGCAAGAAAAATAAATAACAACACATTGCAGAGTAACAATTAACCCACAAGACACACAGAGAACCTATCTCCTTCCTTCTTGGTCTCACCAGAAAGAGATCATTTTCACACTGCAAAGAAACCGAAATCTTGGGAAATAAATTTATCACATATGAATCAATTAGCAAGCAATTATTGTCTCCGTATGAAATGATAAGTCATATGGCCTCACCTTTCTTAAATAGGTGGTCAGAGAAGGGATATATGATTGGAGGATCGGGCCAACTGCATTCGAGGGGAAAACAGACTACGGAATAGTGAAAGATGTTACCTGGGGGTGGGGACTAGATAACCGGGTATTTGAAAGGAGTCAAACGGTTAACTTGGATGATATGGACAGAGACATTGACATTAGAGGGGTGGAAGAGCTGGCCTGCAGGGCTCAGCTTTACTTTATTTTATTCTGTGGGACACTATGATGTCATTTGGGGGAGGTAGGGTTAAAGCAGAAGATGAGTTTTAAGAACTTACACGCTGTAATAATATATAGAGATTTAAATTTGTGGTTCAAATTATCTTGGTCTCCCATTAATTTACCCACTGCTTTCCCACATAAATTATTGTTTGATTTGGCAATCCTCCTGCAGTTTAGTTGAATTCATTCTATTTCTTGACCACCTGTAATGTACTAAATACAGTCCTAGAGAAACAAAAACGAGTAAGACTAAAGCCCCTCTCTTAAGGAGCTTACAGTTAGACCAGAAGTCCTTGAACATGTTCTGAACATTCACAATTTCATAAAAACTAAGACATTATTTAGGGTTTTTTGTTTTGTTTTGTTTTTTTGTCATTTTGCCATTGACATGGGCATTTAGGAGAGATTTTTCAAAAACTTAACAAAACCAACTGTGTTAGTTACTTTTCTCTTGTTGCTGAGACAGAATACCTGACACCCAACATCAAAAGGGAAGGAGTTTGTTTGATTTACCGTTCATAGAGGTTCAGTCCATCATCAGCTGGCTCCAAGTCTGGGAGGGCGAACAAGGATTGCAGAGGTTAAACAACATGGCACACACAAGGCAGCAAAGGCAACAAGGGTGTTTAACAGCATCTTTCTGCCCCTTTTATCTTATTCACACTACTGGGATTGGGGCGGGTAGCACTGACAACTTTAATCCTAGTGCCCTTGAGCCTAGCATTGTACCAGGAATCAATTCCAGCTTCACACACTCTAGATTCAACTACAAAGTCCCACCTCGTCTGCATGAGGCTGGTCAGGGACATCTAAATACAAGCCATAACAGGAGCCTATCACCTCAAGAAAGCAGCTGATGGTATTTGCAATAAAAATTTCAAGCTTTCAAGAAAATTCTAGAATTTTGAAAACTTTTGTCTGCTACCAGCAGACAAAAGTTAACAGCTCTCATTAGTTTAAAATTTCTGATGAGATTGGTGGTAATATTAACGACAGAGGCTTTTTTCATCGTGTGTATGAAACGTGCCAGCATTTTGAAAGTCTGTAGGATTCAGTGAGACCATCCAAGCTGACAGTGAAAAAAACATACTTGAGTGAAATATTCATTCAAAGCACAAGGCAGACCAATGGGAGCAGTTCACTAGTAGCATTTTACACTCTACATCTGCACGCAAACTCTTTCATGTCAGGTTTTGGTGTTTTACCAAAGAATATTGCCCATAAGTACTGAGAAAGTCTAGATCATTATATACATATGAGGCCAGATTTCCTTCATAATTTTCAATCAAATCAACAACACAACAGATTGAATGCAGAATCAGCCATGATAAGCAGCTGTTTCCTATTAAGACAGATATTAAAAGCGATTTGCCAAAATATAAAAGAATGTCATTATTCTCACTTAATTTTTGTTTTTTTAAGAAACACAGTTTTTATAAAACATGGCACGAATTTATCTATTTCTAAAGAATTCATGAATAAATATTTTAAATTGCTCTCAATATTAATTTCTAATGAAAAATATGACTGCTATAAATGATACAAATAAAAATTCCTTGGGGGTCCTTAATAATTTTTCAAGAGCAAAATGGCTTCTGATACTAACAAGCTTGGAAACCGCTGATCTAGCCAATAATGAGATGTCGCTGTCCCACTTTTCAGTAGTTTCCCTTACCGTCTGATTAATGGAAATCAGGCTCATGAATTATTACAGCTAAATTATAATACAGAACCTGCCTTCTTCTGTCTGTTGTTTTTATGTCATACATTTCTTTCCAAGGTCAATAATTTGTGAAATTTGAATGTTATATATACTTTTCAGGTCTTTTTTTTCAAGATTATTTGTAAAATTTTACCAAAGTTGTTCTGACATAGTGACACAGTGTTTTCTACAAAATTTGATATCGGTTCTCCCTTAGCTGTCAATCCACCTTCAAATGTTCTGCTCCCCAAAACAATTATTCTTTGTTTTCAGATAATTCTTTTGATATTTACTTCTATTTCTCTGTATAAGACTTATATTAAGACATTAATTTTCTCGGTTGATATTATCGACTCACTCCCTCTACTGTGAAAGATAAGAATTGAGATCTTCATATTTAGTCTCCATAACCAGCCAAACACACATATCCTCCACTACCATTTTGTAGCCTCCTACTACCATTTTGTTAAAATTTACATTTTTGTTGTGAATATGTATCTACAATTCACAGTGAAAACAATGTATTATGGTTACTTATTTTTCTTTTCAGAACAACTTTTGGTATTCCCTGGATTAGTAATTCTCCTCAGTTTTCCTTTTTCTTTCCATTTTACATCTTTTTCACCTCAGAATTTCCATTACTGTACTTGCATATCCCCTCAGTCACCAGAAAGCTATTCTCTTCCTTAGCTAATCTCTGTGGTGTATCCTGACCTCCCAGCATGGTGGATGTGCTCCAGCAGCTGCCTGGTGGCCATCTTGGAATCGCTTCACTAGTGATCCCACCACCACTCCCTCTGGTGTGAATCCCTCCACCTTTTCTTCCTTGTGCTCTTTCTTAGTTTGGTGTAACACTCTGGTAGCTTCCCCGGAAAGGGAACATGGAAGATTAAATTACCTAGGATATACAGGTTTAAATATTACAAATAAAAAATTTATGAAGGAATAAATAATTATATTTAGTAATTGGAAAAAGAATTTCAGTGTGAAAATCATTTTGCCTCAAAATTTTGTAATTTTTACCCCATTGTCTTCTGCCTTCAGCATAGCTGTTGACAAGCCCCATGTTTTTTTACTCTTGGCTACTTAGACAAAACTATTTCTATTTGTGTTGTTGCTTGTTTTTCTCTTTTGAGATAATTTGAGATCTTCTTGATCACATTTTTGAAAAATTAATAACAATGTGCTTTGGGGATGTATTTTTAACTTACTGTGGTGGGTGTTGGGAAATTCTTCTGTGCTTAAGCATTCGAATGATTTTGTTGGTGATTTCCTCCCCTCTGCTTTCTCAGGTCTCCTCTTTTGTAAGTCCTTTTATTCAAATGTAGGACCTTGGAGCTCTTGAAGCATCCTTTAAATTCTTCTTTATGTTTTTGAACTCTGCTATCTGTCTTTTGTTGTTTTGGGTTTGTAGAATTTTTTTTAGCTTTATTATTCAATTTATATGATTTTTTTCTATTTCTGTTATTCTAATTTTTCTAATATCCAAGAGCTCTTTTTCATTCTTTGAAAAATTCTTTCTTAGTGTCTTTTTCATTTTTCCCAAAGGCACACTACTTCTCTACAAGGAGATGTTGAAGTTTCCTTCTCCCTGAATGTTGCCCTCTCCCCTGTGAATTGTTTTTGCCTTTGGGTGGTTTGGTTGAGGCTTTGTCTCTAATGTTAGAGGATTTCCTCAGATGTTTGCTAATTAATGCTTGGCAGTTTGTGGCTAGTATTTAAAATTAGAGCACTAAAACTGATTCGAAGCAGGATTCTAATGAGTAGTCTTGTGCTGATGGTGGCCTACACTGCAGAGCGATCTAATTTAGCTCTTTGTTATGGGAGTCTCCAAAGCCAGTATCATTAGGCCTTTTTCTTCATTGTGCTAGTGGGTTTCCCCAGGAAGGCTGTTTCTCTCTTGGCCTGGAGTACAAGGCTGGCCACAAACTTCTGAGCACTGAGTTGGGGAAGGAGCCTGGATATTTCAGTATTCAAACTTTCACTCAGCTGCACTCTTTTAAACACATGGCCACATGGTACCTGTTTGTTTGAGACAGTTTCTTGCTAAGTCACTCTCCTGTCTCAGCCTCCCAAAGTGCTGGGATTATAAGCATGTGCCAATGTGCGTGGCTTGAGCTCACTTTTTAATTGCATCTTATGTTCCAGAGATCTTCTGTTTTGACCATCTCCAAAGAATGAATACACTTATATATGCAAACATACATATAATTATGTGTCCATAATATATGCATTATTCATATGTGTGTATATATTCAGCAAATAGATATATGCATCCTCTGAAGTGAACCATCCCCTTCCTGACAAGGAGATGGGGCTGTTAAAACGTGGTTTCTGGGGCCGGGGATATAGCTCAGTGGTTCTGCCACCTGCCTTTCAAGTGCAAGGACCAGAGTTCAATCCCCAGTACCAAAAACAAACAAACAAAAAATGCGGTTTCTTTCTAAACAGATCATAAACCAATTTCCTAGTCTGTGGCCTCAAATACATCCTTCACTGCTAGTTACCCAGTTTCTTTTTGAGTGTCCCCTGTTGATTCCCACTCCAAAAAAATTACCCGTGGTCATCCTTGTACCTCCACATTATTGTCTGTTCTGTTTATTCATTTGTTTTCCTCCCTCTCTCTCTCTTTCTCTCTCTCTCTCTCTCTCTCTCTCTCTCCCTCTCTCTCTCTCTGTCTCATCTTCTTGCTGTTCTTAATATCTTTACAGTTATTTTTAGAATGCAATGACAGTTTTTATAAACTTCAATTTATTGTCTGTAAATACAGCACTACTTTAACTTCTATTATATTTCCCCCCCCTCTCTCTCTCTCTCTCTCTCTCTCTCTCTCTCTCTCTCTCTCTCTCTCTCTCTCCCTCTCTCTCTCTCTGTCTCATCTTCTTGCTGTTCTTAATATCTTTACAGTTATTTTTAGAATGCAATGACAGTTTTTATAAACTTCAATTTATTGTCTGTAAATACAGCACTACTTTAACTTCTATTATTTGGCCAAATTTCCAGACATTGTCCAAGATTTCATATTACAGAATTTATAAAGAATAAAAACATCTTAAGGGATTTGGTTTATAATTCTAGCTATAATTTTAGTTTTGAAACATCAAATATAAGTACATATAATATTGAAGGCTACTCGAGGGTATTGGATGCTAAAGACAGAGAAAACTGGTGAGTTCAATAGTAACTGAGAGCTAGCACCAATCTCAGTATTTTCAGTAGGTACTGAGTCTACATTATTAGTATATACTCTTTTAGAAACATAAACTGCATGAGATGTCACAAAGTTAATTTTTGTCATATCTTAGAAAAATAAATCCAACAGGGAAAATAAGAGCCAAGGCTATTAAATCAAAGGTGACTAAAATATCCTGGCAATTAAAATCTGTATGCTCTGTGGGAATTATGAATTAACTGCAGTTTTTGCATCTGTTTTCAATCATGCTATTCTCTAAGGATAGCTGGGGTGAGCGGCTAATGGATAATATGCTTTGAATATCTTTGCAGTACAAATTCTAAAAACCCTCAAATCATCGAAGGCCCATTTTACACTATCACTTGATCTGCTAAGTTTCTCCTAGTGATATCATCTACACCCAAAATATGTATGGCACCAACATTCCCTAGTGTGTGCACTTGATTTTATCCTCAGAGAGTGTCGGTGCACACCGATGTTGTGTGTCACTGTATATGATTAAATTCTGAGTTGACTTGGTCCTAAGCATTTCAATTTTTTACAAATATGTAAAGTATTTGGGTCATGTTAGAGAGCACCTATGCCCATTTATTTCTACACTGCCAATAATCACAACTCATACTTTTGGCCTCGTACTTTGTGGCCAGGCCCCAGACAAAGGGTTTTTGTTTGTTTTTTATTTTTTGGTATATCAACTACACTGAAACCTTCTAACAATCTAGTATTACAGGTGTGAAAACTAAGACCCTGAGAAGCAAAGTGACTGGCTCAGGATCAGTGAGTAATAAAATCAGGACTTAAGCCCAGGTCCACTTGTTCCCAAATGTTGCATTCTTAACTTCACAAAATGAGCCCTCTCAGAACACATTAACAATTCCTAAGTTACAAAATATTCTTAGTATTTTCACAACTGGTAGGGAGAAGTGGGGGAAAAAAAGAACAAAACATGCCAATCCAAACTCCCAGAGGATGAAAACATGCTGTAATTATTGGTATGAAATAAAAATTGTCAAGAATACATGAAAAATACTGTGCGAATTATGAAATGTAAATCCCAGTTCTGTTGATTTTGTGACAAATATAATTTTAGAGTAATAATTTCATAGTTGCCAGTACTCTGCCTATGCAAATGTGTTTGCCCATGTCCGTACCCACTCATGGAAATCCTTGCTTTCTTAGATAAACTCAACTGGGGCTGGGAATTCATTCCTTCCTTCATCTCCTCACCTATTCATCTGCCCAGGGTCAGAACATTCTCACAGTGTACCAACTTCACACTGGAAATTGAATCACTAGAATGCATGGCTGTGGATGACTTGAAAATTAAATAACATGAACACATTCCTTTTTATATATTTAATTACTTCCATAATCGTCAGCAATTTTACTTTAAAAAATTAATCAGGGATTTTTTGAATCTGAATTTTAACTTTTAGAGGCTGAACGCTTCAAAATTAAAGAAAAAAACAATACTCTTTCCCACTTCACCTTATATTATATTGTGGGACAGCATAATATATACTAGCGCTTATGATGGGAAATTGAGACAAATCAGACCTAGCTACTGCTCTGAAAAGAACCTGAAATCAAGTAAAGTGGAAGTCACAGTGAGAGAGGCCAAAACATAAGTATGAAGCGTTACAGTAAAAGGCACAAGGCAATGAGCTTCATACGATGGGGGTAAAGTGAGAGGCATGCCTACGTGCCTGCAGAGACAATTGCTTCTGATTTCTCTGGGATTTTTAGAGTAGAGAATTGTTGGCCTTTCTTGAAATTATTTGCCTTCTTATAGACTGTGTGCTCTTGGAAGCCAAGGCCACACATGTTTGGCCATACATCTTTATTTTTTTCAGCTCCAATGCCTGGCACCATTTTTATGCACAGAAAGTGGCAGACACATACTTTTTATTTAACCCATTAGCTTATTCTTTCATTCATTTATTCAATCTTTTGCGTCTTTCTTATTTCTTTGTCAGAGTCATTAAATTCTCACTAATAATTTCTTGATTAATCATCTCAGAAATTGTTGGTAAAAATCACAGTACTACCAGGAAGGGGAAGGACAGTTTATCCAAGGATAGCTGTTGCAGAGAAAAATGAGTCAGCGGGGCTGAGCATTTCCTGTTTTATGCAGACATGACGGAGGAACTCAGGTGTTGTTATCATCCTCATTGTCATTGCTGTTGTTTTAATTTATCAAAGGTTTACACTCTAAGAATACAGTAAGAAGTACTGCAGAATGCAACCTGGACTGGCAAAGGAGAAATAGCTTTTTTGAAAAGGAGTCCAGACAGGAACCCCAAATAAAGAAAGAGGGAAATATCTAAAAAGAACCACTTTCCTATACGTAATTTTCACTTTAGGTTGTTTCCATATTTATCTTTTCCTCCTAATTCTCTTTACAAATGTATTGCGTATCATTGAAAACTCAGTTTAGAGGATGTTCAAAAAGAAAAACAATTTTTTGCCTTCTCTGTCTGCAACATGTAAATAAAATAAAATCATTCCTTTTCTCTCTTTCACTTGAACCAAAATTAACGAATTTTACAACTTCCAGTTCATAGCTCCAACTTGTCATGTCATCTGGTTTTATTGCACGTGCGACAGTACCAAGGGACCCTAGTAGTCCCGTTTCTGTGAAGCACGGGGAGCTGCCTTCTCTGGAAGCTCCTTTCAGCTAGTTATAAAGAATATCAGCTTCCTTCTGGGACATCAGTGGTACCGGAGGAAAAGCTGCCAACTCTAGAGACTCGTCCAAACAACTTAGAAACTGATAGATCATGTGTCGCTGTTTTATTTCACAATGAAAAGAAGATGCACTGATAGAAAGGAGAAGACAAGTCTCAAGTACATGTGACCTATAACTCAGTAACTGCCAGTCCTGCTAATCCTAGAAGCTGAGGACTTTCACTGGGATCCTGCACCGAGGCAGGCCCTTCAACAACGCAGGGCCCAGTGCTCAGTCTTGGCTAAGAGTTTGTTCACAAGTTTGGGATTTGCTTTTCACGTTCAGTCTTTTTTTCTTCTTGGTTAGTATATTTTAAACCAGATTCTTGTTCTCTGTAAATCTGTGAGGATTTTTCCCATGGAGTTTTATGAGGAAAATTATGAAACCAAACACTGTAAAAGATAAGAATTCAGATGTTACCCACTGAGGAGTATGAATTCTGCTTTGGATTATATAGACTCTTGCACAGGATGTCTTCGTATATCTCCACATGCATTTAAGTTCAGCTCATCTCCAATGTTTTCCTTATATGAATAAATGGTGGTGATCCCGAGACCTTACATTTTATTAAACTTGAAGTGCTCAATGTTTGAAGTGTATAAGCTTGTTTGTGATTCCTAATTGGGAACTTATGCTTAATTAAATGTGGAAACCTATTAGATTTTGTCAGCATCTATATTTCATATTGAGTGGGATAGATTTTGATGCATCTGACCAGTTTGGTGGTATATGGGTCCCCTCACAAAAATATCAAGATAGATTTATATAACTTGATTTCTGGGGAGTGAGAAAATGGCAATAACATTTCATCGTTTGTTCTGTGACCCTGAAAGTGCACACACCCCAAATGCAAGAGAATTGAGGAATAATATAGCTTTCCACACTCAGGCTGGTTTTCCCTTTTAGGCAATAGAAGAGTCAAAATGGAAAGTACCTTTCCTTTTATTTATGCTAGCCAACCAAACGCACTGGCTCTGTGTAGCTTTAAATGATGCCTGAAAAGACCAGTTGTCTCCCTTGAGATTCCAGGATCTCACTTTGGCTCAGTATCAGGACACAGACACTTCAAAGACTAGGATTTCCGATAGACTTCTGCTGCTTTTTGGCATCAAAGCATTCTGAGATCAGGTGGCCGTACATAATTTCCGATAGAGTCTCCCCAAAATACCATTGAATTTCTTTCTAAGAAGGTATTTTCCTGGTATTTAAGGCAAGAAATGCAAAAGATAGAAATGCTTAAAAAGAGATTAAGAATCTTCAAATATATAGAATATGGTCACCAACCATTATTAATATCCATGGAAAAAAACCACACAAGAAGAGAGACTAATAATTGGGAAAGGATGTTTTAATGTTATATCACCTTACATATGCATTTTTCAAGAACTTTCAAAGCACCATCTCATGAGGCACATCCCCCACATCAAAGTAGCATAGAAGGAATTACTGTTCTGCATTTATAAACTACAGACCTGAGATCAGAAGGATTGGATCTTGTACCACACAGCCTCTGGATCGCAGACCTGTGACAAGGCCAATTCTTCTGACACACAACCTGCCTTTCTACATAGGAAACTGTGCACTTTTAAGAATGAAAGCTCCTAAAAGCTGGACAGATAAGGGCCAGAAACTCCTTTAGTAGAGCATTTTTAGTTCCACAGGTTTCTGAAATCAGAGGACTGAATTAGATATCATCTCATTGTCACTTATACCTTAGGGTCCTGGTGCTATTAACTGCAAAAATAAATCTATGCTTTCTACAGAAGGTCAGCCAGTTAATGAATTATGAAGATTAAGAGAAATTTGTGAGAGACACCATGGTGCAAGAGGGAATGAGTTATAGTTCTTCTTTAGTCACCAAATAGATATGCAGTCTGGGACATATACTGTTATTTGCATGAGGTCATAGTTTTCTTGATCTACAGGATCTGCAAGAAGGTGTCATGATCTATCATCTGTCTTGCTCCACAAAAATGACCTTCTTATATTCTTTGTCCTTTCCTCATCAGTTTGATACGTTTCCCTTTGGTGCCTTCACTGAATGCTGGACTCAGAATATAAGGAGAAAGGAAAAAAAAAAAGAGAGAGAAACAGATAGTATTATTTTTGTGATTTTCTCTCATTCTTACTTTTTCCTTGCTTAATACATAAGTACATCTCGAGTTACTATTTTTTTTAAAGTTGGCAATTAGATCCCAATACCCAAAATACTATTTTCAATAAACTCAGTTTTCAACAAGAATCAGATTTCTTCCCACAATCATTTAAGATCCATAATCGTTTCATTCCTAAGAACCAATATTTGATCTAACTAGGAACCCTCATGGAAGAGATTCAAATGCAAAATTCCTTCTAATGCTTAAGAAGACTCTAAGTTTGGATTAGCTCCACAGAAAGCATAAAGAAGATGAGAAACTAGCCTAATTTCAGCATACAACAGAATAAATCAAATTAAAGAACATTCAGAAATATTTAGTCCATTTTGGAAGAATTTAAGTGGGTTCTTTTGGACATGACAGTTTTTTTCCCAAAATTATTATTCATTTTAAATTCGAAGTCTCCAATCTAATTGATCTTTATTATTCTGCTGTAGTAATTTCATTTTGTCCAAATGTGCACAGAGGAAATGTAAGTGATATTGGTTCGAGATGTTGGAAACATCCATTTATTGCTTATGTCAGTGTAATATCTGCTGTGGATCATTCACTACTTTGTCTTGTGCAGTGAACACTATTTTGAATTAATAAATATATCAAAAATATTAAAATCTCTTCAATATGACCCAACAGATCAGTCTTCAATGTAAATATGGGAAAGAAAATGCCCTTATAATGGAAGAGAGTCAGAGTGTATCACTGAATCACTGAAGATATTTATTGGTATATTTCCCACTTCTCATTTTAAACCAGAGCAATCCTTTCTAGCTTTCTATTCGAGGTACACTGCACTTTTTCCTGTTCCATTTTCGCATGACTCCCTAAGTCCCTCCCACATAAAAAAAAATCTCATTATTTGGCCTTTATTTATGCTTTTCCCAGTTCTGAGTCACACCCACATTTATTCAGTCTTCTGGTACTGGTACATAATTAATGTAAAACCATACACATGTAGCACTGTGCACAACTAATAAGGGTTGTACATTGAGAACCCCTGGAGAAATACAGGAAATTGTGCAATTAATTTCATTGCCAATTATGAATTTCTGAACTTGCCTGTGTTCATACAGATTTAATTTGCCCCTTATTTTCCTTACAGATTCTGTCCTATGTGTTTCTTCTCTGGTGGCCACTGTGCTCTCCATACATGGCTATCTGGACCTTTCTTGTCCCTTACTTTCTGTGCATGACTCAGAGTGACATCTTCCTGTCAGCATCCAAGCGTGTATCCAGGCTTCATGGATTGCTCATTCTTGCAACTTATCTCAAGGAAAGAGCCATTCTCCTATTTACCATGGCCCAAACTGGTCATCTAAATCCTGCTGGCTTCTTCCAAATTTGATATTTTCTGATGCACATTTTTTTTCTGAAATCTTTGACTTTGTGATGGTTTTAACTTCAGAAATCTTCCACCTCCATCTTTAAAAATTCCCTTCCTTAGCCCTGTTCTAATTTATTTCTTTAGCTTCACTGAGTAATTGACATATTATCTTCACCCTACTTTTCTAGCCACACACTTCTTGTTTTACTTCTTAACAGTTGGATCTGACTTTAATCGTACCCTTGATATCTCCATTGGATCTCTTTAAGTGGTTACCAATGACCTCTTAAACACCAAGTCTAAAAGTGTGGTGTTTTGTCATTAGTCTTCATGGAACCAGTTCTCTTTTTACCTTTGAAGCTTTCCTTCTAAACAAAAATCACTCATTTTACCTGTACCCCTCATTCTGTTCTTGAACCTGAGCATTTATTATTCATGGTCATTTTTTCTTACTTTTCTCTTGAGTCTCTTATCCTTTCCCATGACCTGAAAAAGCACCTTTCCTAAAACTGCAATAGAAAATTCTCCATCTTTTCCTATAACTTAGATGACTCTTCCTGAGACTTCTGCTATTCCTTCAGTTTGCCTATATCGTAACCTAGGTTCACACAGACTTTTTGCCAAAACCAACTTAACCTTAAAAATGTAATCATTTGAAACATCATTTTCCCATCACCACTAACCTACGGCTTTTGAATGTTGTACAAAAATAATACAATATGGACCAGTATATGATAAGTACTTTAGGAGAATTACATCCAAATTCCATGGAATAGCAAGTGGCTAAGAAATTAAATCTAAGGGATTTGGAAATATTTGGGGAGTTTAAAAAGAAAATCTTTGAAGTTTTCAAAGATTGACAGACAAGATCCTATTTCTACGACTTTTATATAAACATACATATAAAAATATGTATGTAATCCTGCCTTTAAAAAAAATATTCATCATAATTTCTCTGGTGTGAAAAACTATAATTATATCATTAGATCCTAATGATATAATTGACAATGTGAAATAGGAAGAAAAAGGCTAAAGGTGTAGGGAAAATGGGAAGAGTAGGGGAAAGGTAATAATGGAAAGGAAAAAAATATGAGAAAATGAAAAAAATGGAAATAAAGTGTTTGTAAGTGGAGAGGGTAGAAGGGGGTGAAGGGAGGGCAGGGACAAGGGGAAAAAATGAGAACCAAGACATGTCATATAAAGGTACAAGATCCCAGTGATGAATGTAACTGCACTGTATACCTAGAATGTACCAATAAACTCAATGAAAGAAAAAAAAGTATTCATCACTAAATCCCAATGAATCTTTACAACATTTGTCATTCCCACCTCTTTTTCTTTTTTCTCTGAACAAGTAGCTTATTTTGTAGTCTCTCACTTATTCAACAGTTGCCAAGTTAGCATTTTCTATGCTGGTGCATAGCCTCTTGTGGGTGCTTTTTAAATATAATAAATAAATAGTTATGATTTTCCTCCCAAGCATTTTTCTGCGCCTAATATTTTTCTCTGAACCACCGTATTAATCTTCCCAAAACACCTTTCATGAATATAAGTGCTATGCTAAGGAGATTCTCATTCATGAAGATCAAATCTAAATTTCTTTGGTGTGTGAGATTCTTAAATCTAATTCCTTTAATTTCTGTCTGTACTTCTTCCTCCTCTGCATCTTCCTGACCTTCTTTCACTTTTTTCATCAAGATACTTTTCCTCATCTATTTTTCATTTTGTAGCTATGCTAGGTGCATTCCAACTTCCACATTTCTGGCCAAGAATACCTGCTCCAGCAGAGAGTCCTCCTAAATCCCTCTCTTCGTTTTAAGGCTGGATGCATCAGCACATTCCCTTCTCAGGCAGTACACAGTGCGTTTTGGTTTCAATTCTCTTATTCATATCCTTGCAGGACTAATCATCTGTTCCTTTCTTTTGGCAATTTCCAAGATATATCATGTCATTGTGTATTTGCACAAATGTTGAGGGCATTCTCTCTTCCTAACTCTATTTTTTTTTCCTAACTCTATTATGAGCACATGAAAGACAAGTCATCTCTTTGTAACACTGGCATGTAAGATGATGCTTTAAAACAATACACAGACATGGTAGGTGTTTAATATTTATGGATTGGTAACACTTTCTTGTAATCAAATGAAAATTTTATTGTATTTCTCACTCCCAAAAGATACCAGGGACTGTGTCAATAGCATACTGCAGTTTTTTTTGTTTGTTTGTTTGTTTGTTTGTTTGTTTTTTGTACCAGGGATTGAACTCGGGTCCTTGGGCTTGCAAGGCCTACAGTATATTTTAAAAATCTACCAAAAAAGATGTACAGTCTATGACACAGATAGAAGTAGTACCACTTGTGAGCTCCTCTGTAGTCACTGCCTCTACTGAATTGATGTCAATCTAACAATTACTTATTAATTGTTATATGCAAAATCGATGGTGGGTCCTGTGGAAGAGGAAGAAAGAGAATCAAGTCATCCCATTGGAGAACTCTGCTCTTGGAATGCTGTGTTAATGTCCCTACTCTACAGATGGCTGGGATGGAGCCGTAAAACACGCACAAAGTGGGTAATGAAAATGACTAAGCAACAAATTGTGCTTGGAGAAAGTGGAGGTGGCTATGGAGTCCACGGGAGCAATTGAATTGATTTGTTCTGTGCTAAACATTATTTATTGATGCTTACACTAATAGCCAATTAACAAGCTCACTTTGTTGAATGAACAACTCTGTGGGTTTTGTTTAGCTTTATGCAAAGTAGTCATGCTCAGGATGTACTACAATGCTCCATAACATTCAGTTTTACTATCTTTTTATGAAATTACATGATGTAGATTATGTTGGTTTTGGACTTTGAGAATTGAATAACTTGTTATAGGCTTGAGGAACATCCAGAGAGTTCTGATAGTTTAGTTCTTTATAACACATACATAAATCATATATAAAACAACACCAGTCATATATATATAGGAAGAAGAAACAGAGTCATTGCGTCTGTGGTACTAAAAACACATATGTTGAAGCTTCAAAGATCACAAAACAAATCAATCAAAAGAGATCTGAAAAGGATATAGGGTAAGCTTGAAAATGGCAAAAAAATATAGGAATGAAATCACTTCTCTTATAATAGCAGAAGCCATAAAACTCTGCTTGAGATAGTGTTTTTTAAGGCATAGAGCATTTCAATATATAAATCACCTTCATTTCTATTCTTGTTTCCAAAGAAAGGCAAGTGATATACTTTCAAAATTATTATAGCTTCATATTATCTATGGTATTTCTTAGATAGAGTATCAGAAAAAACATGAAATTTACATATCAATCCCTTTTGAAATGTAATTATTCAGCAATTCCTACAAAAGATTTGTGTCAGAGTAGATTTAATATCATAGCAAGCTTCTTTAATGATAAAGTCTGTGCTTGTGTCGACCACTTTTTAAAAAACGTATACTGGGTCCTGAAACTAACATGAATTTTTTGTGTGTGATAGCTGCTAGACTCAACTAACACATTCTGCAACACGCTGTCTCTTCTTATTCTCCTCGATTGTAGAACATTCTGAGGGGAACCAAGGCTGGCAAGTAAAGTTGTAGTCAAATACTCCAGATGGTTTGATCAATGACGTGCTTTGGAAAACAAAAGGGAAGTAGTCCATACATGCCTACACAAAAGTTTTCTAGCAAGATTAGGTTGGTTCATAAATTGTCTTATGCCAAATCATTAGATGATTCTAATTGTGTCTAAACAGAATGAAAAATATCCAGCACTGTAAGAAAAATGCATTAACTCTTTGGAAATTAAAATGTTGAATCAATTGTTACCCAGCAGTTGGAGCTCTGAGCCCATGGGTCTGAATGGATTGCAGGTCAGTCTCTCAGACCCATGGTTTCTCAGTGTGGATCCCATTGTTAAGGGCTAAACTGACTCTTTATTGTTGGGGGACCATGTGGTGCATGGTAGAATGTTTTGCACCATCTCTGGCTTCTACCCTCTAGATTTATTTAGCAGCTGTCTCGGGTGTAATAGTCAAAAACGCCTGCAAATATTGACAGATAGGCCCTGGGAAGCAGGGTAGCGTCTCCTCATCTGAAAACCATAGAGCTCATCAATGCATAATTTTCTCTCCCAGAAAAACAGTAGGTGTGTGGAGAACGAGTAATGAGGATAGTGGCAGCGCTAGTACTGCCAATTGTGCAACCCCAAGCCCACATTATTTGCACCAAACCTAGAGCCAGTTACACAAAAGAGATCCTGAGCCCTCTGTGACCTTTGTCTCAGTGCTTCCCTCAGATTTAGAAACCCCAAGTCATTTCTCTGCCCCGCTAGAAACAATACACGGCAAAGAGCTGGGTGTGGTGCCACATGCTTGCTTACAATCCCGGCTACTAGGGAGCCTGAGGCAGGAAGATCACTTGAGCCAAGGAGTTTGAGACTGGTCTGTGTAACACAGCAAGATCCAGTATCAAAAGGAAAAACAAAGTTTGCTGCATTGCTTCATCAATTCCTGTCCAGTTTGAGAATGTATACAAATATTTTCTCTTACAAAGAAAAATTCTTACCATGTGTAAAGAATGTGTAAAGTGGTAATAAGCAAAACAAAATCTCAAACAAACAAACAAATAAACACCTTTGAGTTTCTGGAGTACCAAGTTCAACCAAACTGAAAAGTAGGAGACCCCTGAATAACAGAAACAAGACAGAAGTAAAATGAAACCCATCATCTCATCCTGGGAAACCAATCAGCTTTTGAACATGGCAAGTTGGGCAAGGAGGGGTGGAAAATGAGTAAGCCAACAAGGACTGGAGGATTTAGCTAAAGAGGGTGTCCCACAGGATAAGTGGTTCTAAGGCCCAGGGCAGTCCCACTGTTCCCAGGGTTTTGATGAGCTGAACCAAACAGGCGCTCCAGCACGGAAGGGGCTGGACTTGACCCATTGTCTTTGAGTTCACAGCCCCCTTTAGAGTTCCTGTCACTAGTCCCAAGGCCATGCTGTCTGGAAACATGAGCATTATACTCAGGCTTTTAAGAATGGTGAAAGTGCAAGTTTGCTCTTATTGAAGTGAATCCAAACCTTTTACTCAGGGAAAGTTTTGAAAGGGTTTATAGCTGAGATGCTAAATTTCTCTTAGTGTTCTACACATGAACACATGAACGAGCCAAAGAGGGTGTTCCCAACAAGCTCATTTTCTTTCATTTAGGAACGTCAAATGAGGAAGGTGCTACAAAAACAAAGGGGCAAACAGAGAAGAGTTATCATTACTAAGCAACGTCCAGAGTGCCGAGAGGCAGTGAACTGAAAAGTAGCACTTCCTTCCTTAGTTACAGACTTTCTTGAAAAAAAAAAAAAAAAAACCTTTCTTTTATCATATATTGTTTCATGTGTTCTTTGCTGTTGATGGTAGTAATTCCAGTCTTACTAGAACACAATGTCCCAACTGTGCAATTTGAAACCAAGTTGTGCTTCAAGAAACAGCCTATTAGCCCATTCAAAGACAAACCTTGTGTGTGTGTGTGTTGATTTTTTTGTTTTGTTTTGTTTTGCTTTTGGTTCTATTCATGTTTTTCACCCCTTCTTGTTTGGTAGGAGTTGAAGCACTGAGGATGTTTCTTTGTCCCCCAATCCCCTTCTAGAAAAGCAGCCCTTCAATGCAATAAGTTAGTCTAGACAAAGAAAATTAAAGTAATTAGTAGAAAGCTTGCAAATGTGCTGTGTAGGAGGCCCTGTCATTATAGACCCTCACCCAGGCTCCTGTGGTTTGGTGTGTGTACAGAATGATAGTTCTGGTTTTCCTCTCTGTAGAAAGGAATAAAATAATACTGGGTTTCAATTAGAGACATTACTGCAATTTAGTCAGGGGCTTAGGAACAGGGTGGCTGTCAGTTATGCCAAGCTAATGTCATAAGACATGAAATCCCAGCACATAGCAGGGGATGCAGAGGCAGCTGAGTTACCACAGCCCTCATACTCAGTAAGACACCAAGACTAGCAATTAGAATGTAGACAGAACAAATATTTACATTTTGAGAAAACAAAAGAGGAGGCATCCACAACAGAATGAATCAAAAGCCACAGGATCTCAGATGTGGGCAAGCAAAGTGTTGCTGTCAGTGTGAAGCAGGAAGGCAGAATTGGTTTCCAGTATTTGCAATTCGGAGCTCTAGCTTACTGGAAAATTTACAATAACATTGCAGTTTAAAAATCTCCACTTCATCCGTGTTACACAGTTTAACATGAGGAGCCAATTGCCCTTCACCTCCTTCCACCCTCCAAAGCCTGCTATTAGCTCCAAGTCGTTTCCTCACTGTGTGTGTGGATTGTGTGTTCCAGAGAGCCTGAATAACATTATTTCAAGAGAGCCTTTCAAAGTCCTAGAAGTTCTTGTGTATGTTTTTAAATTATGTATTAAGTCAGGTATTCAACTTGTTAAGGATCCTGGCATTCTGAATGATCAGAGGATACAGTAAAATCTAAGGGTGTAGTGCATAGCTGGACTTGGGGAAGGGGTGTTGAAGAAGAGTAAGGTGTACAGCTCCCTTCTGCTCTGAGAGTAGTAGGTAGATATTTTAGTAGTAGCTGTAGTAGGTAGATGCTTCCCTCAAACAAGTTCAGAGAATAGATCTGGAGAACAGCACCAAAATCCCAAGTGGTCAGGCCCATAGAAAGAAGAATTACCAACAGGAAGACCCTAAGTTAGCCATTGTAATGGGAGTGAGGCATTTGGCTTTGACCAATTTGACATGCATCAGCCTGTTCTAAGGAATCCAGAGGGGATGGTAAATAAAGCTGGAACTACTAGCGCCTGGATAGTGAGGAAAGGAAAGGAGTTCAGTGCACATGGCTTGGCTTTCTCATGGCAAATGATACGAACTTTCCCCCTTAGAATGTCTCTAATTCTGGAATTCTATAAGCATGAGATGGTGTTTCCGCCCCTTCTGATCTACATCACCCATAGTGGACGTCTGCCATGTGCTTGGCATCAGTACTTGGGAAAATGACTTGGCTGCCAATGATCCGATACTGTTATTTCATTTCTAAAATGCAATATCTAAAATGGTTCATTTGAGAGATGCTTCAGAGTATTTTGAGCTGCTGTGCCAAATTTGGGGTTCATTTTGGAGAGACATACAGTATTTTGCTCAATTGAACATCTTGGGAATGGCTAATATTAATTAAATGCATTCATCTGTCCAAACACCAGTTTTAAAATGTTCTACACATCTTTAATACAAATGCAGGCAAAGAGATCATTGCGTGAGTCCGTGCTTTAAAAATATATTTTTTTAAGGTTACAAAGCTAAGGAAGATATTTGGTGTTAATTTTACTTAAAGAGGTTGGCATTGCTTAGAGGAGTAATTATTAAAGGAAGAGCCAAGAAGAAGTGTTTTCAAAGTATTTGAGCATCAAGACAGAGCCATAGGAAATCGCATTTAAGGAAATCATCCAGTCTGATCCCCTGAACTTTTAGGGTAGTCTATAGACAATTACAGTTAAAATTTAAAGGTCAGCAGGTCAGAGAAATCTTACTGTCCAGACAGCCCTACTTTAACTTGTTCCTCTTTCTATTATGGACTTCCACGACTTGGAATTTTGCTGCTTCAAATAAATGAAATATATTGAGGTTTAACGTATCTTTAGTTTTAATTTTTAAAAAATGCAATCTTTTATGGGGGGATTAGAATTCTGTTGGTGATATTGGGCTCCAATGTTCAGATCAAATTTCTACAGAACATTATGAAAATCATTAATTCATGAGCATTTTGGAGGACTTACATCATTGGTAATTTCTTTTCATGATAGAGCAATACACTCTCAGTTTTTGCAGGGATTTACTCATTCCCTCTGTTGTGTCTTTAGACAACATCTTCTTGCCCCTTTCTCATCAGTACCAGAGACCACTGGGCTTCGTAAGCTGGCAGAGGTGAACCATGTCCTTCTCTGTGCTCTTTTGAGGGATAGCTTCCAAGTACAAAGAAATTTGAATTCCCTCATCCTTACAGCTTATCTCCTGCAATTATTTTTCTCCTTACTTTTCATGTCAGAGGAGGGAGTAGCTAGCTTGTTCAAAATGTTCTTTCTTTCCTGTTTGCTCTTTCTCTATTTTCTTCTTTTCTTTTTTTTTTCCTCTCAATGTTTAAATATATTCATAGAGCTTATAATTTAATTTTAAAATGAAAAAAAGAAAGACAGTCACAAAGGACAGAAGAAGGAAGGAAGAGAAAGAGGGAGAGAGGAAAGGATGGCAAAAAGGAGGGAGGGGAGGAAAGGGGGAGGGAGACCACAATTTCTTGCTTCTGAGTTTAAAACACAAAACAAAACAAAAACACCCGTGTTTACTTTCTCTCCCTCTGCATAACT
Organism: Fukomys damarensis; assembly: GCF_012274545.1. Taxonomy (NCBI): domain Eukaryota; kingdom Metazoa; phylum Chordata; class Mammalia; order Rodentia; family Bathyergidae; genus Fukomys; species Fukomys damarensis. Next base: position 14,450,974 of record NW_022900923.1, read on the forward strand.
GAAAGTGCTGTAACAAAGGGATGCAATTGGTGTGAACTGATTGGTCATTTCAGTTCTATCTTTTTTAACATGTGGTGGCTTGTCAATTTGTTTAACACCCAGGGCCTTGGCATTCTTGCTTTGCTTGGATTCTCTGGTGCTCTTCCTTCCATACTTTTTCAACTCCTTTGAAAGCTTGCTAAGTTCTGCTCACCTAAAGTGTCAGTGCTCCAAGGTTCACTGCTTAGCTCTGTTAAAATTCACCTCAGACCTTAGAGATTGTATTCATATGTACACAAGTACAGATGACTTCCAGAACCGTAGTCACAGATTTTCCCTTTAACTCCCAACCCATATTTTCAACATCTCCTATTCCTCCATCCTAGGAAACTCTGCCTTACCCTCTCCCAGACTGAGAGCATTAACTGTTTTCCTGTCCTCATACCAACTTTGAAGTTTACTCTTCCATCTCTGGACATTTCCTCTAGGGTCAAAGATAAATTAACCATTGACCAATCTAAAGCCAACACATCTCCCTGTGCCCTAGGCTACAGGCCCCTTCTTTCCTATTCCATTGCAGGCCCATCTGTAGGGTTTGTCATGTGCTGTTATGATGATATGTTCTTTGTTATGTGCTCATATGATTTAAACTTCACTTCACACGTCCTAGTAGTTTTTCCTGCTTAAATTTAAACATATGCTTACATATACTCCCACCCAAGTAAGTTAGTGAATAAATGAATAAATAACACATGATCTCCCCTGGGGCTACCTTCCTTTAAATCATTTTAGTTGAAGCCCAGATTTTTGCCTTCCCTCAATCAGATTTCTTATAAATACATCCTGTATTATGTCTTCAGTTCCTCACAGCCTTATCAATCTTTGGTTCTTTACAACTTACCTGTGTGACGCTTACTGCAGTGACATTGCTGTAAGGCCACTCATATCCTATATATGTCCAGATTCAGATTTCCTTCCATCCTGCTCTCACTCCGTTTGTCTACAGCTGAACTGCACATCATTCCCTACTTCTTGCTTGCAAGCTTTTCTCTTGTTTGCAGAGAATCCTTGAAGAGGCTTTACTATCAATCTTTCTACCCAGAGTTTCCTGGATAAACGTTTCACATCCTTTGGACACTGGTTTCCAAGGATGTCATTCTTGGTTCTTTGTTCTACTTTTTACAATCCTTCTTTTTTTATAATCTTCCTTCTTTAAAAATTCAAAGAATTGTTACAGTTGAAAAACAAACACAACCCTAATTTTGAGGTCCTAGCTATCACCTGAATTGGAATCCCAGCTCTTACAGTTACTTTTACTAAAAATATAACTCTGCACAAGTCATATAATCTCACTGAGTTTAGTTATCACCCTTGTAGGTAGAAAAGTTGATATCTGCTCAGACTATTGTCACAAGTAGTAATGGAGATTAAGTGTGCATTAAGGTAAAGAATAGAGTAACACCCGCATGCAGTACATGCTTAGTTTTATTATAATTTTTCTGATACGATTATGTTGAACTAAATATGTTTTGGTTTCCAAAACATCCAAAATCCATCGTTTTCAGCTAGTCCATCTTCCTGGCCTTCAGGTTGGTATTGTAACTGGTAGAGGTCTTTACTCAAGTGTACCGCAGTCTGCTGAAGCCAACATGTCACCTTTCCCATCACACCAAGATGCACTCACACTGCCACATTCCCTTTCCCAATCAATAACTGATCATCTGGATTTACCAGTTTCCCAAACACAAAGTTCCTGGTGTTCTAAGTTTACTTCTGACCCATTGTCTCACCCATGTATCCTATGGGGTGATCCCCACAGTTTCCTAACTGGTTCCCTTCGTTTCAGACTTTCCCCGTCTCAATTTATCTTCCATACTATTGTGTTTTCTTGACTGTGGATTTACTCCTCTCACTTCTTGGAACAAAACGCTTTTATATCTCCTAGCGATTCACAGAAAATCCAACCTATAGAGTATGGCACCTGCAGACTGGCCAGGACTGAGTCATTACTTTCCCTTTAATGCTTCCAAAAAATGGCTGTTTTCACCCTCAACCACTGGATTTATGCCCCTTCTTATTACTTATGCTGCTCCTCCCATATTGACATCCCTCATTGCTCTTTTGCCGTATCTAAGATCCTCTTCAGGTTTACCCTGAGTCTCTACTCGACACCATAAGATTGTGCTAATTGCACTTTCCATTCTAGCCCATAATTAAATACTTTGATCAGTTTTCCACATTCTATTCTGATCATCCATATTTACAAATCCATCTTTCCTGCAATTGTATACTATTAAAGACTAGCACCATGTCTTATTTAGCATACAATAGGAACATCGATCCATTTGAACTAAACTTCACAGGCAACTCAAGCATGACATGCTTCAGATTGAACTGAGCATCTCTTCGAGGTTTTTGCTCTTTCTGTAGACCAGCCTGCCAAGAATGGAGCCCTCCCTACTCATTATGTCAACCATGTCAAAAATCCTTCAGGCACAATCATATATCCTTCTTTGCACAGCCAATATCTGTTCAACCACCAAAAGCCTTTCTGCCCTGCTTATCCATCCTCCAAACAGCTTTCAAATTCTGTTTCTTCTCCATATCCCAATAGTTGATTCTAGTTCAACTTTTGGGAGGGGGTTGCATATACTGCAATAGATGCCATATCTTCTTCCTACTTGTAGACAGGTCCAGTTACTCCATCAGCCCCAGTTGTACCTCTCTGCTGCTACCAAACAGACTTCCCTATTGCATAACTACATCATGTTTAAAATTCTCAAAGGACTCCATAACATCTTTAGGATAGAGATTTACAGCTTTAGTGTGGAAGCTAAGGATTTCCAAATTACAGTTTTCCAGATTCATCTCCAAGGTTTGGTCATGCACTCTGTGCTTTAGCTATGAAGCCCTCTTCTCCATTCTCGGATCATTGAATGCCCTCACAAGTCCCTTGGGTCACCAGTTCTCTTTTTGTAGGGCACCTTTCTCTTCCACAGCCTTTTCTAGGAGCCAGCTCATTTCTACTGTTCTCAAAGTCCCAATTCAGTACTCCTGTCTTATTTCTATTAAAACCAATTCTTATTTCCCTGATGTTTACTCCCACCTCCCTTTTCTCCGTATCTATCTTTGTAACTTTAGCACCTACTATGTTGTATTCTAAGTATTACTTTTCTGGCAGTATTCCTCAATAAATCTAAGTTCCTTTTGGGTGTATTTTATGTTGTGATCATCTCTGCATCATAGTACTGATTGTAGCACCTGCTGTCCATAAGTACTTAGTTGCTACAGGTTGAATAAATGAGTGAATACACAAAGCACAAAATTTAATGATTTGGAGAACAGTAAGGGAACAAATACACATCTCAAAGAAAAATGCTATAAGCAGTAAACTGCTTGACCTTAGCATTGCCTTAGAGATTAAAGAACCTAGCTTAGATTATACTTTGCCTATTCACTGTTCATATTTCCATAGGTGCTTAACTTCTCTATGCGTTCTTTCCTTACTTATAATATGTAACAAAGCAGATGACGACAAAGAATAACTGAGGTAATTCTTGCAAAGATCAATTAATATAATGTATATAAAGCGGTTATTACAGTGCATGACATAAAACTGGTCCTCAGTAAGTATCACTTACCACTATTTCTCCCCAAGTCTGTCACATTGCTTTAAATTGTACTTTTAATTGATTAGTCTCTTATTCAGAAGTCATTATAAAAATGGAGATCAATTGTATAACCTGAGCTAACTTTGCAAAACTGTCATTCAGCTCAAGACTCATTGATTTATTGAGATAGAAGTGACAGTAAAAGTAATTTAAATCAAGGCCCTCACTTTTACACGGGAAACAGTGGTCTGAAATGTTTAAGGGCTAGGTTAGTTGATAACCATCCAAGATCACAACAAAAGTATCTACTCCTGTCTGCCATTTCCTTGACTTGGATTGAAGAAACCCACTGACAATAAGATTTTAAGGAAAAAAAAAAAAAAAAAAAGAGTACGTGAATCCATGCTAGGGACCTGTGAGTCCACGCTAGGGAACAGTAAAGATGAAGTGGTCTTCTCACAAAACCACACCAACTATGCTCTTCTGTTTCTTAATTTCCTTTGTTTGGAAGGGTTTTTTTTTCCAAAGAAGGGAAAAATAACTCAGTGGAAAATTATGAAATACTATTACATGCAAATCTGATTAAAGTTACAGTAAGTGTAAATGCTGAGTTGAGGAGGACTGTTCCCCAGGTCCGGCACGTAGTTGTGATCATGTTTCATCTCACCATTTCTGTCTAGCTTTCGCCATCTTGTTTTTCTCCTCTTTAAGTGATCTTTCAGAAACATCAAAATTTTAATTATATCTCCAATTTGTTTGAGGTACTGTTGCGGGCTAGTGTAAAGAAATCTCCACAAGTAGAAATGGAGAAAATTGAAAGAACATGAAATAGAAATACCAGTTTGTCCCTGATAAAGGAGGAAAAATGTCATATGGCTGAGGCTATTTCTTCCTCTTGTGGGAATCTCAGCAGTAGCGTCTAAATAAATATTCCTTCATGCGGGGAGTTTCCTAGTTCCACGAATTTCTTGGTAAAAAGTTCAGTTATCCCAATTATTTGTCACCAAATCTGACTGAATTCTTAACAGAATAAAATATAACCTTTAATAACATAGGCTCCTAGATGTCTGTCATCCTTTCAAAGTTTATATAATTGTCTATTTATGCTCTGAAATTTTTTTATGGCCAGGGTGTTGTGTTTTTCCATTCAATTCATTCACTTTTTACTACTGTTCATAAGAATTTTATTACTAGACAAAGTAGTGAGTCTTTAAACAGCACGGCCCTATTTTTCTCCATTATATTCAAGGCAAAATACAACAGAAACAATAGCATGAGACTTGGAGACTTTTATACATGGTGACTGTGTTAAGAATTCCTGAACTGGTGGTTTATTATTGCATTAACCTATGTACTATTCCACATTTTATTTCCTAAAAGAGCAATTTCACTTAGGATTGTTCCATGTCAGAGTAGTTAGTGATAAAAACCATTATTTAAGAGTGAGTGTAATGTTCCTCCCAGAAGTGCATATTTTATGCATTATAATTTTAAGGTGTCTTTCTTCTCATGCCACATGTCATCCATTTGATACTGACATGAGTAAAGAGTCTCATATTTGAATCTTGACAGCTAGGTGTATAGAAGTATCTGGAGAATATCTTGCACGTGTGTGTGTATGTGTGTGTGTGTGTGTGTGGTGTGTGTGTGTGTATAACAAAGATTACCAGAGAGTTTAGAACAGGAAAGAGTCCCAGAAGTCATCTTGTCTGGCAGGTCTCAAAGTATGGCCTTGCTAATAACACTAGTCTTTTCCATTGTCTGTGAATTCAGGAAATTCTGCACACTATAACTCTCTTTTAGAGACTCAGAGACTCATGTATCATATTAGTCATGCTTAAGTCTTTCAGAAAAGAAGTTTCTATGGCTTTGCTTAACCCTGGTTGACTTAATTTATTTGGTTATAGAGCTGTTTACTATTCCATGACACTAGCATACAGAGATTTGTGTTTTAAGAAATATTGAGCTATTTCTCTCTTTTCTTAAGAAAATTGGTACCCAAGGAAGTTATCAAATGGTCAGTGGGTATCTAGAACTAAACCTTGATCTTCTAACTTCAAATCCTGTATTTCTTACATTGACTGAAAAGTGGATTACCATTTAAAGATAATCTGTGTCCCAAAAGTATCTTTTCAGAGTCCTCAAGTAGTGAAAGTTAGGGTTACCTGTGTTTGCTTATTAAAGAAATTATTCTTACAAAGCAACAACAATAGTGTCATTGTCCTAAAATGTGTGACAATCAAACTGGAAAAGCCCATCTAAGGGGGATTAAGGATACAATGACATTACTTGAGAAGTGTAATAGCAATGCACCTACTCCCAGAGAGCTTAGGGAAGTTTATAGAAACAATACACACACCACTTTCCTAAATCAATAAATGTATAATCGTATAACTTTCTGATAAAGTTTGAAATTCATAAGTAATGGTGCTTTGAGCAGGTTTACGTTGTTTCTGTTCTTTGTTTTTAAAATTCATCTGAGACATCCCTTTGCTTATTATACTGAATAATAGATGTGTCAGGTATATACTTATGCTATTTTTCTGAAGGATAGAAATCCACATGGGTTATTCTTCTGGGAAGTTATTTTATAAGAGATGGTTGGCTCCTTGCCTGAGGGCAAGAGAGTGGTTTGGGATGCCCCTACTATTTTGGTAAATGTACTGCTACTTTCCTGTGTTCATCCTTGTTCCAATTGTCTATGCCTTGTTGCCATTTTCTAAATTCTTTGATGCAAATGTGCAACCAACACTTTAGCAAACTTTATAAGAAAAAATAAACATAATCATCGGCAATTTTTACAAAGAAAATTATAGCTGGTAGTTCATCTGAGTCTAGCAAGAGGCTCAAGATCGATTACAGTGACAACACTGGGTCTCATGTCTTTGTTCTCTCAGCCCGACCAGAACTTCCTGCGGAATTCCTGCTCAGCACCCTTATTTGCCTACCGAATGAAAGCTAGAAGTGTCATGTCATTGTTAGAAATGGTCAGATAATAAAGCAAATTAATCCAAACAGTTCTGATCGTATTTTACCTTAAGGAAACTTTGGCTGTTGAATATAGGGATCCATCAAATGCTCCCTTCAGGAAAGTCCCAAGAGCCCTTTCATGGAGATGAAGCAGACAGAGATGGAAAATAATTCAGGTTAAATGATTCTTCTTGATGTGGCTTTGGCAAAGCTTGATGCTAAATCTAACTTTCAACTTGGATAGAAAGAGCTGTTCCAAGGCTAGAAAGTCATAAAACCCCAGCAGGCAGGGTGTTTATCATTTCCCTGGCAATGCATTGGTAGTGCTGGAATCAGAAGCCAGAATACTTGGATGTGTATGGAGGGCCAGCGAGATACTTTTTCAAGTGAAAAATCTGTCTCAGTCACTCACTGAACATACAAAAATCTTGATGTCAATTATTAAATCAATGTTTTTAATTAAGTTAACATAGTAGTGTAGCACTTAGATTTATACAAAGTAAGCAGTTTAACCCATTCTTAAAATACTTCTGCTTCAATTCAGATATAACTTTTTTCTTATAGCCAGAGATTTTTAAAAATATTAGTGATTGGAAGTAGGTAAATAAAGAATGACAGTCTAGGAAGAATCATCATCATTGGGGATTAGAATGTACTGATTTAAGAATATTATTGAGCACCTACTTTCACATAGTAAAATCCAAACCCAGAGGGCCAGAGATTTCACTCAGCAGTGCCGCTGCCTGCCAAATGCAAGGTCCTGAGTTCAATCCCCGTTACCAAAAAAAAAAAAAAAAAAAAAAAAAAAAAAAAATCCTCCCAGAAATTTCCAATTCACATAAGAAATCTCATCATTTGAAAGGCAAGTGTATCCCTCTGAGAAAAAGTTGATATTTATATAGCTATTTCAATGGGACTTAAATTTCTATGAGTCACTGTCTCCTCAAATATAACAAAGGAATATGAAGCTTGCTGTACGTCCTTCCTAAAGTTAAATGAAATGGTCAATTTAAAGGTGTTAACACATATCAGACAACTACCATCAAGGATTAACTATTACAAATATGTTTTCTTTATCCATATTTTCTGTATCTCTCTGAAAATTCTTCTCAGGATTTTCTAGTCTATTCTTGTTTTTCTTTCTATAATTCCATATTCCCGTGGTGTTATGAAACCAGAGTGAAGCCATGGTGATTATTGTAATTTTATATGTTGTGTAATGGAATAAGCAAAGACTTGGAATTCATTTTTGGGTTTGACTTTTGTCTTCACATCCTAGAGACTGTGTGATCTTAAACAAATAACTGGAGACGTAATGTGCTTATCTATGAAGTACACATTGTTGTACTGTGATAAATACTAGAGATCATAGACATTATTCTGCAGCTGTATAATAGATTTTGAATAAATGACAACTTGTTCCAGCTGAATCTTCCTCTTTCTTGCTCTGTTACATTTGCCTCCTTTGTTCTTCATCCCCATACCTCTTAGATACGCACTAACACAGGTAATCAAAACATTTTCTACTGTTGATAGAGGAACAGGATGATACAGTATTTCTATTTTCTCCTTTGTTTGTCCTAAACTGGTTGTTTTTAGTAAAACCTTAGTACATACACTTAAAGTTGATTTAAAAAACAAAGACAGTAAAATTAATACCACTGCACTTTGATGATATAAAATAGTCCTAATTATCATTGTGCAACATTAAAGACTCCCGGAGAGACTTACAAATGATTACAAGTTACAAACAGAGAGTGCTATATACTCACAAACAGCTGTGCATCTTATTAAGCCTGTTAGAATTACCTGTCCCTTCCCTTAATAAAAATTGATGGCATTTTACATTGGACACAAAGATAAGTAGAAAAATCCCAATAGATTTAGTATAACATGTTATGGAGCTAAGTGAGTATCTTCAAAGATGTACTTTCTCCCCACAGTGGACATAATTCTTCTTTCTCTGTTCATTGACTCTCTGCTTCTCTTCCCTTACCTCACAACCATCCTCGAGGATTGCATTTAGTAAGTATTGCTTAGCTAGTGGAATATCAGCAAATAGGGTTAAAAGGTAACAAGATAGCTGACCCCATTGCAGAGGCTCAAGTTTCTCACGAGCCAGTGTATTTAGGCCATCTCTTCAAATGCCCAGAAAAGTCATTTAGAAATGCAATATTTACCCTGGCAGCTTCCGTTAGCCCTTTTGGTTTACTGTGTGTGAATATTGAAGGACATTCACTGGAGCACAAACTTTTTTTGGAACACTGGAAGAACGATGTGCATCTGTCTGTCCGATGCTCTTGAAGGCACATCCACGTAAGCACAGAGATTTGGAATTGCCTCAAAGACAGATGGGAGTCAGAGAGTGCCTGGTAGAACAGTAATAGAATATTTAAATCAAAGTTCTTCTTGGGAGGGAGCCAAGTGAGAGAAGGAGGCAGGAGTAATCTGATCCAGGCCATGGCACAGAGGTCAGCAGCTGCACCATGGGCCCTTTGGACTGCATGACTGCATGGGTTAGCGAGCCAGGGAGAACACAGCTTTAAAGGCTTGCTGGATTAGTGCTAAAGGCAGGATAAAGACTGAGTTGCTTTGATTTCTGCAGAGACTAGCGTGTTAAACTTGGGTTCTGTTTGTAAGAAAAACTTTAATTTTGCAAAATAATGACCCCAAACGGCCCAGCTAATGTATTTACTGTCATGACATGATCATAAAATATGACTCCTAATGTGTGAGGATGGGTTATGCACCACCTGGGTCCCAGTCTTGTTAGAGAGGCACGGTAGATGGAATGAGCCCCTCCAAAGTTGCCCACATCCTAATCTCTGGAACTGTGAATATGGTGCCTTCAGTGGTAAGGACTTTGCAACTATGATTAAGTTAAAGACCTTGAGATGGAAAGATTGTCCTGGATCATAAGCATGCGGGGCCTTTGAGGAAGATCATCTTTCCTGGCTGTGGGTGGATGGAAATGTAGCCATAAAAGAATGGCCATTATGTCTCAGTTTCAAAAATTAATTAAAAAAATAGCCAACCATATAACTTTGTGATTTTGAAAGTGGAGAAAGCAGTACACTAACGATGAATGTGGGCGGCCCCTAGGAGGTAGGAAAGCTAAGAGCTAATTTTTCTTCTAGAACCTCCACAAAAGGCAAAGCCTTTTTGAACACATTGATCTTAGCCCAGTGAGACCCATGCGTCTTCTAACTTACTGAATTCTAAGATAATCAATCTGTGCTGTTTTTTTAAAAATAAATTTTAAATTATTTTGTCCCTTTAGCCCCTCAAGCCTCCTCCCTTCCCTATCTACACAAGCTTTGTTTCCATCTATTTACACATTTTTGTAGTTGTTTCCTTCTTTTCTCCCTCCCTCCTCTCTTGTTCCCCTTTCCATTTGAACACTTTCTTCCCATTTTCCAACATCCATTAATCTGTGCTGCTTTAAGGGGACAGGTTTGGCAGCAAAAGGAAGCAAATACCAGAAGATTATGGGTTTCAAAGCCAGAGCCTTTGCCATATCTTTATGTTCTAGTAGCTTCCTCATGGACCAGACTGAGAATCAGGACCTGATGCTCATAACTCCCGAGGAGAGACTCCACAAAGAAGACAGGAAAGGAACCATAGCCCTACATGTAACTTATATGTGGCTGCAGTCACTATAACAAATGCCTGACATAAACAACTTAAAAGGAGGAAAATTTTGTTTTGGCTCATGGCTTCAGAGGTCTCAGACCATTAGTGGTTTTGGCTCCACTACTTTTGGAACTGTGGTGATGCAGCACATCACGGAAGAGAATAATGCACTGTAGGGGAAGAAAGCTGCTTACCTCATGGAGGCTGGGAAGCAAAGAGAGACGAAAGGGTGGAGGTCTCAATATGCCCTCCAAGTCACGTCCCAGTGACCTTTCTCCTACTAGGTCCCACCTCCTAAAGGTTCCACCACTTCCCAACAGTGCCACAGGTTGGGGACCAATCCTTCAACAAATAGGCTTTGGGGAACATTTAAGATCCACACCATAGAACATCCTTAAATGGAGACTCAGCACCAGGGTGCAAGAAGGGAAAATTAAGATAAAGGCAATATTTGATGCTCAGGTTGTACTTGGAACACAGGCAGGAGCTAGAAAACAACCTGAAAGAACTAGCACTAGCTTTTTAGTCTGCATCTGCTGGGTGCTTCACGTGTCTCACCACATCTAACTTAGCAGATGTTTCTGAGAGAGTGGAGAAAATGAAGACACAGAGCTATTGTGAGAACCACCCAGAGTCACCCAGAGTGTTGCTTAGTAGCTGGGGAAGGAGTTGAGAACCAGGTTTTCCTGATCCAAAAGCCCATACATAGGCTTCCCACTGCTCTGATCTGTTCCCAGTCTAGCTCTTAAACCTCATTGCTTCAACAGTATTATCAGGAGGTCACTTTGGGCTCATGCTAAATGGGCTGAGTCCCTGCTGATATGTCTATTTTTGTCTTGGAACTAGTTCAGAAAGTTGTGGTAGGAAAAAAGGGTTCAAAAGAAAGGTCATCAAAAAGTAAACACATTTCAAACTAATATGGCTTTTTTTGTTTTGTGTCATTCTTGAGCAGGCCTTCCCCATAACCAGACTGTTAAAATAATATGTCTCCTATGGCTTCTTTTGACATTTTTCCTTTATGGTTAAATCTTAGATGGACGAGGAGTTAATAGTGACATAATAAGAGCCACTGTCTCCTGTGCTTTACAGATGAGTTTTCAGTTGCGCCAATACCATTTATTAAATAATCTACAATTTCTCACTTATCCAAAATCTGCCATAATCATTTCCTAAAAGTTTAGATATATATTTTTCCTGAACTCTTAATTTTGTCCAATACATAAATCAAAAGACAAAAGCTAAATTGAAAAATAATGGTAGGACAAGTCATAGAGGCTAACATGTAAACTTCTTCTCTATGTCTATTGAAATGAGTAAAAGATATAAGCAGACATTGCACAAAAAGAAATTCAGAAACTGATCTTAAGCAAAGGAAAAATTACTGACCTTCTTGATGTAGGAATGAAAATTAAAAGAACACTGAGACACCATTTTTCACCTATGAGATTGGTAAATATCCAAATGTTAATAACATACTGTGTTGGGCGGAGTGTATTGTTGTTGAGAATATAAATTGTTATGGCCTCAAAGGAGGCTATTTGGAAGTAGTCCTCAAAGTGACAAACGCACGTAGTGCTTGACCCAGCAATGTTTCTTCTAAGAATTTGTAGTAAAGGTGAAATTTTGATCTATGTATAAGATTTTTCATTGCTTCCCCGCATGTGACTACAAACAAAACAAAATAACCACCAGAAAACCTAAAAGATCATTAATAAGTCACTGGTTAAATAAATTCCCACAGCACATTTAAGGAATAACCCAGCTCTTCCAACAGGGAGAACAATCAGTAGATACTGTGGAGGAGCTTTATTTAGGGTGTACTGTTAAGTGTTCCCCCAAAGGACATTTGGTAATGACTGGAAGAGCTTTCTGGGTAGAGAGGCCTTGCAGTGAGTAGAATCCAGAGATGCTCCTGCACATTACTTTGAATGTATAGGTGTACCTCCCAACAAATTATTCTGCCCCAAAATATGTGTATGCGGAGGTTAAGGAACTCTAGAATGATTATTAGAAACTGCGTTACATGACTGTTGGGCTAACAGTCAGCAATGGATAGAAAGAAACCTTTTCACTTTATTCCATTTTGTAATCACTGAGTAGTGTAGCAGGATGTATGTGTACTATATACTAAAAAGAAATAAATGTCAGTGTCTTCCTAAAAAGACAAAATAAAAGCCATTGTTGAATCATTTTCAAACAAGAGCCTTTTTAGGTGTTGGAAGAAAAGTCTTTGACTTTATGTGCTTGTTTTGTTTCTTCCCTTATGGCCCCTTGTTCTTTTGAAAAGTTCAAGGATGCTAGTACTGATTTTTTCAACACAGATGAAGCATTCTGTCTGGGTAAGGTTCTCCAAGTGATAGAAGAAAATAGGAGCGTACTTTGCCATGCATTGTATCTGATCAAACAGGCTTTGGTATTAGCAAACACCAGACAAAATGGCAACCTAAATTACCTAAAGTTACAAATGTGTAAGTCAATATTTGCTCAGGGGCAAGGGCAAACATTCCTGTAAAAGGAACTGATAGTGTAGAGGTGCCTTTTGATTAGAAAACTCTGACAATGATGATTTCCTCTAAGGACCTCTACAGATTTCTGCAGAACCATTTCATAAATCTACTGTAAATTGTCATTATGAATGGCTTCTGCTGTGTGTCAGCACTAGATATCAGCAAAAAGGTAGCAAAATTATCTTTAGAATGAAATCTCTACCCTTTCTCTTAACTGCCAGTATGGCAAAGCTGCTTCACCAAGATACAGCACTCAGCAGGGCCTTTAATGTGCCAGAAGCCAAGTTCATCTGGATCAAGATAGGACATTGCCCAGGCTTCATTATTCAGGGTTTTCCCTACCAAAGGCATCTCAAGATTTAATTTTTCATTTTAGTGAAAGCTTTTGAAAAATCGTTTTGCATTTTGAAATGTTCTATGACATGTACTTTATTGTCTGAGATTTAAAATTATATTTTATTTTATTTTTTTAAGAGTGGGAAAAATTTATTGAGGGAAAAAAAGCTTCTAAGAGAGACAGAAGGGGGACTGGGAAGTTGGTTGCGCGCTCACGCCACTTCTCCAAGATGTTTTGTACAGCAAAGCCATGTGGGGATTTTCAGAACACACCTCACACAAAATAATATCACCTATGCAAGCACTAACGTGTCTTAAAGATCAGCGGCCCCAGGAGGAGAAAGTGTTGGCCATTTTCAGCACAAAATGAGATGCTCCTTTATAAATAGACAGTACTCTAACAAATGTCATTCACACCTGACATTTCACCATTTGGGCTGCCTTTTCCTATTTCACATTTAAAATGTATGAAAATGAGAAGCTAGGGGAAACAGAGAGCACGCGAAAGTCCATGTGCCCACATTTATAAGTTTCCCCCATCACTCACAACACAGGACCCAGGAGATACAACAGCTTTTGTAACCTGAAGCACAAGGAAGGAAAGAGAGCAAGGGGCTCAAAGTGGAGTCAATGAGGTCAAAATCAAATTTTACCCAAACCAGAGCTTGAAGAGTTTTATCTGATACTGCATTTTTTTCTGTGTTTTCAGTTTTTTAAAAAATTGAGAAGATGGGATACTGGAACGGATTATTTGCTTTAAGCTAAATTTAGCCAGAAAACCAAAAACTAAACAAAAACATTGATCTTTTTTGGCTTAGTAAAACCAAAATATTATGTTTTAAAAAGCTTTAAAAAGACAAATATATGTCAAAAAATTGTACCTAGTGAAGTGATAATCTGTTTTCAGTGAAAAACACTAAATGGAAATTTCATATTGTATCTGCTCCTGGAGCAGCTCATCTGTAAGCTGAGTGCTCACCACAGTGCCCTACAATCTCATTCAGCTGGGAGAGCAGAGTTGAGTTCAGGGTGACAATTTGTCCCGGTGTACTCTGCAGCCTGGATTCCTGTTGGAAGGAGTCTGGACTAGGGAGAGGACTAGTGGGGCCTATCTCAAAGACTGTCTCCTACACTCAAGGACTCTAAGAGCTAATTAGAACAAAGGAGCCCAGGGAAGTGCAGAACAACAGCGCTGAGTGACCAGAAGAAGGGGGGAATGCAGAGGGAGAGAAATTCAGGAAAAGGAGACAACAAATCAGAATGGGATATTCTCCACGCAAAAGGCGCTTCCTGAAGTGAGCGTGTTTGTGCTGACTTTTATAAGTGGAGAGCTTTTTTTTTTTTTTACTACAAATAGATGCCCTTTTAGGACACATTATTGTGAAAAATGTAAATAAGTTGATTATATAATCAAGAAAAAGAACTGTATCTTTCTGTTCCTGGGGCTTAATAAACAATAAGGATTAGGTCCAGGAAGCTATGAGAAATAAAAAAATGAAGGAGGAATAATGAATTGCAATTCATCCATATAGCCTTTTAGATTTTTTAAAATGTGCTTCTATTAAGTGAATGTCAAATATACTGTTGTCCTGGTAGCTTGACCAAGAGTCTAAAAATAAATATAGCAACTTAGTATTATTGGCTTATCAATTTTATTTTTGGAAAATGGTAGCCATTAAAATAAGTTCTGTTACCAAGAAAGACAAAGCAAGAGAAAACAAAGATGGCCACAGAAAGCAGTGGCATTATCAAGGAGCTATTATTTTGAGCAGAGAAAGGGAAATTTTCAATTATATTTGGGTGCTCAATCTGAGGACATCATATATATATATATATATATGTATGTATATAAATATATACATATATAAATATTACTAATTTTTATTTCCATTAAACTAATATATATGGAGTGTACATTTAGAAAATCTAAGGAGTGATTCCTATCTTACAAAACTAAATTATTGTAAGATTCCTTCATATAGTTATGAGCTTTTAGCCTAATACATATAAAAAAGTTCCTAAAATTTAGTTCCCACTAGGACTGTTACCTGCTGCAACTGTGTTCCTCCCCCAAACTCAGGAAACCTGAAAAAGCAACATACCATCAACAACGAAAATGTAATACACCCTGAAAACCTAGAAGACTTAAGCAACGTTCTACTGAGAAGTAAATTCATCAAAAGACAAAAACAATGTCATTCCAAAAGACAGTACGTATTTTAAGAGTATTTCTTTTCCCAATTAGTGATGTTTTAGTAGTGCCAAATCCCATGTGCAAATTTTCATCCAAAGCCTTTTGTGACTAAAAGCACAGATTTTATAGGTAAGAGCAAAGTGAAACTGTTATAATGAAAAGGGTGTTTGTTTTGGTGAAATACCTGTTTCTAAATGAGATAGAATTCTTTGGTCAAAGCATAAGTTTCAGTTAGAGTTATCTTTTCTCACGAATCCATATAGACAGCAAATCCAGAAACAGGATATAATTATTAACTTTGAATTTCATACATGGGAAGAGTTAGTAGCTAAAGAGACAAAAAGAGTAAAAACGTAGTTTAACATAATCATATTTGGGTTACAAATTTCTTTTTGCTATTTGTAGAAAATTTGGAAAATTCAGAAAATATTCGCTGAGATGATTTTCATGGAAATTATTCAATTTTAATTAAAATTTTTTCAATGACTGTATAATCTAACACATGTGTGTTCAAAGTACTCAATTGTTCTTTTATTTAGGTTGCTTCCAATTTTCAGTTTTACAAGTTAATACTGACACGAACATTTACGTATGTTGATTTTGGATTATCACATTTCTCTTTCTGTAACATAAACTGAGGGCATATTTTCTATTCACATTTTTGTTCATCTTTAAAAGAAAAAACAAGGACATCTATCAAGAACAGTTATTATTAATCTCTCTTACAAGTGACTTAATTTGCTTGTGCCACCAACCCACAGTAGAACTTGGGAGGTGACAATATTTCACAAGCGAAGTTTGTACTTCTGCACCAGCGTCTCTCTAATCCTTGCTCTTACAGGAGTAAGATTTTGTGATTCCAGCCTGAACTATGTGGGAGAAACTGGCACCCTCAAGTAGGTGAAAAATAGTTCTCTGGCTGACCTGAAAGGAGTTTAACAGCCGCACTTTGCAGGGGTAATGAAATTTGGTCCTGATTGAGAAAGCGGACAGAGAGAACGCGGTTGCTAAAGCCTGCTGCCTGCCCAGGTATTGCGTTTGCTGTCTCCGCTGCTCTGAGATGTTAGCATTGGCTCTACATAGGGCCTGAGCTTCTGAAAGCTGGGGGTTAGGGGGTGACTCCTGCTTTCTACTGGCACCATGTGTGTTCCTAGCTATTACTTCATGTTTCAGAATCATCATTTTCAAGTGCTTCATCGCTTGTTTTTAAATCAGGGACTTTCTCTTGAATTCCAGAATTTGCTATCCTGTGTGCCAAGGCACTCGAATCATCTCCGGTGGATTATAGATATGTTGATCTCAGAAAATCAGGATGGCCCAGGGAGTCCCGGCACAGCCAAGCCCTCAGATTCTTTGTTTCCAGGTGTGAACAAATGCACACGCTCACCCCCAGGAGCTATTCGAGCTCTCTGTATCTGTTCGCCTGTATGCATGTGCCATGACATGAAAAACATTCAGGGTCCACTTCTTTAAACATATTGTGAACTCTTAAGTAAGTCTAACTTGCTTAATGGATTTAGGAGAATTTTGTTGTTGTTTTATTAAAATATTATGCTATGTTGTGCCCTAAGGCCAATGAGGAGTAAGAATCCATACTTGAGTTGACACGGCATCAATATGGTCCCTATACAGAGCTCTGCGGACTCCAGTTCTTTTCGTATTTGTGAGATAAAACTTCCAAATAAGTAAGATTCCATGCAGGATCACTTTCATAGTTTGTAGGATCCAGAGAAACAAAAAATGAGGCTCCTTGTATAAAATATATTAAAAATTTCAAGAAGGCACAGTAATGATTTATTTTAATTTTGAGACACTGTTTATGGTTGTTCCTTAGTTGATCAAAATGATGTAGTTCAGAAGCAATATTGTTAAGCCCCAAAAAAAGTAAAGAGAAGTCATGATCTGTTTGGAAAAAATTTTTTTCAGAGACATGAAGTTGAATTCTGGCTCTTAATAATGGTAGAAGCTTTCTTATCTGGAAAATGGGAATGCATTTCTTTGACAAATATTTGTTGAGAAATAGACTTACTCTAGCTTTATTTGAAGTACATTATTAAATTTTTGCTACAACGTTGTGAACAGATACCATTCTTTCTCTCAGTTTGTAGATGAGGAAACCAGGACACAAAGAAATTTAAAATTTTGCTAAAATTTTCACTAACAATTAGTGTTGGAAATGGAGTTGGAGCCCAGGCAGTCTAGATCTAGGACCCATGTCTACAATACCTGGCTTGATCACCATCTTCTAATAAATGATACATCCCTGAACCATATTGTGAATTCATAATAGTAATAATAAAAATACCCCATAATTCAGGTTTAGAACTGAGGTTCAGTTTATACATTATGACCCTTTGGCACCCACAGTTTTCTGGGTTTCTGACATTAAACCATGAAACAGTCTCATGATTGGGGAATAATATAAATCAAGAGATGATTCACTACTTTTGATGTTCAAATTTAGATAAGAGATTTTAATTCAAGAAGAAAATCAAATCACACTTTTCTGGAGAAACACAATATATGTATCATACTTACTAAATATTCCTGTGAAAGAAGTTTTCTTCCCAATTATGTTTTTAAGGTTCCCCATAAATGCTCCTTTGATAATACCATTTTAAAAGAATCTAATGAAATCCCCAAGGAAGGTTTTTAAAAAGCATGGGAAACAGCATACTATAAACAAAATCACCAACATTTATTTAATGTTTCATCTTGATAAACAGAAAACAGATTTGATTTTCATCATCAAATCTATTAATCCATTTACAGTTCCTTAGAATTGTGAATTTGCAGATTTGACCTGGGAATACTTTGCAGTTTCTGAAGAACTGAAATTAAGAATCAGGGTTGGAGAAAACTCAACGACCTTGATTCTAAACCAAACTTCTCAGAAGTTCTTGGAGCATGCTAGGGGCATGGGGAGGGGGACTGCATGGGAGGTCTCCCAAAAGGCTTAAATCTTTCTCATTAGAAGAAAGATCCATGACTTCAATGACTGAGATCTAGAAACCTTTAGGAGCCAGAGGAGTCATCACCTAGTAATTTAGCATCAACTTTGTGGTTAGTGGTGGTTCCTTTCATGTTCAAGATGGGGAATTGTTCAAACAATATAGTTGGTTTGAAATATTTCCAGGACCAATGCAAACATCAAGTGGGCTGCGCAGAAACCACACATTGTTTCCTTCAGACAAAAGATAATGATGCACTAATGAGTTTTACCCTTTATTGCCCTTTCTGGAACACAGCCTCAGGAAGAAAACCCACAAAACCAAATTGTTAGTCCCAAAATTTACAATATTTTGCAACGACCCCAATCCCTTTTTCTTCAAGTGCTAGTGCTTGTGTTAAGTATTTGTGTTGTTTAACTCATAAATCCCAACCTCATGTAATCTCAAAAGTGCTCTCCCAGAGAGAGAAAGGAAATGAGTAACTGAGGAAAAATAATAAAAGCCTCTCTGATAGAGAGTACCACCAAGCAACTTAAAGCCCTTCTGAGATGTTATCTAACTCTGATGTAATTTGACCTCATTAAAAGAGGAAAAGTAAGTAACAGCGATTACTATTTTAAATCACGAGGAGGAAAATTGAGGCTAAAATTTGATTTGTAAATTCCATGTAATCAAATTTTTTAGTAAACAATCAAAAGAGTGAATGGAGAAAGTTGTTACTGAATTGATCAGACTTTCAAAAGCATAGTAAGTGTTGAGGGCTACGGGATTTATTGGAATCATTTGTTGTGCAATTGAAGGACAGAAGTACAACCACACACATCTTGTGCTGAAATTATCCATGACTTTCCCTTATCTGCACAATATGGCCCTTCCTTCCCCATGCCAGGTGCCCTATCATTCTCATGGTCACTGCCAGCAGACTTCTCAAAAGATACCACATGTAGTTACTGTTTCTGCATTCTCCACTCATAACTGTTCAATGTAGCTTCTGTTTCATTTCTGCCGAAACAGCCCTTAGGAGTGTGGGCTATGACTTCACGTCGTGAAGTTCTTGTGAAATTTTTCCCATCACCCATTTGATCTCAGCAGTGTTCCCAAGGGTCGTCCACTTCTTTAAAGCCCCTTCTTTTGGTTTATGTGACTTCGGTCCTTGCTTATCTATCCTGTTCACTTCTGGCTGTTACTTCCCTGTCTTCTTCATTGGTTCCTCCTTCTTTGCATGAATTTTTGAGGCTGAAGGCACAGAGTTCTTAGCTTTTTATATCATAACAAGAAAAATGTGCAACAAAGTTTATCAGCAAAATAAACTATGAATGCGGCTATTTTACATAAAAGCTTTATATGGAACTTTATATTCCCTTTTTATATAGCTAAAAACAAATGAAATGTCAGACCTTGTATTGCTTTTACTTTTATTATTTTTTAAATCAATGTGTCAGGGAAGTATGAAGGAGTTGTAATTAGCAAGGAATAAATTGCACTTGATTATTAAAATCATGCAATTAAAATCTTCCACCACTAACTTATGTAACAGGAAACTTCATTATTATCTGGAGGGCTTGTTAAAATAAAGATTCATATGCTGCAAAGCACTCATCTCCTCTAAAGAGTTTCTGATTTAGTGAGGTCGAGAGGTAGAATGGATGGAAAATTTTGCATTTTTAACTAGTCCTAGTCAGAAAACCACACTTTAAGAATTTTTGACCAATATTAATAAGCAATAAATCATGCAAAAAGGAACAGCCCCTGCTAGTAAAAGAATAGGTAGCAAGTTTAGTTAGAACTTTCAGAGTTATTCTGGTACATAGCCTGTTATTAATTTATCCACACAAATTATACTTTCCTTTTGCATCTTTTATTTTCTATTAATATTGTAGGAGATTGTGCTGTTCTATGTCATTTTCCTCTATCAGTCTGGATGTATTTAACGTAGTCCTAGATGTTTTCATGGAGGTGCCTTATTCATATATGTCATTTGCCCTTTACCAGCAAATTCTTCTGAATTTATTTTGAGAACAACTTCTTTCAAATCATTTTTCTTTGTTGCTCATTACTCTTCACAGACACTGTAACTGGGTCTTCAGCAACCTGTTACGTTTAAGACTGCCCAAGAAACCAAAAACTGCAGTTAACGTAGTTTGACGCCTGAACCAAGGAAATGGGAAATTGCTCAGTGTTCTTTCGCCTGCTTCTGCCGAACTCCATCTCATCTGCAGGTTCCTTAGCCTGGCCTGGAGCTCTGAAAATGCGGTTCCCAGGCTCAGGCTTTTGGGGGATACAGCACCTTTATCCTACATCCTTGTCTGGACCACAGATTTCCTAAACAAATACTCAAACTCGTCAAATCTTAGGGCCCAGTGATCTCTTACTGACCGACCATACTACTTCTAGGTATTTATTTTAATGTGTAGGCTAGCTTTCCATTACTATCACAAACACCTAAGGTAAATCACTTTTAAAAGATGAAAGATTTATTTGGCCTCATGGTTTTAAGAGTCTCATGCTCTACCGACTGAGCTAGCCGGGCGGCTTGGCCTCATGGTTTTAAAGGTTTCACTTCATGATGGATTGGCCCTGTTGCTTTGGTTTTGTGGTGAAGTAATACATCACGGCGGGAGCACACGGCAAAGGAGCCCTTTTCACTTCATGGCCAGGAGCAAAAGAGCATGAGGAAGAGACCAGGATCCCCCAGTCCGCTTTTAGAGTTCAGCCCCAAAGACCTGTAGAGCTCCCACGAGCCCCAACCTCTAAACTTCTACCGCCTCCCAACAGCGCCATACTGGGCCAAGCCTTAATCACATGAGTTTTGGGGTGACATTTACAATCCAAACGACAGCAGTGAGGTAGCTTATACAGAATTGTTCATAGCCATATTTCTTGTAAGACTAAAAACCGGAAGCAACCTAAATAAAAGAATAATTAAATGCTATGAACACTCATATATGTTAGATTACAGAATCATTGAACAGTACTTTCAATAAAAACTAAATTCAACAAAATTGAATAATGGCAACAAAAATTATCTCATTCAAAATGTTCTCTGACTGCCCCAATTTTTCTACAAATAGCAAACAAAATTTGTGTAACAAAACTATGATTAAATAAACCAAGTTTTAAAGTTTTTTAAAAAATAAAGCACATTAAATTGGATCATACATAGTGCCACTTTCTTCCCTAAGCAGAGATCTCTTTTTGTCTTCTTGAAGAATAATCACAGTGCCTTTACTTAAGTATTCTTTGAGAGATAAAATACTTAAAGTGGAGTGAATCAGTTCACACACTGTTTCTTACAACTGTATTTGATTTCTATTGATTTATGTTTTAGCTACAAAGTGAATTAAATATATCAAATAATTTTAAAACAAGAAAAATTTCCTTTACAGTAAATTCCTCTACTAATTAGTTTCTTTTAAATTGAAGTGAAATTCATACAGCATAACACTAGCCATTGCAGATATTCAGGAGACTGAGGCAGGAGGATCACTTGAGCTCAGGAGTTCAAGTCTAGCTTGGGCAATCCATCTCTTAAAAAAAAAATTAACAACTTCATGTGCACAACTCCCAACATCAAGTATCTTTGTAAAATTTTGCAACTATCAGATCTACTTGTTCTAAAACATTTTTACTGCTGGAAAAGGAAACCCAGTATGCAGTAACAGATAGCTCTGTTCTCTTCACCTTCACACACTGGCAAACAGCAACCTGCAATCTGTCTCTGTGTACTCAGGTATTCTGGAAGCCATTCAGTTTTTGAAAAGCTAAAGTTGTTATTTTTTACAAGTATGTATTGAGTCAGAAGGACACTCCCCACCACCACCACTGCCTGTTGTGTTCATTGGCCCTCACCTTGCCAAGGAATAGCCCAGGAGGGTTTACCTGTGACTTCCACGCATCACAGGTGATGGTCTCTGGGCTGGGGCTATAGCTCATCACAGAGTTTTCTGCTTAGTGTCATCCATTAGGCTGAATCTCTGGATTCGATCCTGGCACTAAAATAACAAAAAAGATCATGGTCTTTTGTCACCTCACTACTACACCATGGGTACCTGTACCACCAAGTACAAGTGTTCTCACTCATATCAAATATACATAATTCCTTATATGGCTCCTTCCCCGTGATAGATACCTGCACATGGGTTCCCTCCAGCTTCCTGAGCTTCCCACTCGATGTACATTGCCTGAAAGAAACTTAGATGTTGTGGAGAAGCAGGTAGAAATAGAGGCAGGGTAGTCAGGAGCCTCAAACGACACGTTCCTGGGCTGGCTTGTGTGCACACGAATGTCAACCTCACAACATTTTTGTTGCAGTGAGCCAACTCCCCAGTTCATACCATGTCCCCTGGCCTGTGTAGAGTTCTTTCCTGACATGGCTTTATGGAGGCCCCAGCACACCAGGCATGACAAGAAACGGGTCCTAAGTGGAAACACACATCACAATTACTTGCAAACTGTCTCCCCCACATCAGCCTGTCAGAAATCATTAAAAAGAGTCCTTTCCTCCAAACAAGGGGAAATTGCTCAATGAAAGAAGAGGTACTGAATCTAAGTTCCAATTAACTTTACCACTGATTAGTATGTATCACTGCTTTAGTCTCTCGTCTTTATTAATGAACATACAATTAATGAAATTTGCCCTGGTTAATGGATTAGAGCCCAGATGATCATATTTTAGATGAGTAATCTGGCTTCTGTTTATCAGAGCATGAGATGAATATGAAAAATGTCATTTTTCATGTTCAAGCTCAGACCTTGAATATCAGAATTTCCCCAGTGTCTGCACCTGAAGTCTTCATTTCTAACATGTTCTCATGTGTGGCTGGTTCATCGTGAAGTTTGTGGGCTACACATAAAAGCAAAAGTGTCTTTTGCTGAATGCAAATTGCATACCCATAATAGGTATTATTACTAGAACTTGTTCTGCAGAAAAATTTGCCAATTCTTGTGTTTGGAAACTATATTAGAAAATATTTGATAAGTTTGCTTTAAGGTATAATAGGTTTTGTTTGATGTTAACAAGAAACATTCTCTACAAATACTTCAAAAGTTCAGTAGAAGTCCTTTTTATTTACATTATTTATAATTAGGCTGATCCAAGGAAAGATCTAAACAGAGTTATAAAAAACAGAATGGACACCAAACATCATGAGCACATGTGCATTCAGTAAATATTTGCTGCATGAATGGTACACTCAAATTTGCTTTATTTCCCAAATAAAAGGCAAAGGAATGATGTTTGAACCTCCCAGGCTTTCTTCTTCTCAAATATCAGTTATACTCTGGCTGTACAACATCTGTAATCTCTCAAAAATATTAGATATTCATTCACTTATTCAATAAATATTTATCAGCTGTCTACTACGTGGCAGGACTTGTGTAAATTCCAGGGATATGGTGGTGAACAAAACAGACTTGATTTCTACCTTTATGTAGTTTTCCACTGGAGAGAACTAGTAAGTTAGATATGTTGGAAAAAGATTGTTTGGGAAACTAAAAAACCAAAACTCTCAGAAAAAGCATAGGAAACTTCAAATCCAGGCACCAGCTTGGCACTTGCCTTGGTATATTCAGCATTTCGAGATGACTCAGGTTGAGTTTTTCTCTTATGATCCAGAGACTACTAAAAAATTTAAATGTCCAGAATTGGCAAATATTTAGAGATATAAAAGAGATAAGTGACTGTGTGGGGCCAGGAGGGAAAGGACAGGTGGGTTTGGAGGCCAAGTGGGGAATGGCTCTGATGGTTCTGGAGCCCCTGGTGAGCAATCCAAGAAGCATGGGGAATGGATTGTGTGATATGTTCATTATATCTGAATAAGGCTACTTGAAATAAAAGAGGGGTGGAAATCAGTGGTAAAACAATCTTCAGCGCCAAAAGAAAAGAAGAAAAAGATGCTTTGTATTCTCCCCAGTTACTTCCCTTACCTCACTCAGAGTAGATCCTTACATATTCGAAAAGCTAGATGAATTGGGGTTTATCGCAACATTGGATTCTGTACACATTTTCACATTCCCCCCACCCCCCGCAAATTTGCTTCCCACCCCTGCCCCGCCATATCTGACACTTCTCTGTCACTTACATTTATCCATCCACATCTGTCCAGGAAAGCTTTTCAGACTCAACCTCACCTGACTTCCAGCAGCCTTTGCTGCCAGAGTTTTTCCCTTAGCTCATTTCTCTTCTTACTCTATCTGCAGCTGTTAATACCAGCCCTACCCCATCATCACCAACTGGCTGAAGCCAATACCTAGATTTTCCCCTCTAGCGTCCCTTGAATTTCTTCAACAAGATATAGCCCAAATACCTAAAATGTTCTCTCATTTTCTATCCGTGTTATTCTTTAGTTCACTCTGACATTGTTTCTTTTATAAATTGCTCTAAGACCCAATTATCAAGTCCCCTATCTCCAGAGTTATTGGCACTTTTATTTATTTATTTACTCTCATTCCTGGGGGAAAAAGTCAGTATTTTATTCCTCTTTATATCTCAAACTCTAGGGAAGTAGATAAAGACTGTAGAATGAATGCATGAATACAACCTTACTCAAAGTACTTTCTATTATGGACTCCAATGGAAAGTGCTTTTGGTTTTGGTATTAATTTTTTAAATGTTTTCAACACTTTTGCCTTCACTTTTTCCATAACTCCATATCCATTGGCATGTTTTAAATCTCCTGGTTGTCTCTGATTATGTTTGTTTTCTTTGGTTAAGAGCCTTGAATTCGCCCTCTAATTTGTCTGACTTTAGCATCAGTTGTCAATAGGAACTAACTTGGAAAGGGCAGGGTGCCTGAGACTTCACACCATCTGAACTAGACTTCTTGTTTCAATTAAATTATTTAATATGGGATTTTCCAGTCCTCTCTGGGCCCATTAGTCAACAGAGTGTTTTGAAAAACTTGTCAGGAAAGAGAGGTTGCAGAATTTGAGAGACATGATTGAGTGAATCAGAGAGGAAACAAGCCTGAGGTCTTTCCTCACAACATTTGTATGTGTATGCGAGACTTTCATGTATTATAGAGCTCAGGATGATTTTTTCTTGCCCAGCATTACTTAACAATATAATTCTTTAATGTGCATTAATGTATTGCTTTCCAACCCTTTTGACCCCTAAGTCTATACAATTTCTCTTCTACTTTTTAACTGACATCTAAAGTTAGTAGTGAATGTAATGTGAAGAATATTACAAACTGGATGTGTCAAAATAAAGTCCTTTTTAATGTCCCTGGCGGTATCTAAATATCATAGCTATTTTGTCCACACTATTATATACTTTTAAATATATGTAGAAATACTTTTTTAGAGGCGATTTTACAGTACAGTGGTACCTCAGTTCAAGAACGTAATTCCACAATTCTGGTCACAAACCAAATTGGATGAGAACCGAATCAAATTTCCCCATAAGGTCAACACTGAACCTAACTAACCATTGAATTTGATTCAGTTCTTGACCATTTCAGTTTGTGACCAGAATCATGGAAAGAATTAAGTTTGTAAACCAAGGTATCACCGTTTTTCTCTTTCTCCTTAAATTCATATTTTATTCTAATTTTCCTAATAGACTTTATATTTGACAGTCTTTTATTTTTCATTCTGTTATTTTCTCTAACAAAAAACAGACATGTAAATTTATTTATTTTTTCCTGTGGCCATAAAGCTTGAAATATTTAAATTTTTCATTTGATTGTTCATTAGAACAAATAACTATATTTGATCAAAAATAGCATAAATATGTCATGAATGTGGCTAAATAATTATCATATATGGAAACCTAAACTTCAGTGACACCTCTCTCAAAGAGATGTGTCAAGCACGGATTATATTTTGTAATGTCTGTTTTAGTAAATGAATGCTACTTATTTCTAAGAAGAAGAATAAGTACAAGCACTGTGACATGAAAACAGAGCCTGGGGTGGGAGTCGACCCTTTCAGTGGTGAAGTGGTAAAATAAAAGGCTTAGAGTTAGGAAAGATCACAGACTTGATCCATGATAGGCATCTTGCCACGCAGATCTCTTAGAAGAGAAGGAAAAGATGGTGATTGAAGATATTAACATTGATTCCTCTGAAACTACCCTTGGAAAGCCTGCATGTAATCGCTAGGACTATACAACCCTTTTGAAGACCATTTTCCAGGACAGTTGCTGTAATGGTTAAAATGAGAGGTAACAAAGAACATTATGTCAATGGTCCAAGGAACGGACAGCATTTTGCAATAGAAGTAGGATAGGAAACTGCAAAAATAATTTGCTACATTTTTTTCAAATGTCTCACTTTAAGAGTTGTGCTTACTTCTGATTTTCATGAATAGATATGTATTAAATCACTAGGATTAAAGGGAAACAAGATACCACTGCTATGAAAAGTTAACCCAGTCTGAAGCTCTTGTTTAGTTTTAAAATATCATTTAAAAATATATGCCAGAGTAGGTGAAATCCAGTCAATCATCAGTCTTTTATTCATACATTAATGAACATTCAAAACTGTTCTCTAGACCCACCATAGGTCAATGAAGTATATTCATGTAAGAGTGGAAATGTTCATACAATGGCTACATAGTGTCTTTGGTTCTAATAGAGTGGTTACTGTTGTGGCAAAGGACCGTGGCTGATTTCATAAAGGAAATAACATTCAAATGAAACCTCAGGGACTAACAGTGGTGAGGGAGACAATGTATCAGGCGAAAGAAATAGCTGCACAAATGTCTGGAGACGAAAAACACCTTGGCAGGGTAGAACACGTAGTTTGGTGGATTACAAATGTAAGGTGTAAGGTGATGGGACAAAGAGGGGACAAAAATCACAGAAAGTCTAGGCACTTTGAATATGTAAATGACAGGAAGTTGTAAAGGGATTGGCTCAAAGGAATAATAGAGACAAAACTGAGTTAGAGTTTTCATTCTGATAGAAGTCTGAAAGAGATCTGAGTGTGGCTGAGCCAGGAGGCAGGGAGGCCAGGGAAGAAACCACAAGTCAGTGTGGAGAACCTAAACAAAAGTACTAATAGTGAGATTTAGGAGCTAGGCATGAAAGACAATGAAGCTTTGCTGGTGAATTTAACATGTGAAAAGAAAAGCTAGAATAATCTACAATAAAGAAAAACAATTTAAGCATGAAAGAGTTAACTCCCAAACTGAAGAACAGAAGCAAGCAGTTCCAGGGCTGGTTAATTCAATGTTTTAACAACATAATCCAGACTGCATGTGCTTTCCCTTTTGTGTTGTATACTGTGTATTCTGAAAATACTTGACTTTCATCCCATGGAGGTACCTCGTGGAAGTTGTCACGGCCTCAGTCATCAAATCCATGTGTGACTACAACCAAAATTAAATACATAGATAAATAGGAATTTTTGCTAATATTCTGGGGTAATAAAAGGCTTTCCCAGGAGGCTGTACTGTGCATCACATTCAGCACACTTGAATCAATGTTCATGCCAAAGTCAGCTACACACAAAGAGAGTGTGATGATTGGCTTGGCCCGACCAATTTTCCACTCCATGGTATGTGAAAGGTTTTATGGAGAATTTGGAACCCTGAATAAAACTGGGGTTCTGTTAGCAAAGAAGACTAGGGAGATTGGCTCTCAGAGAGCAAAGTAATAGGGTCTTCCCTAATTCTCAGCTTTCTGTCTAAAATTAAAGGATGAGTGTTATGCTGTTCATTGACATAGGACCCATCAGAGGAGTGATAGTGAGTGAGTGGGAGAATGTGACGAAGACTGGAACATGCAGAGTTTGAAGTGCTATGGGACATGTGGGGAATATTTGGTAGAGCCGTGTCTAGGGTCTGAAAGTCACAACCAGGGTAAAGTCATGGGCATGAATGAAATTCATAGGAATAAGTAGATAGTATTAAGGGAAAATCTTGGTGGGGGGGCAGGGACTCTGGCCTTTCAGTGGAAAGAGAGAAAGAAAAATCAAGAAATGAGACTGAAAGGCTGAAGAGAAAGAATAAATACAATCTTGTGCAATCCAGAGGAAGTAAAAATAATGGCACCAGTTTGTAACTATATACGAGTTACTATTCCTATGCACTATGATATAACAAGCAAAAGGAAGCAGGAAGCAGCTTGAAGTAAGAGAGAACAGGAGCAGTTGATGGAGCACATGGAGCGAATGTTTTTTATTTTGCTCAAAGCATTTTAGACAGACCTCTCTAATTTTTATGTATACATAGACAGGAAATCTATACTCTACTCCCAGGGCAGTGGAATTCTGGTGTTTTAGTTCTCTTGGAGCTCACAGTGCTGCCCCAGGCTGGGTGGAGGGAGGGGGTTCTGGAGTGTGGAGTCGCTGCAGCATGATTCGTCTCTCAGGCAACAACTTCAAATCTCTATTAGGAAAAGGAGAGGAGGAGGGAGGAGGAGGAGCAAAAGAAGAAGAAGAAGAAGAGGAGGAGGAGGAGAGGAAGAGGGGGAAGAGGGGGAAGAAGAGGAAGAAGAAGAAGAGGAGGAGGAGGAGAGGAAGAGGGGGAAGAGGGGGAAGAAGAGGAAGAAGAAGAAGAGGAAGAGGAAGAAGAGGAAGAATGAGGTGGAAGGGGGAGGGGGAAAGTGAGGAAGAGGGGAGGGAAAGGTAGGAAAGAAGAAGAAATTAGAACTGACTGATGTCTGCAGAGAACAATGTCACTGGCTATAAAATCCTTAATAGGTTGCCCTTAATTCCTTCCTTTCAAATAAAACTCATGTTTTTTTGCGCAGAGAATTTTCGGATCCCGACTTGATCTCAGTGCCACATGCCTCATCACAGCAGCTTAATAAGGGGATGGCATGTTCCATTAGCACCGCGTTACAGCAGGAAATCCAGAGAAGCCTGCAAGTGTCCTGAAGGGTTACAGCATGGGAAGCTCAGGGTTCCAAAACCACATTCTCCCTCCCATTTCCAAGTAGACAGGGCCTCAAGAGAATCAATCCGTGGGTATGAACTTGACAGACACCAAAATGTTTTCCTTCCTGGCTATGATGCTCTGCTGCCATTCTCTCTCAGAGTTACATTTCCTATCTTGGACTCACCCAAGAGTTTCTTCAAAGACTAGGCACTTTGATTACAAATTCCCAAATAATACACTTGCTATCCAGAAGAGGTCAAAGTACATAATGACAGTATCATCTTTGCTTTGGTTGAAAATCTTTTTTCAAAACAATTTTTCCAGATGAAATTAAATTTCTCCTGGAACAAAATGATAGTCAATGTTCCACTCATTCAAAGCCACTTGGAAAAGTAATGGATCCATTTGGATTTCAACCTTCTGAGTCATGTGGGATGCCCTGATATTTTTGCTTCAAAATTGCTAGCCACTTCCTATTGTTTTCATGACACTGCAGAAGATTTATAGTTAGTACTTCTGATTTTTTTTCTCTCCTAATATTTGAATTCTCTCACTTCAAAAAAGTTGCAATCATTTCTTTGTAGATATAAGACCACTGCGTTGGAACCTGAGGTACACCCCTCTTGTGATCAGAAAGATGCAAATTAAAGTAGGAAGTAGTATTAGTAAGATGTCTACTTTTCAGACACCGAATGTTAGCCAATATGTGCAGCAGCAGGGACTCATGTCTTACCCAGAAGAAATTCTAGTGTGAGCAGTTGGAAAACAACTTGGCACAACTGAGTCAACCTCAAATTGTACATATCCTATGACCCAGCATTTTCACTTCTCAGTCTCTACTAGAAAACCTTTAACAGATGGGTATAAATAAACATACACAAAATGGCTCAGTGTGGCACTGTTGGCAACAGTGCAAAAAGTAGAGGCAACACAACCATTCTTGAGAAAGATAAATGAGTAAGTAGGGTTTTACTACTTAGCAAAGGAAGTGAATAGACTTCTGCAAACATCCACAGGTATAAAATCTCAAATATGTGTTTTTAAAAATGCAAAAGAAAAGTAGAGCATGATCCTATTTAAGGAGAGATTTCTTTTTTACACACACTAACACGTACTCATTTATAAAGCATTAGCAATAAAAGTGTCATCAGGAATGATATGTACACACTGCAGAATGCTGGTCATCTCAGCAAAGGCAAGAGCAGAGAGGGGAGGAATACACATATAGCAAATACTGGAAAGATCAATATTGCTTTTATCCTGATGGTGAATAAAATAAGGCTTGTTATGTTTTCTGTCTTGCCTTACATTTGAACTATGTCATAGTCTGAAACTTTTCAATCAAAGGAAAGGTACTTTTTCTGGCAAAAGAGCTCATCTCTGAAGGGAAAGCAACAACTGAATTGGAGAGGAAATTTTGGAGTAAGACTTGGCTAAATTTTTCAGTAAAAGGCCAGATAGTAAATATTTTCAACCTTGTGAGCATTATGATCACTGTCTCCATTGCTCATTCTGCCCTTATAGCACAAATCAGCCATAGACTAAAAGTAAATGAACGTGCATGGCAGTGTCCCAGTACAATTTCATTTGCACTAACAGATTTCAGGTTGGATTTGGCCTTTGGGTCATAGTTTGCCTCAGTTTACACTTGCTGGGAGGTAAGTGGTTCCTGCAGATAAGCAGTCACGGGCTTTGAGGATGATCATGAAGTTATGAAAATCCCACATCTGTCTCTGGAGTGAGCTGGGGAGTTAAAACACTACCTTCTCATCCTAGGAATCAAAATTATTCAGGAAGTACCTTTAGTTGTTGAGGCTGTGGCAGTAGAAAACTCATAAAAATAATCCCCAGTGTTTAACATTGTTGGGGGTTTTGGTTTAGATGTTTTGTTTGGTTTTGAGTGTTTTCACTTGAGTGGTGAGAGCCAGTTTATTTCACATGCACCTATGAATATTTAGCCCTGAGTGATTTCTTTCAACCTTCTAATGATGTGCTGTAACCCTTAGGTCACAGAAAATTTTCGGCTCCCATCCTGTTTACCACTCCTCCACAGCCCAGTCTTGCCTTACACTGACCTTTAAACCACAACAGGGTCACTCTGGAAGGGAGAGCAAGAGTTCACCGCACCTCTGACCAGTGACCTTTCCTCATATGCATGTACCTGTTGGAATGGGTGATCCGGCGGTGCTGTGCCCTTTCCTAGAAATGAGGAAGCTTTCCTGATCCATTGCAGAGCTCCTCTTCAGGTCTTCATATGTCTAGAAAGGGCTGACAGAGGAGGGGTTGTGACTATTTAGCTGCCTAGACACTAGACTGCTTTGGCCTGGACAGCCCTTGTTCTTGCATCTACAAAAGCTACACCCAAGGACGTTCACTTCAGAGGAAAGTCCTTCCACTACTGACTGCTCTTGTAGCATAGTCAACTTTGGCCAAAGCAGTCTGCTTAGGCCATCAGTATTTACAGCCCTGGCACCCCTTGCAAATTGCCAAAAATGTCAGGCCAGAAGGGTGGTTAATAAAACCAACAGAATTTATTTATGAGCTTCTTCTGATACAAGCCAAACACAAGATGTGAAAGTAAAAAGAAGTATCCTCATGCTGTCGTTCCTGGCAGTCGTGACAACATTCCTGAGAGGTTAATTGTATGCCAGCCATTTCTCCAAATAGCAAAGGGATCCAGGACAGAGCAGGACTCTTCAGGGATAAACTCAGGTCTGGGAGGCTTGTGTGTGTAGGGAGTTTGGCAACATGAAGACAGAGGCATGTGCACATTTGCTCCTGCAGTGAACCTATACAAGCAAGAGCTGGGGAGTGCCACTGGTCACAGCTGACTTAACTGCTTGAAGTAAAGAGGACACATCCTAACAGTCACTGTGGCAGAAGCACCTCTTCCCTGCTTACTTCTGTTGAGATGCATGATCCTTGGTGAGCTTGCTGCCACCATGTGCGAAGGAGAAAAGAAATGAGGAAGGAGAGGGAGAAGAGCCTGACT
Organism: Fukomys damarensis; assembly: GCF_012274545.1. Lineage (NCBI taxonomy): Eukaryota > Metazoa > Chordata > Mammalia > Rodentia > Bathyergidae > Fukomys > Fukomys damarensis. Next base: position 14,482,971 of record NW_022900923.1, read on the forward strand.
TGGCTCCTGTCACCTGGATGTCATCAGAATCTTTTCCTTGTCCTGAAAACTGGAGGTTTGCTCTTATTTCCAGGCGGCCTGTGAGACATGACTTCTAGGGGTGTGCGAGCACCACGTGTTCTGAAACTGATTGAAAGCATTCAGTTAATGCCTGTTGTTAATCACATTTGATGCTGCTGACACCAAGAGTTCTTGTCCCAAATTGATTTGAGCATGTTTTAGCTCTATTCTCCCCCTGATAGCAATTTGAGCCTAAGGAATCAGAGCCTCTGCAAGCTTCTCCACGGTGCATGTGAAGCTGTGGCAGTGACCCGAAGCTGAGGACCAGGCGGACTCTGTGAGCCTTGCTTGGCGGGACCCACAGACTCTTGGGTGTGTTCATTCAGAATGTTAATAATTTCAGAAATTATTAAAATGGAACCCAAATACTTTCTTTTTTAAGAGCCTATGGAGACCACAAATCATTCTACAAACACAATAAGCGATGTATGTTGAGCAAACCCAATACTCAGTGTTTGCCACAAGTCTGCTGGAAGCGTGGTCACTTTCATAGGACCCTGCGCATGTGGAACTTAAAGATTCAGTCATTGTGTTGGACAAAAGGTTTTCACAGGAAGGAGAATGAGGGGAAAGAGGTGGAGGAGGAGGGAGAACAAGAAGAGGAAGATGAAAAAAGAAGAGGAGGAAGAGAAAAGGAGAAGAGAGAGTAGAGGATGAGAAGGAGAGGAAGAAGGGAAACTTATTTCCCCCTCTCTGCTCTTGGCTTTTTATGCCTTTTTCCCAGTGTCACACACACACACTACCCAACTTCCATGCATTTGTTTGGCAGTTTCAGCACCTGGAGGAATCCTACTTGGATTTTAGAGGACTCGTTTAATTATTTATTCCTAGACTCCTCCTGCTTCTCCTCCAAGCACAGCCCATGCTTTTTCATTATACTTTCACATCCCTTAGAGTCAGGAGAACTAGAGTTAGTCAGCTTTCTCTTATTGCAACAAAATACCTGAGGTAATCAACTCAAAAAGAGGAAAGGTTTATTTTGGCTCAAATCTTGGAGGTTTCAGTTCATGGTTGATTGATCCCATTGCTTTTGGGACTGCAGTAAAGCAGAATATCAGGGCAGGAATGTGTGGCAAAGGAAGCTGTTCACCTCCCGCTGGCTGGGAAACAAAGGAAAAAAAAAAGAGAGAAAGGGCCCAGGGTTCCCAAATCTCTTTCAAGAGTACCCCCACCAATGACCCAAGTCCTCCTGATAGGCCCCATCCCTTAACAGTTTCACCACCTTCCAACAATGCCAAGCCAAAGACAAAGCCTTTACCATGTAGAACTTTGGGAACATTTAAGATCCAAAGCGTATCAGGGAGATATTGGAATTTAAAAAGTCTACCACAGCACTCACTGATGAATTAATACTTCACCAATAGTTGATGTACAGAGCCTCTTATTGCTCTGACCTAGTCTAGTAACAGTGACAGCAAAAATAGTGTTAGCATAGCCATGCTACACTCATGGAGTCCCTGGAGTCCAGAGCTGCGATGCCTGGATTCAAGTATTTTACCTACTGGCTTTGTGATCCTGATCCTGTCACTACCTCAGTTTCCTCATCCAGAAATGAGGGAAAGTAACAGCTTATTTCATGGAACTCTGATGATTAACCCTATTCACACATGAAAGGCAACCAATGTATACATGTCTGATGAGTACTGAGAACCAATAAATAGTATTTATTCTACTATTAATACCTATATTAGCTTAGAATTTGAAGTTTCTTATAATTAATATTAAATTTTCAGTCATTTTTATACACTTACGTATAACAAGTACAATATAACCAATGTATACTATGTAGACAAATAATGATAACAGTGTGCACGTTAATGAATTGAAATCTGTGCAGTTCTTTCTATGGATAGTAAAATACAAAGAGAAGGAATGAGTAGAGGTGACAAGAATGATGCTGATAACAGGGATCACGTTAGGAAGCACAGCTGTGAAATGACATGAGAGTCATCTCTTTTCCTAGGTGTCATTAGTCCTTGATTATTCAGGAAAATACAAAAATTTTAAAAATTTGAATCGAACTGTGAAGTCCATCTTTCAGTTAAGTCAAAGTTTGGTTTTTCCTCTTACCAGACAGGTTTTAGGAGGATTTCTCTCCAAATCTCATTTTTGTTGAACTTAAAACATAGTCTACTGATACTCACACTGGGAAAAAGCCTTTGCGTCAGCATTAGATGATTTTCATGTGGCCATGGAGATTTCTTAACTCCTGCTGTGAATCTAATGTAGGGCTCCTTCTATGTGAAGATGTTAAATGCTTAGGGCTGTTTACTCTCTGTATGTCATAAAGAGCCCAGAAGAAATTATTTTCTCAGCCATGTGCGTTTCTAACTTTAGTACTCATTCTTAAAAGCCTTGTGAAGGTTCCCTTTACTTTTAACTGATTAATTTTTCTCATCCTACCCATGATTAACTTTGATGGCCCTGAGGAGGATGCCAGGTCTCCCGTGGTTACTGCAAACCCGGGCAGGTGACTCAGACTCTGGGTCTCAGTTTACTTCACCATGAAGAGGATCCTAAGATGCTCCAACTGGGGGTCAAAAGATGTGCATGCAAAGACCTGCACTGGCCTGTATTAAAACACAACACGGGTTAGGTAATGACCTTTACTGGTACTTCTCCCGGCTGAGTATTCCTCACTGCATTTGCTTTAATTTTTTTTTTTTTTCTGTGATCACTCGATTTATACGTTTTCTAACAGAGGTAAGAATTGCTTCCTGACCTCTCTGCCTTCTGGGCGCTCTTCAGGGTAGCGTCACAACTGTGTCCGAGAGCACAGTTCAGTCCTCTCTCCCTTGAGCTGCTCCCAGGCACCGGCAGTCAGCCAGCCCCACCTGACTGCGCCTCCCAATGAAGCCAGCACGCGTTCAGAGGGAGCCGGGACGCCGCGCTCCGTCGCCTCCCTCCCCACCCGCTGACTCTCTCCTCTCGTTGCAGAATGTTCTGGAAGCTCTCTCTCTCCTTCTTCCTGGTGGCCGCGCTGGTGAGGGTGGCTGAAGCCCGGAAGAACCGGCCGGCGGGCGCCATCCCCTCTCCTTACAAGGACGGCAGCAGCAACAACTCGGAGAGATGGCAGCACCAGATCAAAGAGGTGCTGGCCTCCAGCCAGGAGGCGCTGGTGGTGACCGAGCGCAAGTACCTCAAGAGTGACTGGTGCAAGACGCAGCCGCTGCGGCAGACGGTGAGCGGCGAGGGCTGCCGCAGCCGCACGATCCTCAACCGCTTCTGCTACGGCCAGTGCAACTCCTTCTACATCCCGCGGCACGTGAAGAAGGAGGAGGAGTCCTTCCAGTCCTGCGCCTTCTGCAAGCCCCAGCGCGTCACCTCCGTCCTGGTGGAGCTCGAGTGCCCCGGGCTCGACCCGCCCTTCCGACTCAAGAAGATCCAGAAGGTGAAGCAGTGCCGCTGCATGTCCGTGAGCCTGAGCGACTCGGACAAGCACTGAGCCGGCCGGGCGCAGCCCCGCGGCGTCCTCGCCCCGAGCCCGA
>NW_022900923.1:14486538-14496830 GCF_012274545.1 Fukomys damarensis
GCCCTGTGGAGGCGAGTCTCCCGGCCTCGCTGTGCACCCCACTCGCTCCTCCCTGGTGAGGCAGGCGTCACTCCTGCGCGGAGCCCCTCGATCTTGCCCCGCTGGTCTCCGGACCTCTGGCGGGTGGGCGCGTTCATTCCCGATTCCAGGCTGCCCCGGGCTGCTGCTGCGACGCCGGTGTGGACCACGTCCGTGAAAGGGATGACCGTGGACGGAAGTCTGCTAATAAACCCGATAGCGGGAAGGCGGGGGAGCAACTTGGATCAGGGAGTGGGGGCCTCGCTCTCGGCAGGCCGCGCGCTCCCCACCTGCAGACGCCACCACCTCTCCCTCCTTCCTCCCCCGTCCCACCTGTGGACTCAAGATGAACTCTGGTGTGCATGCTCTTACCGCTGCAGTTAGAATATTATCACACACAAGGTCTCTATATTAACGTTGGTTTTATAATTGACCTATATTGTAAAGAGCTGTTAAAAAAAAAAAGTATTCTAGATCTATCCATGTATTGTTTCACGTGTTTTGACCCTGGCTTTGCAGGAGCCTTCTGAGTAGGGTGGAAATCAGGTGACGATCTGCCCAGAAGGTATTGTACTCAGAAGTCATGCCTGGCCAGCAATTCACTGCCATGCACCTATTTTAGATTGGGCAGGGAGATGGGGGAGTCATGATTTTACTTTAAATATTGCATCACTGAAGGTACTAAAGCATTGCAGCACATGTAGAAATTGAGTTGGGATGAATGAGCTTGGGGAGAGAGATTTATTGGGAACTTCTTAATGCAAGCCCCCTTATAATTTTAATATGCATATGTGGGGGGAGGCGGTACTGTTTTTACCGCCATGGAACTAAGAAATTAAAAAAAAAACACATTTCCTGTTAAAGAAATATTTAAGAATATAAGGAATCAAGTCACTTTGTGATGCTGGGGGAAGTAAAGGATAAATATATAGAAAATAGTTATCTAGTTGAACAGTCCTAGAGAAAGCAACTAATATCCTTTCCAAAGAACAGACTTTAAAAACTGAACAAACAGTAGGTCCCCTTTTGTTACTCTAAGGTTTTGTTGAACTTTCTGTGTTTTGGTCCCTTATATAAGAAAGTTGACATAATTTATTTTCCTGCAAATTATACCTACTTTGAGTCCCTTTGCTAAATTGACTTAGCAAGGCCTCCCTGTGAGTGATGTTTATGGGGTCTAATAAATGTGAATGAGTTGTCATTGGTACGAGGCAGCGTACACTAAAAACGTTTCACTGCAACTTCCAAGCAAGTACTCCTGCTGAAGGTTTGGTTGCTTAGTAAATGAGAGAGACCCTTCACAAGCTGCTCTGGGCACTGAGGCTTCCTGACACTACCCAGTCAAGCAGATCTAGTCTGTCACCTGGAGAGCAAGGATTGGGGTGAAGTGTGGCGTGTTGGTGATTACTTCCTGCTGCTGCACCGAAGTTTTACATTTTGTTATTTCTTAACTACCATTCAAAAAAAGACACCTGAGCACAGGCTGTACTCTTGTGAAGGGCATCCTTGCCTCAGAAATGCATATTTACAGGAGGCAGAAATGAAAAAAAAAAAAATCACTGGGGCTGGAACCTGAAGATGGAGACAGACAGAGAGGGTTTACAAGGTCAGGATTGATTTTCACATTTAGTAGAAAACTTCAAGTCAGACTCAGAGAAGCTGTGAAGGGAGGAAATTCATGTGATCCTAATGCAAGTTGATGGAGGAGAGTGGGAGGGCAGCAGAGGAGTCTCCGATCCAACTGCAAGTTCAACCCTATCATTTTATTAACACAGAACCCACATAGGGGAAGGAGTAAGCTAGGAACTCACAGAATACAAACCTGAGCCCTCTCTTGGAACCCATTTGTGCGTGTAGCGATGAAAGCAATATGATATGCTGCAGGGTGAATCTCCTTTGGGGGGTTATTGTATGTATAAAGTTTACCTTCTAATGGCTCAAAGTGTATTTAATTGTTTTCCGTTTTGTTTATAAATGAAAAAAAGCTATAAGTATAATGTAATTATTTTATAGGTATACTATTAAATTATAGAACAAATAAAGATACTCTAGGATTATACGTGATCCTGGTGGGATGTGCCATAAAAGTGGAATTCTAAACTTGTTTCAGTGGGGAGCAAAGGGGTTCTGTGTGTTAGAGTGCATTTGTCCAGCCACCAAGAGTTCAACCCCTGGCCCACATCACATGACATCATCAAGGATGACGGGGGCCTGACATCATCAAGGAAACTCAGAATCAGAAGCTGAAGAAGTGGAGGTGGTGGGACTGGCTGTTGGTCCTGGTCTGGGGAGCTGCCGCTCTTCTACCTTACTCCCCACCAGTGGAAGACAGGACGTCCTCACCGTGCCCTCTCAGTAGGAAAAACTGCAGGAGGAAGCCCGGAGAACTGCTCAAGCAGAGGCTCACTGTCAGCCTCCCCACTTCCCTTTGGCAGCCAATGTACTGCTCTTGTCTCCCGCACGGGCCCGAAATTGTCACGAGTTTTGTTCATTTTCACACTCAACCTCTCGCTGGTTTTGACATTTCTTAATTTAAACAATTCTTAGTCTCACATTGTTGCCATTTCTCTACTCATTGAACTATCTGCCATTCGAGAAACTCGATGATCAATAAACAGTAAGATCCTTCATAAAACTGCACGTGGTTGACTCACTGTATGAAATTCAAAAGAATTAAATTTAACTTAGTGAGAAATAATTCATCTTTGTTTATTAAATGGGACCAGATATTCTGCTTTGGCTTAAGCTATTCCAGTCTACATGGCTGATTTTTAAGTTATGAAGTCAATGAAAATGAATTTTTGCTATCGAATGAACAACTTTGTGCTCCTAGAAAGTTTGCTGATGATCAGTGTCTGCATGAGAGATGACAATAAGGCCAAATCAGAAGTGATGCTATTCAAACATCAGGTCATCTTCTTCAGAAGACTCTGCAACCTCTACTGTTGTCACCCTCCTCATTCAATTTGTTGGTGACTATTTCTCAAGCACAGCAGGCTGTCCATCCACTTTACCAAAAGCAAAATATGGAAAACCGAACTGTTTTGTAGTTGGGGTGTATCCATGGATGTTTCTGGTTTACTAGCTTCTCTGGTATTCAGCCTAAAACAAATAAAATCAGGGAACTCATTGTCACAATTGTTCCTGAATCCCGAGCTCCCTATCTGGCCCACCTTCGTCTACTTTCTTAACAGAAAGGCGGATTGAATCCAGAGCTTTCATATGGAACTTCTTTTTATTTCATTTTATTTTTGAGACAGGGTCTTGCTAAGTGGCTAAGTGGCTGAGATTCAATTTAAGATCTTTCTTTCTCAGGCTCCCAGAGTCCTGGGATTATAGGTATGCACCACAATGCCAGGCTCCTTCAGATAGACAGATCGATGACAGATAGATAGATAGATAGATAGATAGATAGATAGATAGATAGATAATAGATAGAAAGACAGATAGACAGATAATAGGTGATAGATAAATATCTAAAGATTTTAGTGGGAGGGACAGGGGAAATATTTCTACTATATCTTGTCTAGAGTCAGAAATTTCCTGAACATTCATAAAGTTTATAAAATTACACAATCTAAGGTACATACTGTAGATGCTTTCCAAGACCTCCAATGTACTTGTCCCATATTTTTCAACTGGTCCTACTACAGGATATCATTCATAAGATAGATCAGTAGTGTTTTACGGAATGTCCATATAACCCGAGTCTTTTCAGTTATATTTTGACAAAGGATAATAAAATATATATAGGCCAGAGGCAAGACCTTGAACATAAATTGTTGTCTATCCCAGTGCAGAGTATATCTGGCTCTCCTTCCCGATGGGTCTGGCAAAAAAAGAAGGCCAATATGGTGAAATCAATGGAAGTTTAGAGCAGCCATGGTAATAATCAAGTATTGGAGAGTTTCATTGATTTTTCCCATTGCCTCTGGAATTCAGCACTGCTTTTTTGTTTATTCTTTGTTGGGGTAGGAAGCAGTGTCAGAGTTTCTCCTTGCCCTCATCACCACAATAATCCTTATCTAAGAGGTTAAGGAATCAATGTGAGTTTCAAAACTACCAAGAGTGACCCTTGAAATTATGTATTTGGAAATGAGGGAAAGGAGCAATCAGCCATGGAGCAGTCGGTCCACTGAGAGCCACATGTTAGTTCGGACACTGGTCGACCCTGTGTGCCTCTGCCGCAGTGGGGAGTCATGATGACTCTCTTGGTCTCCAAGTATTAGTGTCAGTTGAGACCCAGTGTTCAGTAATCTCAAAAGTGCTGGGTCCTTTAGTTCAAAGCATATTTACTTGAAGAATTGGTCCACAGTTTCCAGGGTAAGGACCGTAGGAATATCATATGGGTAGATGCGTCCCCATATTGAAAAGGCTTTCTCATAGGGAATCAGTCACTCTTTAAGTCAATGTCTGATCTGGAAACCAGGCAAGGAATTGCAATTTTTATTGGGATTCTGCCCTCTCCCTCACTGATTTATTTTGGCTGTATGAATTAAACAATGCCCTTTTTGGCAGTACATCTAGAAACATCATCTTCTATTAACCATCTCCAAACTGGACCTCTGGGTGCCTATGCAGTACCACTGTGATTTGGAACAGATGGTCCCACATTACTTCTGAAAGCTGAGCATTACAACCTGGCTTATGTTATTTTGAGATCTTGTTGTTCTCCTAGCCAACAAATAGCCTTGTTTTTATAACACAGTTAGCCCTGGTCTACAGATAACAGGCACTGCCAACTTCGCTGCAAAATTGTCTCTCCTCTCACAAGACATCCTGGGAATGCAGTTAGCTGACTATTTTGTTTATTTTGTTTCATTTTTAACTTTACATAGCCAATCCACTTTAGCATGGTTACTTCCCTGGGCCTTTGGATGCTTTTCTACACTATACACCATGGCAGCTCCTGTATTTTTATTTCATTGAACACTGATCACAGCTTTTGGCATCCTTTAAGAATCATCCTGACAGTTTATTATCACTGTTCTTGGCATTTGCTGCAGACTTGAGCCTTGAATCATGGGCGATGTCTCCCCTGATGACAAGTATCTCTTATCCAACTTAATGTTCTCCTCCTTTCTTTACCTAGCAGCTTCCAGACACACTCCCCATGCTTCTTCTCCTGGTTCCTGCAGTAACTTTACTGTGTACTCCTCTTACCGCTTAGCCACCCCAGCACTTCCCAATGGGGCTATGAGCCTAACTACAGGTCTATGAGGTCCAGGGAAATTTGAAGCTTCAGATTTTCAACTCCATCTCTCCAGGTGTACCTCTCTCAATTTCAAGGGTCCTATTTCTTCCCTAGGATGACCTTAATTTTTGCACAGGAGACTTGTAAGAGCTGACAAGGCAAATTTTTCTGCAACGACACTCCTACAGCCAGAGCCTTCCTTTGACTGCAGGAACTAGGGCTTAATGAAATGCTCAAGGAAAACACTGCCTGTAGCTTTCACCTTCTGCCTGCATTGGCAGTTAATCACCTTTTCATTTTCTCTTTGACAACCAATGCTGCTTGGAAGTAGGTACCCAACCCCAGCCCCAGCATCCTTATAGGCACTTGGTTCCTTCTAGTTTTTAAGCACCAAATGTGTTGTACTAGCCAGTGAGTTCCTTCACTAGTGGCTTCTGTGGGAAAAGCTGTAGCAATGCCCTGGGACAGTCTGGCTTGGACTGACAATGAGCCATCTCCAAATCTCTCATTGCAGTACTCTTCCTTGAGCTTCTTCTGGATCTATCTTAGGTTGGTTCTCTAAACTCTGAGAGCTCTGAGTAGGTTTACTGGTAATATTTGCAGGACATAGACCACACCATTAAGAAGGTGAAGTAAATTGGATTGTGCAAAGGGCAAAGAAATTTGGTTACAAGTGAAGTCTTGCTAATCCAACAGGGAGTTCTGGAGCGTGGGTGGCATTATAAATTAATTCAAGAGGACAAGCTGTAACTCATAGCAAACAGTCACTGTTTATTCAATAGGTCTTCTCCAGAAATGCGACATGCATTTCTCTCCATTAAGGAAAACTCTCAGTGAGGAATCTAACTATGTGCTCTGGACATGATATTTTCAGTAGGAAACAGAAGATGGAATGAAATGAGATGGGTGCATCAGCCTTAAAGAGGATTCTGAGCTGAGGACCATACAGTTCCTTGACTGTGTGTTGGGAGGAAGGGCATTGGAAGAGGGAAGAGACAGAGAGTAGAAAATATGGAGGTCCTTGAAAGAGGCAGAGGAAATTTCACCTGATCCCACAGGAAGTACAAAATCACTGACAGATTTGATCTAGGTTATTTAAGTTCAGATACGCAAGGCAATTGGAAGGAACAGAATTGGACAAACCAATTCATTGGCTCCTGTAGGAACATAGACTGATGATTAGCAATAGACCTGATTATAGAATTGGAGCTGAAAGGAAGACGCAAGAATGAAAATTTTTTGTACATTATGAGGATAAAAGTGGAGTATGTCAAAAGATTAGGAGCCCATCTATACAACTTTGAGTTTTTAATTTCAATTTTATTGGTACAACTTAGGTATGCATAATGCTCACATTCATCATAGGGAATTTGTGCCTGTACATGATGTATCTTGATTCCTCCTTTTTTCCCATCAGCCTCCCCTCCCTTCAACCCTTATTCTCTTTATGTGCAAAAGCGCTTTTCCCATTTTTTCCTTCTTTTCTCATTTTTTTTCCTTCCTTCTTTTCCCCCTCACCTCTCAAGTTCCCCCTTCCTTTTTCTTTCTTTCTTTTTTTTTTTTTTGGTACCAGGGATTGAACTCCGGTCCTTGTGCTTGCAAGGCAGGCCAATGAACCGCTGAGCTAAATCCCCAGCCCAAACTTTTGTTTTCATTTTATCCTTTTTTCTAATTTTTTCTTTTGTGTGTGTGTGTGTGTGGTACTGGGGATCGAACTTGGGTCCTTGCGCTTGCGAGGCAGGCCGCCGAACTGCTGAGCTAAATCCCCGGCTCCCCCTTCCTTTTGAACAAATTTTTCTTATTTCACATTGAGTGAGGACCTGATATTAGATGAATGGGCTTAATGGGTGTTGGGTCTGCAGTGAGAATGAAATCATCTAAAGGAAACTTTCTCTCCCATTTGAAGAAATAGGACTGGGACTCGAGTGAGAAGCTAGACATGGAGAAACAGATAATCAAAGCCAGAACGTCCATGAGTGTAGATGAGATGTCTAATAGGGAATAGGGATGAGTAGAGGGCTGAGAAAAAATGCTCCTTTAAGAGAGGAGGCGGAGAAAACATCACAGAAAATGAGTTGCATTCCTCAGGTAAAGTCTGCCTATTTATTATCTGACTCAACTGTGGAACTTTATATTCTCTGTTTCAGTGGCTCCCCTCTTGCTATGCACAGAACTTCCAGCCCACACCCTTTCCCTCCAGGAAACTCTGCTTCCACTCAGTATTTCGGCTCCTTCATTTTGCCTGGTGGCAATGACCTCTCTGCTCTTTCTCTCTGCCTTTTCTCCCTGGTGAAATGCTGACAGCCTGCGTTCCATCTGCGGTTCATATTCCTAAAGGAAAGTGTGTTCCGTGAACACACCCACACATCTGGCTACAGTGGTGCACACCTGCAGCCCCAGCTACTTGGGGGGATGAGGCGGGAGGACCATTTCAGCCCAAGAGGTCAGGGCCAGCTTGGGCATCATAGCAAGACTTCATTCTCAATAATTAACAAACAAGCAAAGTAGGCGCACAGGAAATCTTCTGCTTTGGTGTCTCTGTGAGCATCCTGTAAAGGCCTCCTGTGCTCAGAGGCAGAGCTTTTAGGAGGTGATCAGACTGGCTGTGGGGTGGCTTGCTGTTAGGAGGTGGGATCTCGTCTGAAGTGGGTCACTGCGGGTGTGACCTGAAGAGGTGTAACTCCTCCCTTCTCTCTCGGCCTCTTGTCTGCCTGCCCCTTCTACCACGCCGTGCTACCTTGGAGCCAGCCACCTATGGCCTAGACGTAAGCCAAAATAAACCTCTTCTTCTTCAAGTTGCAGGTGTTGTGTATTTTGTTCCAGCCGTGAGGAACATGAATGACTAAGACATTTTCCTAACCACCACCCTCATCTGTAGACTTCTGTTGCCAGGGCATTCTCCCAAGAGATAAGACTGTAGCTATTCCAAAAGATGCAGTTGCTAATTTGTGAGGGGAAGGTACTGGATACTGAGTAGCGACTTCAAATTTTATGGGATCTTTAGCAACTTTAGCGAAGTTGGCAAGTTATACGAATATTTACATCTGAAATGTCTCGCTTTTTTTGTTGTTGTGGTACATTTATATTTTAATTTTTGTTTTATTTGAGGAGCCTAAGAATGTATAACTTTTGTTACCACAGGCACACACACAGTGGCGTCTGTTTTCTTGTGTGCTGGAAGGCCCCCTGTTAATGGCATGTGTGTTTGTATCTATCATGGTATTGCATAAGCTAAATATTAACATTTTTGATTTTCACCTTTTGCTTGAAAAATCTGAGCTCCCTAGTGCAAGGAGATGCCGAAATTTACAGAGAGCATTTACAAAGCCAAATATATGGGTATGAAATAAAGAATTGCATGGTGAGATCTGATTCAGAATAAGACAAGCCATTACAACGTGGTTTTGCTTTGAAGTGGTTTAAACTTATTACCTATTTCTGACTCCAAGATGCTAATCACTAACATGATTCTCACCGTTGTGTAGCCTGTAAGGTGTAAATTGGCCCTATGATTGGCTGCATGGATTCTCTAGAGAACATGGGTGCATATAGCTGTGGATTAAAGCATCCACAGAGGGCATGAGGGCAGTCTGAAGGAACTCCAAAACTTCAGTAGGCGGGTCTGCAGAAGGTATACAAAAATGCGCCTACTGTGAAGTAAGCAGCCTAAGGGTGCTGTGGCATTCAGACCACCAGGGGAGAAAAAAAAATGTGCTTACAGATCACTCTGGCTTTTATTTATTTATTTTTTCATTCTTGCCACAGAAAAACAAGGTTGGCTTTCCACTTTCCCAAATGGCTCTGTGTGGTGGTCCAGTGAGGGAAGTTTCCTGATCATCCTGGTAGAAGACTGCTCAAAGAGTTGCTATAGCAACTCAGAGCACCATAAACCACCCAAACACACTGTCTTCTTGAATCAGCCTAAGTGACTGGATGGGTATTGTTTGATATCTGAAGTGAGGTACAAATGAGATTCCAAAAAGTGAATTATGAAATATTTCTGTACTTACTCCTCACATGACACCAAATCCAAAGGAATCTAAGGAGATCACTGTAAATAACCTACTTTCTCTTCTCTCCCTGCTCACGAATCCTTGTTTTGTTACTCCTCCAGAATGAACCAATATTATCAGTTGCTTGTAGTGCCTCCAGAGAAATCCTCTGTATATCCATTTCTGGAAATTCAGTAATAACCTTGCACCCAGTTTTACACTAATGAGAGTGCACTATCTGTACTTTTGTACCATATATTCCAGGGGTGGTGAACCTATGGCACGTGTGCCACAGTGGGTTGTATGTATCATTGAAAGCTTTAAAAGGTTCGCCATCACTGATACGTACTTTTTTTTCACACCAAAATGACAAAGATGCAAGGGTTCTTTTTTACAGATTTCCCCATTATCAATATGTTGTACATCTTCTATATCATATATAAAATGTTTCTCATTTTCTTCTTTTTAAAGCCAACGTCATTACTTAGAATTTTCCAATATTTTGCTATTAAAGCACTCTCACTTTTAAGAATATTCAATACATAGGACCTAGTTCCTCTTTCCAGAGTCTTTTTCCCTAAAAAATCTTTTGACTCTTATTTTTTATGTTTGATTTTGAAGCCAACTTTACTCTTGCCCTTTCTCCACTTCTCTTACCTGCTCTCTAAAAAGCTATTTTGTTAGTATTATTATTTGGATTGCATTAATTTCGTAGGTATGTTTTAGGGAGTGCTGACATTACCAGTGCCTTTTAATTTCTGCGGATCTTTCAAATATTTTAATAAAGATCTTACAGAGCTTGTATTTTAAGTTTTTCCTTGATGTTCAGCTTTTCTTTCTTCCTTCCTTTTCTCTTTCCTTTCTTTCTTTCTTTCTTTCTTTTTTTTTTTTTTTTTTTTTTTTTTTTTTATTTTTTTGTGGTTTTTTGAGACAGGGTCTCACTGTATAGTTGAGACTTGAGACTATCCTGGGACTCACTATGTAGCCCAGGCTGGTCTTGAACTCACAGTGCTCTTCCTGCCTCAGCCTCCCAAATTCTAGGATTACAGGTGTGTGCCCGGCCTGCTTCCCTCCCTCCCTCCCCCGCC
>NW_022900923.1:14496879-14579023 GCF_012274545.1 Fukomys damarensis
CCTCCCCCGCCTCCCTCTTTTTTTTTGGTACTGGGATTAAATCCAGGGCCTCACAGATGCTGAGCACATGCTGTACCACTGAGCCACACCCCCACCTCTGGGTTCCTCTTCAAATGAGTGTGGGGAGGGGGCATTTCCAATTTTGTCTTGGTAGTAAACATTGTTTGCATACATGAAAGTTCTTGATTTTTGTACTTTAATTTTTGGTGTAGTCAATTTATAACATCCTATTGTTTTCTACAACAGTTATGCTCTGCTTCCTGAGTATATATAATCTAATCAGCAGCAAACAGAAATTATCTCATCCATTTCAAGCATATGCCTTTAATTGTTTTCATTCATCACCCCAAAAGTGATAAATAGCAGCAGTAGAACTAGACATTCTGGGCTTTTTCCTAGACTTTAATGAGATTACTTCTTTTTGTTTGTTTGTGGTGCTAGGCAAACACTGTACCACTGAGCAACACCCCCAGCTCTGAGGGCAACACTTCAAATACCTCTCCGTAATGCGGAGGGCTGACTTTACCTTGAAGTATTCAATCATTTCAGAACATAGTCATATTGTTCATACTTTTTTCCCGAAAAATGATGTTGAATTATCTAAACTTCTTTTTAACATTGGAAGAATTGACATAATTTATACGGGCTTTGCTTTTAAATACTCACATAATAAATAGCCAATGGCCATCTGTGTGTGATCATCCTAGCCTTCCAGAAATAACCCACTCTTCTCCTTGGTCCTCCTGATGTTTGCTAACACTGTGCGCAGTATTTTCAAAATGAGTTTGTCCTTCTTGAGTAATCACTGATGTTTTAGTCACCAGTTAATTGCAGGTGGTGTGAATTGGGGGGAAGGCAGACTTCCTTTCAAGCTAGCAAATATTTCATTATGAAGGAAAGTGGAAAGTACAACATATTCCAGCTTTTGTTACCCAAAGGTGTTCTGGTTTGAAGAGTAAGTCACTGGTCATGCTACTTAAACATCGCAGCACTTGACATTAGTTTACACCATTTTTTGTCTCTCCTACTAGAACATGACTTTCAATGAGGACAGGACACTTTCTGTGCATCTGTTACTTTCAAAGCATACAGCAATTTCTGGCACATATTGATAACTCAACATGAGTTTATTGAATTAAATAAATGAATAGAAAAAGGCAAGGCTTTTAGCAAGTTTGTAGCAGTCTCTGAATTTCTCCCATTTTTTATAATTCTGAAAATGTGGTACACTTTGTAAGTATAAATTACAATCGTTAGCTTTCCATTGTGGAGTTTGTTCACTCCACCAATATCTGTGCTTCCTTTGAATTCTCATATCCTAGGCCTTCACTGGGTTTTCATTGTTGAAATCTGCCCTTTACCAGACCTTTCAGTGAGGTTTTTGGATAATCACCTCTCAGTTTTTAAATATCTGAGCACATGCATCTCTGCTTCCTTCTCATCAGTAATTCTACTGGGTACAATGGTCTTGATTTCTTCCACAACTCAAAGACATTATTGACTACTTCCTGATGTACATTGTTGCTGAAGACAAATCTGCTTTCAAGATAACTGCCATTTCATTGCAGGTGAGGTGTTCTGTCTTCTCAGAGGTTTTGCAATCATGTCTTTACCTACAGGGACATTCACTGTGACCTCTTGGTGTAAATCTGTCATTTATCTCATGTGGCACTTACTGCACACATTCAAGCACAGAATGGGTCTTTCCTTGATTCTAGAGAATTCTCAGCCACCATATCCTCAAGCTACTGTGTGTCGTAACATCTCTCTTAGTTTCTTCTCATTGGATCCTTCTTAAATTGCAGCCTGTCTATCCTGTATCTTTTATCTTTTCTTGCCCATTTAAAAACAATCTCTCTGTGGAATTATTGCAGAGAATTTCTTAGTATCATCTTGCAGGTGACTAATTGTCTCTGCACTTGCATCTATCTAGGATCCAATCAGCTTATTTATTAATCAGCTTTCCAATTGCTGGACACACTATCTGACACCACAACTTAAAGAAGGGGAAGTTTAGTTTGGCTTACATTTTGAAGGGATTCAGTCCATGGTAGGCAGGCTCCAAGGTAGAAACATCATGGCAGAGGGTATGGAAGATCAAAAGTGCTTCGTTCAAGGTGCTTGGGAAGCGCTGCTAGGGAACAGTGCCAATGAGGACAGAGGGAGGGACTAGATAGAGACCATGGGGCTGTGTCTTGATGATCCACTCAGAAGTGTGGTTCACTAAGCCCTGGGGTTCATCCCAAAGCCAATCAAGGTGAACTGCTACCCTAATGCCCACAGCTTTCATAATTTTTTCTTGTCTCAATTAGATTTTCCAAATGTCATCACAGATCCTAAATATAGTAATTACCAATTTAAATTTTGCCCTCCAATTTGCATTTGTGAAGGTGAATTCACTTTTCCTCCTACTGAGACTTACTGTTCTTGTTGATAATTTTTCTGGAAGAATGTTTTGCAGACTTACCTTGACAGGGAATGTATGCTCTTTTCCCTCTTACCCCTCAACATCTAGCCATTTTATGTCATGTCCACACATTCACCCCAGATTCAGTCTTTCTGAGTTGCACTGGGTGGCTGGGTGGCAGTGACACTGAAGATCTTACACTGTAGACGTGACCTAGGTTGGTCTGCTCTGTCCTGCCGTCAGATGTATGCTGCTTTGTGACTGCCATATCCCATGGGACTCAACACAGATATTGTCACTCAACTCTTACTGGTAGGTAAGTTGCACTGCAGGCCCATGTCCCTGGAAGTGAGTCCTCTATTAATGGGGCACACTGGTTCATTTTACCATATAGTGGGGCTGACTCCCTCTGCCCATGCACTTTGCCTTGCTGCCTCATCCCATCCACCAACCTTACCTATGCTTTAAAAAATATATTTGACCTTATTTTTCTATTTGTAAATACAGGAAAACCTCAAGTTTCAAATTCACACCTTATACTTCTTCAGCAACAAAGTCTAACATCAAAACAAAGTCTTCCACACTTGGAGCTACTTAAATGTTTTAATTATGATGTAATTAAATCTACATTGAGCCTCTCCTGTCCAATGTCCTTCTGTGATATTGCTATAGCCTTTACTCCTATCCCTTTTCAACTGTGGACTTCAGCTCTCAACTCATTTGTTTCCAGAAGCATTTGGCATAGGTAACATCTCATCCTGCTTAATTAATAGATTCACCGAATATCTGTTATGCTCACGAAGCTGGGGAGACAAGTGTCTAGAGATATTCCAGAGCGAGGGACTACTAAAATCAGATATTATAATGTGAGATAAACAATTGGAAAATATTTCAAGCCGAGGAAAGCATAGAGCAAGACCTATTAGTTAGGTTGGACCTTGTAGTGCCAGTATCACAGTATACCACAGATTGGGTACTTTATAAAAAAATACAAATTTGTGTGGCTTTCCATTCTGAAGGTTGGCAATTCCACGCTCTATGGGCGTTATGTGGTGAGGACTGTCCTGCTGTATCTTTCATGCTGTGCATGAAAAGAAAGCATGCACAGAGTGGTGCTTTTATAAGAAACCCACTTCTTCCTCAATAACCAAAACCCTCACCACCCAAGCACCTCCCATGTCTCTGTCACCTAACACTTGCATTGGGGATTAAGCTTCCAATAGTTGAACTTTGCGGGGGTACAAACTGTAGCAGTTGAGAAACGGTATGACATGAAAGGACTAAAAGTATTTTAGTCTGGTTGGAGGCTGGAATTCAAGACAGGTTAAAGCAAGAAACGTAGCTCAAGATGTAAGGGAAGAACCAGGTCACTTGTTTCAGCCACAGTAAAGACTAGGGATAATATTTTGAGAGCACATAGCTTAGTGTATGTCTCCACTAAAATATTTTAAACAGGAAATTCAGATTAGCAGGTGTGTATGTTAGAAAAAAAATTTGTGTTAATGGGAGAGCACAATATGTGTGCAAAGCCAGTCTTGGGATTTGAGAACAATTAGTTGGTTATTAAGGCAATTCATGAGGGTTCTGAATAAGAACTTGAGTACAAGCTAAGTTTGGCTTTGCAGACTATACATTTTAAGGTATTGTGAGACACCCACCTGGAAATGTTCAGAATGTCTTTGGGTGCTCAGGATGGAAATCCTAGTTTAGGAAAAAAGAAGTAAATATTTCGTCATGATTTTGAATTTAGGTATCACAGATGAACTTAAGTTTTTGGATCCATGAAATAGCATGTAAGTTCATACATATGAATCTGCAGACTAACTTAATTTCACTCCTCTCTCGGTCCTCACTGCCCCTCACTCCCTGCAAATGTTAAATATGGTGGCTCTCGCGATGGCTGGGACCTGAAATATCACCCCAAAGTCGTGTGTGTTTGGAAGGCGACTTGTGGAAGGGAGCAGTGCACTCATTGGCAAATTCAACTGCTGGTGAGTTTAGCAGGTGAATGTGCTTGTAGGAGGCCAGGCCTGGTCAGAAGAGGCAGGACACTGGGGCCGTGGCCCGGAAGGATGTCCTCCCCCTCCCTGGCTCCTCCCATCTTTTTCTGCTTCCTCGCTGCCATGATATATTGATTTATTCTGCTGTGCCCCTCTGCCGTGCAGTTTCTTGCTTGGAGCCAGCTGACCACGCACCGTAATTGTGAGCAAATCAACCTCTCCTTCTTTAAGTTGTGGTATTGGGTATCTTGTCCCAGTGACAAGAAAAGTGACTAAGACGCTATTATTTTCTAAGTATCCTCATACACCATGCACAGGACAGACACAAAAAATATTTTATTATTCATTTTATTTTCATATAAATTAACATCCTAAAAAAATTGAAATAGAAACACTACATACAGTATTGCACAGAGCGATTTTTGTTAAATGCCCTATTACTTCATTGAGGAATGGTAATATACACATTGATGGGACTGAGGGGACAGGAAAACTACAAAACAGAAGAAAACCACTACTGTTTCTGTGCACTTAAATTACAAACTGAAAGGTAAGATACCATACTTTACATAAATACAAACATAGTTATGATTTAGAACATTGTTTTACCGTTTAAAAATCGCTTTCCATAATTGGTTTGCAAAAGCAATCGATTTTCCCCTTTTTCTACAACCATAACTCTCAACTGATATCATTAATAGAAATAATAATAAAAGCAACTATTAATGTTAGAAATAAACATCAAAATGTATCATGAGCTGATTTTAAAATACTCTCAGAATGAGTGGAAGATTCATGTATTTTTCCTCAAAGTAAAATAAAATCCTATCTTGACTTCTTTTGGTAATGAATCATTACATTCCCACTTTCTAGCTTTAATCACCTGCTGTAACTCATCATGATAACCTCAATCATGTCAAAATAAACAAGGAAGTGTTTTTCCGTAATAGGTTCTACATGGATCCAGTGAGTACCCCAGTTTTTCTTGTTTTTTTTTTTTTAAATGAAAGTCATGTTTGGCAATTGTATCAGCATCATTTATTTAAATTCTTTCAAACTACCGAGTGACAATTTCCTTGCAAAGTGTAAAGTAAAAGATAAGGAGAGACATACCTTTGATTTAATTCACCTCTGTGGCAATAAGCTTTTTATAGGCTCTCATTAAACTTAAACCTCTGATTCTGTCTATATTAAATAACTTATAGGAAACTATTTCTTCTTTTGCTATGTGTTTTTCTATTCATTATCTGACTTGAGTTAAAAAATGATAATCTTCTTTCACAAATATATAGCTATGGAGAGCAACCCAAGAGTTGGGAAAGCACTGATTATGATATATAAATGGTACTTAGATTTTTAAAATAGAAAATTTATAAGGTAGACATGAAACAGATACAAACAATTCACTGAAACTACGACTTCTCCATGAATCTGGATGCAGTGACGTGGAGTGTTGGCTAACAGTACAGAGCAGTGTTTCCGCAGTGAGAAGTCTCACAGAGATACTAGAGGCTGACACGGAGCATGCGCAGAGCCAGTGCAGACCCTGGGGCTTGCACACGCTGTTTGGGGCTATCAATGTGATGCCATAAACAATTACAAAAAGAAAAGGTCTGTAATTCTCCACTGGTCTCCACCGATCAATAGACACTAATTCAACAATTGGTGAACTGTCTAGAAAACACAAAGGTTATGCAGGAGGCTAAGAGGGAAAACCATCAGGATGATGTAGTTTCCCTCCCTCCCCTCAGGTCAGTTGAATTTTGTGGAAGTTGTTCCTCATTTTCATCCTTCTGTTCCTGGTTCAGGTTTTCATGCTTATCTTTGCTTTCTGAAAATAAACATGTCAGATAACAGTTGTAGTGAGAAAGAAAACGTTTTTTTTGAAAGTATGGAGTTTCATCAAATGAGATCTTTTTGTCAAATTCTTTGGGAAAAGATTAAAGACCCACCCTATCCATGAAGTAAAAAAATATAAGTAGGACCTGCTTTATCTTTTGAATTTTACCAAGACAAATTACCAAATATTTTTGAGGACAAAACTTTTTAAATTTAATTCCTGACTGATGTGAAGGAGTGCTAAAAGATCTTTCTCATTCTTGCTCCTACATACAAACTTAGACACATGAAAACATAATCAGTTCATTTCATGGTTTATGTGCTTTAATTCCCTTGAAGTCTTATAATAACATGACTGAGGTTAACTAATAACTAATAACTATTCCTCCTCATTAAATACAGCTTTATGATTGAACTTTAATCTGATTAAAACTATCATTAGATAAAATTAATTTTGATACAGAAAAACTGAAGGGAAAATAAGATTTTAAATGAATATATAATTCCTACCTTTCTCTACGTAGGGCTATTTAATTGTATTTCAATTTGGGTTAACTTGATGTCTTTTCCATTCAGGCTACATTACAGCAATACAATTAAAGATGTTCCTGTTCGAAGGCTATGTTAACTTTTTATTTAAAACAGCACCATTTACTGGTGGTCCCTTCAAAACATGCCACCAGACATCTACAGTATTGCAAAGAAATTGTTGTTTTAACCCAGCTCTTCTCTGCAAGGGTGCACAATCTGACATTTTACTTTACTTATTTATTTTTTGGTTTTTTGAGACAGGGTCTCACTACATAGTTGAAACTGACCTGGAACTCACTATGTAGCCCAGGCTGGTCTCGAAATCACGGCGATCCTCTTGCCTCAGCCTCCTGAGTGCTGGGATTATAAGTGTGCGCCACCACGCTTGGCTGGCATTTTACTTTAAAGGAGGAAGTGAGCAAAGAGGAAACAGGCTCCCTTGTTGATCTCAACCTAGGGACCACCTTTGTAGAACCATCTGATCAGGCCCAAGCACCCCTGGCAACGCACAACATCGTATGATGCAGTTCCCATTGTGTTTTAGATCCCAATGCAGCGAATACCACAGCATAGTCGCTGTGAGGTGCAGCCTCGGGTTGTGATCTGTGTGCAATGAACAAGGCATAAGACGATCTCTTGTCTCCAGCAGTGCACACACACATGCGTGCTTCCTATATTAATACTCTGAAGTTTTGAACACTGCATATTGAGATTCTCTTAACTTTCTGAGCCTGATTACAGGCATAAAGAAGAGGAGGCGCTTGAAATTAGAAGCTTATCATTGGTCAAAATTTAAGAGGGAAATTACTGAACTTGTGCATACTGTGAAGACAAGGTTCAAAGACAAGCGAAATTACAAGTGAAAAAGAAAATGGAACACTTACAATTCCAGAGTCATGCCTTGGCTTTATTTTATAAAGCGATTTTCCTTTTTTCTGCCTACACACTTCTTCAGCTTCTTTTACTCTGAGTAGGAAGAAGAACATGGATTTAAACAGAAACATAGATCGTTGGGATGCACCCCACTAAAGATCCGAGTTCCCGGAGAAGCATCATACGGTATCTGACACTGACACAGAACACAGACTGTGAGGTCTTCAACCTCTGGAGGGAGTTGACTCGATTATATACCCAGGATTGGTACCATTATATAAATCAGAAATATTAACATATTGCCAGAACCATTAACACAATGAAAGAGTATCATATAAAATTTATATGCTTATTTAAAATTATTTCAGACTCACTTTCTACACTACACTATGCATAAAAGTCACTTGTAATGAATTCTTGGGCATTGTCTAAAACTTGAGATTCATCAAACATGGGAACCAATCATTATTTAATCGATAACAGAAAAGAACAAGCAATAATAACATTTCTAGGATTTCTTTTCTACATAGTTCAAGGACAATAGCATTGGATTCACCAGAGGTATAGCTGGAGAGGAAGTTGTCTGGAGATAGGTCCTATATTATTTGACATTGATGATGCCCTAACAACTTTGGAGCTCCATGCTCCCTCAAACAACAAAAGGGCTCCACTACATGTAAAGTATGATATTATTACTCACACTTGTTGCAAAGACTAAATGCAATTTCATTTTAAAATTTCTTCATAGATTGAAAAGTACTACTTACAAAGCTATCTTTGCTACAATTAAACAAATAGCAAGAAATCTTGTAACCTGGGACTCTCTTACAAAAAGAGTGCTGCAAGAAGGCAAATAACCTGGCAGGTTAATTTGTTTTTTAATTCTTGTGATTCCCGCCCCCAGGAATTGAAAAATGAAGCATTTCTGGAAAAGCTAAACAGGCTGTGGTTTGATACTATGAAAATACATTTCATATAGATTTCCCAGTCCAATTTTCTGAGATAAACTATAAATATACTTCTTGAGTTTGTAGCAAATGATCTAATAATGGAATTCATCTTCTCTACGACTGACTCAACCCCTCATCTTAAACAATAGAGTGAAACAATCCAGGTTAGCAGCTCAAGATTGATGTCATAGTTTATGTTAAAGCATGACAAATGAACATAATTCCTTTTCAATGTAAAATGCCTGCGGAGTTGATATTGTTAGTAATTCCAGAAAATGACAATTTAGAAGATACTTCATTGTTACCATTTTTATTACTTTCTGTTCAAGCCATAAATTGCCTTTAATCCTTCCTATAAACATCTAAGACAAAAACATTTTCTTTATAACAAACGGAGGATTTCAGAGTCCCCGTCTTCCTCTGAAATAGCTACCAGTAAATTTAAGCTGAAGTATTTGGATAGGGAATTAAGGAAACTTTTTTTCAGCACTTACCAAAATCCAGTAGATCCTCTCTTAAATTTACTTGAAGCTCTTTAAAGCATTTTGTAGCATTAAAAAAATAAATGTACTTCACAAGTATTTAGATCCTCTAAAGTGCCACAGTTTTGTCCCTATCCTATTTGTTCTGTTCTCAAAACACATTTTTGTAAGAATCACAGGAAGCTGATTCTAATACAAACATATTTCATTTTACACACAAGTTAATCCAGTCATTTCTTGTGGCAGACACCGCAAACTGAGGAGAATGTGCGTCAAGGGGCCTCACAAGACCTTCTGGCTCATCCATTCATTTGACAAGCATTTAGAGAGCCTGATTCCAGATCTAGGCCTTGGGTGCAGCTCAGTTATATAAGGACAATTAAACTCAAAGTCTAGTAGGAAAGAGAGACACAAGCAAGAAACGGACAATGTACTAAAGAAATCACCAAAATCTGCGTAAGGAGTGACTCGCCTGGATGAGGTTCCTGGAGGTGGTGGGCAGGAGATACGTGTGCCTTTCTGGGTTTGCTGATAGCTGAGCCAAATGAGAAATATTGATTGTTCATACTTAGCTTGGAAAGCAAAAATGACACCAAGGGTGAAAGAAAAGAAATATGAAGTCCCGAAGAACATACGCAAAAGTTGACCAGTGTCAAGGACGCCTACTGAGCTTCTTGAACTGTGAACAGCTCTTCCTTTGGAAGCCATATGAGCCCCATACTACTGACTGGAGGCAAAAGCTCATATTGGCTGGCTGGTTTCTGTCTCGGATTCTTTTTTTTTTCTCATTGAGTTTATTGGTACTTTTTAGGCATACAGTACAGTTACTTTCATCACTGGGATCTTGCACTGTCTCAGATTCTTATGTGTCTGATGAAGGTGAGTGAGATACCTCTCCCTAAACACCCTAGATACGCATCTGTAAGTAATTTCAGGGGCCGAACAGAGAACCAGGATGTCAACAGGTTGCTCTTCTCATTTAGGAGAAGACTGGTGGATAATGTGTTGGGATGTGGCTCTCTAGGCCCACTCTTACATAGTCTGACCCAATCTCTATGGGGTACAGTTGTAATGAGCACCTAGGAGGAGCCGATGTAGATGGCCCATGGGCCCCACTTTGAGACAGTACCCGGTGACTGATGGAGTGACACTCCCAGGAGTCCAGCATGACTGACCTTGTAGGACAATTCTTCCTCACCCCTCATTTCATCAAATCACAACCCAGGCCCACACAAACTTGCTCACTGTGGCACTGTGACTCCCATCACCCATGAACTTCCTAGTAAATGCTACTCCTGTCAAAGCCCAATTTTATTTCAATGCAATTCTGACAACAAGAAATGTTTTCCCGCATTTATACGGGAATAAAGAATGTGTCCTCAGGTCAAATACACTGCCAGAACTGGCAAAAAGAAAACCAAAGAGGGAGAAGTTGGTGTGGAGAGGGTGAGACAGCTGCCAATGCAGTGTCTTCTTACTTGGACTATCGGAAGAAGGTGGGCAGCTGCAGGATTGGGCTTGCTGAGTAACCACTCGTGGCCTTCTGTCCTCTTCTCCTCCTACCTCACCCCTCATTCGATGATGCCTAACGTTTCAGAAACAGAGCCGGGAAAAGGTGTTCATTTTACAGAAAAGCACCACAGGCTTTAAGTGAAAAGGCATGGCGGAGACCGTATCTATAACTACAAATAAAAAATGACCTATATGTCCCACTTGGAAAGGAGGACAGAAGTAAAAAGAGGGCCAATGCTTGGTTTATAAAGAGTAAAAGTAGTCATCACTCCAGAGAAAGTACAGAGATGAAATTATGCCTGGCTTTATGAAGGCAGTCCACAAGCTTCCAAATTTTTCCTGGGCTTCAGTTGAATCTCCAGACTCGATGAGGTCTGGGTATTGTAAGAGTGACAGATCTTGTATGCGATTTATGAAGATCTGTTCTTTTCAACATGGTTTTACTCACCCAAAAAGGTTCAGCCTGGACAACTGCTAATCAAGATTTTACCCTATAAAAGACCTAAAGAAGGAAGCAAATATTTTAGAATGACATCTGTAATAGGCTTATTTTAACAGCTATGATTTCCATTCAGCAATCTAGATAGAAGAAGAAAAATATGAGAGAGATCAAATCATATGATAATGAAAAGAAACTCCTCATTCATCACTTTTAGTGATTTCAGATAAACAAAAACAAAAACAAAAGCAAAGTACCACCAGAAGAACCAGAGACAGGAAAGTAGGAAACGCAGAATTCTCTTTTAGAAGGAAGAGAAGAATAGATAATGGTAGATAAGGACCACAAAGTTTTATGTTAATATTTTTCTATAATATCTTTGTCTATGCACCTACACAAAGAAAACTATGCTGAATAAATTTCAAATGTATCCCTTAAACTTATCCTTCTTTTTAGCCCATCGAAGGACTAAGAGTAACTGAAGAAAATGAGACATTCTGTTTCTTTTGGGGGAAAGTCCAATTATGAGAAAATAACCAAAAGACATATGGAATTACATTAGACAAAGAGTAGGTGACAAATAGTAGGATAGCCATCTTTGTCCAAAAGTAAAGTTTTATTCTGGCAAAGGAATGTGTGATTTCCAGATAATGAAAATATGTTCCCTGCAAGGACCAATCTTTATACGACCAATTTAGAATAAAGTCCTTTTTAAATGAATTACACTGTTTTTTTCCATAAGTAGACTGAATTTTTACTTGGTGTCTTGTGTCATCCTGGAAAAATGACTGCTGAAATGTGCCTATACAAGGCCACCTCCTAAGATAATCAAGTGCCCATGCAATGGCCCAGCAGCCTGTACTTAGCTGGCTCTGCTTTTTATATTTTCTCTTTCTCCCTAAGATGCGAGGTTGTGATCATTCTCAGTAGTGCCAGCATGCTTGCCTTAAGTAGAACCTCCTTACAATGATTTCTAGCTTCTCTACAGGAGGAAAAAAACAGGTATTTAGGTTGATTTAAAGGGCTCCTCAAATTAGAATAGTAAGATTGAGTTTAGTTCTATCTAAATGAAAGGAGTTCTTGAACTTGAAGGTGGGAATTTTAATTGCCATAAGGCTTCTCCCCAGGTTCTAACTCTCACATACTTTGGGGAGTGGAGCTGTGCCTGGGAGACTGGGGATGGGGAACAAGAGGCTAATTTATGGGAGACAACAAAGCTGAGTTTTTAAGATTATCACTTTTGAAGATATTGCATACCTGGTTATGTTGCATACCCCAACCTGTGGCTTCCATAGTTTGTCCACAAGGACAGAAAGGAATTCTGGAATGAATGTAAAAACCTGAAATTCAAGCTTATCGAGGTAAAGAAATGTGATACCATTAATTGAAATGTCAGAGCCGGCAGTGTCCAGAGATCCACCAACAGCAGAAGCAGCAAAGCTTTCTGTGAGGATTATGACTCTGAGGTTATGCCCTAGTTGAAACTGTTCTCTTGGTCCCAACAAAAAAATAAAACAAACAAAACATCTTTAATTCTTAAAGTATAAACTGAAAAAGATCCTTATGTAAAAATTAACTTATAAAAAAGAAAGGTGTCTGTCACCGAAAGAGAAGCCCCTCCCCCCGCAAAAATCAAAATGAATATAGAGAGAATTTGAGGCTTTGCAAATAAATAGCCTAAGTGGTAAAAGTGTTATTTGGTTTTAGGACATTAGAAGTTATTAAGCAAAGAAGATTTTAGTTCAGGAGAATCAGAATATTTTTAAGTTTACAAGACAATAGAGAGGAAAGATATAGGTATGAGAATAAAAAATAGTTCTTTCTATAGAATTTGTTAAAACTAATTTTGTATTTCCATTATTTTTTCTTTTCACATTGTGTCCTCATGCTAACTAGAGTCATTTACAATAAGGATTTTATTCAAACAGAGAGCCTTCTCATTTCTCTCCTAATCAAGATATATTTTCCTCTGCACTGTCCCTTTCTAGCCCAGACCCATTTATTGTCAGGCAAACATACACAGAAAGTTTAGTGTGATTAAGTTTAAAAACAGTTTCTGAGATGGGCAAGGGAGATAGGCTCTGCGCAGACACAGACAAGAGAAACCAGATGTCCCTGCAGCCTGCAGGCAGAGCCATCTTCTTCCTTCTAAAGCAAACGCCAAGCTGGCCTCAATCTTATCAAGGAAACAGATATGCTCTCCTCTTTCAGTCAAATGAGAAAGGGAGCCGCTTTCCCGCTACTAAACACTAATAATCAGGTCTCTTCAAGTACTGTATGTGTGTGTGGCAGACTGAGAGCTACAGCCTGCTGGCTCCGGCTCGCATGCTGGGAGTCACCACCTTTGTCCCTGGAGACATTTGGGGGCAGCATGGAGCAGAGATGCCACGGGTCTAGGATTCTTGACAGAGTGGAGACAGATGTCCTACAGTAAGCTAAGAGCAGGCAGAGTTATCATTATAACCATTCACAGTGTACTTCGCTGAAACATAACACCAAGTCTGCCTTCAAGTTTTAATTTTTCTTACCCTAAAGAGAGGAAGGCCAGAGGCAGAGATTCTAAACAAGGGTGCTTGGGGGTGCTGGCTTGAGGTTGCAGTTCTCACTCCAGACAAATGTAGGTATCAAATGCTTTGAGCAATTAAAGATGACTTGTGGAAGTTTGTTTCTGGCTCTGTCTTCTTTCCTTTATTATCATAATCCCTTAAAACACACACACACACACACACACACACACACACACACACACACACACACCCTGAATCCCCTAAAATACTATGACAACAAAGTCTACTGAAATGTCATTTACAATTACTATAAATAAAGCAAACATAAGTTTCCTCAGGTACATACTTCTGAAGATCACTGCTGAGAGTTTTCACCTTTTCAGAGAAAACAATGCATTTCCTACCTCTAGTGGTAACAGATACGAACTCAAATGAGTACAGCGCAGCTCCTGACAGGGAGGTGGCTCAGATGAGAGCAATGCGGGAGGATGTTGTGCTCTGTGGCTCCCAGGGACTCAAGCCAACATGGGGCCTCACACACACACACCACAGTCCACTCACTCCCCAGACACACACAGGCAAGTCAGTCCCTTCTCTCAACAATAGGAGTTAAAGTTTGAGGAATATTTGTTTTATTTTTTTATTTTTTGGTACTGGGCATCAAACAGGTCCTCGCCCTTGCGAGGAAGGTGGCGGAATGGCTGAAGTAAATCCCTGGCCCTGAGCAATATTTGTAATCCAAAAATCTATGACTCTGTGATAGCTAGATATGCATAGTCTATGCTTTTGTTCCAAAAAACTGCAAATGAGTTGCCTTAATAAGTACAGAGCAAAAGAGCAGAGATTATCTGTAGCAGTGTTTCGTGAAACCGTTTGTATGGGGCATGTAAGGGTGAAGAGATGAAAGGATCAGTCATTCACAGGAAGACACAGTAAACCAATCTAACTGATTTTCCATAGCCTGAATCTCTTTAATGAGTATCTAAGGTGATATTAAGGCCCAGAACATCGTAATTCATGGATGAGCCACCTCAGACGTGACTCCTTTCCCCTATATCTTTAAAGTGGCTATGGAGACATAAAAGTAGGCCAATGCAGTTGTGTCATTTTAAAACAAAACAAAGAATTCACACACATACATGCACACTAGCATCACCATTCACATCTACCTCTTCCTAACCAGCTAATCTATCAGCCACTTTCTAGTTTTTCTTTTCCTTCACCATGCTAATTATTCTGCAGTAGTTAATATGGTTCTAATTCCTTTAATTCCCTCACTTTTGGAACTTCATGGAACTTCTGAGTTTTCCAACTAACTTTCTCCACGTGGTTCCTTAACTTGCTACTTCTTGTGTCTTGCGCTCCCCTCATATGTTATTTTACACCAGGGCTTTATTCTTGCCTCTACAGTATCTGCGGGACATCTCAGTTTTGTAATTCCATTTATTTTCTGTATGGCAAAGGCTTTTAGATCCATGCCTCTAGCTTCCACCTTTCACCCAAGCTCCAGGTTCCCATGGACAATTCTTCTCTCTCACACGCCTGAGCCCTCGTTAAGGGTGTAAGTAGTCATAATTATTCATGAGCTCCTGGCTAAACTTCAATCTCTTCTCTCCATCTTCACCACCCTATGTGTGCCTGAGTAATAAACAGTTATTAATTATTCCTCAGCAATGGTTTTAAAATATGTCCCAACCTCTAGAATTCCACTGTCCTTAATTGTTTGTCAAGCCTCCTTATGTTACCTGAATCATTGCTATCATTTTCCTTTACTGTCTGCAATGTTCCCTGGGTTCCATGGATACAGAGCCATCCCTACCTTTAAGAGACATCTTTGCTAACTCTGCTCGCCTGGGACAGCCCAATCTCTTTGTCTCTTTGTCTCTGCTCTTCTGCAGGTCATTCAAGAGC
Organism: Fukomys damarensis; assembly: GCF_012274545.1. Classification (NCBI taxonomy): domain Eukaryota; kingdom Metazoa; phylum Chordata; class Mammalia; order Rodentia; family Bathyergidae; genus Fukomys; species Fukomys damarensis. The sequence continues at coordinate 14,512,331 of NW_022900923.1, forward strand.
AAAGTTAGTTTTCTATCCAAAGTGTCTCTAGGCAGGATTACACCTTCTATTTTTACAACCTCCTGTTCAGATTCTTATTTGAAGCAATACCTATGGCTATTTATTGATCTCTCTTTTTCCCTTTCTGAATAGCAAGTCCCTTGAGTTGAATGATCATATATATGCGTGTGTATACTCCCAGAGTTTAATGTTAAGGCTCGCACAGCTAAGTGTTCACTAGATGTTTGAAAAATAATCAACTCAGTGAATGAATGATGACGTACAGGCAAATTAGGATTGAGCTAGAAAAGATCACAGGAATAAATTTTGGCAAACAACTTAGGAATTGGATGCAAATATTTTGTTTTTTACATCTCTCCAACGAAACAGCTGAACTTCCCATTCAGTTTATACTAGCCAGCACTTTATTTGACTGGACTTTTGAGTTGCTGCTATGATTCTATCTGTAAATAACAATCTGGTTTGCACGAATGTACACAAAATTTTAATTCACAGAACAGTTTAGAGTATTATATATTTTCTTCCATCTTGACAGAACTGATTCTGTGTTCAGGATATAAATAGAAGAAGACTGTAAGAATGCAACATAAGATCACATCAATCTATCTGCAGCAACTCCTAAGCTAGTGGGAAAGATAACAGACATATTAGTAATGTTATCTTCACTTCATATATTTAAAGAATTGCCCATGGGATGTTGGTGGACCAGGTAGACAAAAGATGCCTTTGCGAGAGGATACTTAGGGAATTTACAGTAAAAAAACCACTATGCTTAAAGGAAATACAGGATGACTCTTTAAGGAAGATATTTTTGTTAACTTGTTTTTTATAGATCGGGAAACAAAAATTATAAATAAAGAGGGGAAGAAGAGGCTGAAGGGAGGGGAGGGGATTGAAGGAAAAAGTAAGGCATTCAGATATATCATGTACAGGTACAAATTCCCTCTCTAAATATGGTCATTATGTATATCCAAATGCACCAATACAATTAATTGAAAAATTTAAAAAATCATGACCTGTTGGTTTAAAATATTTAAAGTGATCACATTGTATATCACTGATTTTTAAATCTACGATTTAGAAAAAAATAAGTTTTTCTTATTGATCTTTTAATTCCATGTCAGGATTAGATTTCTACGGAATTTACAAGGTAGCTCAGTTGATGTGGGTTTAAGTCATGTAAGAATGACCATGTCCTTTTTGTGCATGCTGAAGATATTTTAGATTTCCTCAAAATAGTAAAACAATAATCACTGGCGCCACAAATTTATGATAGTAAATAAAACAAATTCCTGCCATACATGATGGCCAAAATCATATTTGACAGCAAAATGCATCTTTTATTACAGAAGAACACTGTTGTTTACTACACTTGACATTTTCATACAAACATCCTTTTATTCTTTTTTTTTTTTTTTTTTATTGAGTTTATTGGTACATTTAGGGATACAGTACAGTTACATTCATTGTTGGGATCATGTACCTTTACATGGCAAGTCTTGATTCTCATTTTTTCCCCTTACCTCTGCCCTCCCTTCACCCCCTCCTCCCCTCCCCATCTACAAACACTTTATTTTCATCTTTTCATTCTCTCACATTTTTTTCTTTTCCCTTTTTATTCTTCCCCTACCCATCCCACCTTCCCTACACCTTTAGCTCCTTTCTTCCCATTTCTAAATGTCAGTAATCTTATTAGAATCTTATGCATTGTTGCAGATTATTCACACCAGGGAAACTATTCGGTATTTACACATGTGGGACTTATTTATTTCACTTAGGAGTATATCTTCAATATGTATCCATTTTCCTATGAATGAATCTATTCTCTCGCTCTTTATGGCTGAGTAATATTCCATTTTATAGAAAAACCACAACTTCTTTATCCAGTTTCCAACGGATGGGCAAATAGGTTGTTTCCAAGATTTAGCTATTACAAACTGTGCCGCTATAAACATGGGTGCACATACTTCTCTGTGATATGATTCTTTTAGTTCTCTTGGAAAGATACCCAACAGAGGGATGGCTGGGTCAAATGGAACCTCCAGTCCAAGCTCTTTGAGGTATCTCCATATTGATTTCCATAGTGGTTGCACTAGTCTGCACTCCCACCAACAATGGAGGAGGGTTCCTTTCTCCCCACAACCCCGCCAACATTTGTTATTGTGTGATTTCTTGATAGCAGCCATTCTTTGTGGGGTGAGGTGGAATCTCAGTGTTGTTTTCATCTGCATCTCTCGAATGACCAGTGATGTGGAACATTTTTTCATATATTTTCTTGCTGCTTTTACTTCTTTGTATGAGAAATGTCTGTTCATTTCGGATGCCCATTTTTGGATCGGGTCTTTATATTTGGGGGGACTGATTGTTTTGAGTTCTTTATATATCCTTGATAATAGTCCTTTGTCTGAGGTACAGCTGGTAAAAATTTTTTCCCACATTGTAGATTGTCTCTTAGTTCTGCTAATGGTTTCTTTTGAAGTACAGAAGCTTTTTAGTAAGATGAGATCCCAGTTGTTGATTCTTTCTGCTAGTTCCCGTGCTACTGAGGATTTGTTCATAAAGTCTTTTCCTATACCAATGTCTTCCAGAGTTCTGCCTAACTTACTTTCCAGCAAGTTTAATGTTTCTGTTTTAATATTTAGATCTTTAATCCATTTGGATTTTAATTTAGTGCATGGCGAAAGATAAGGGTCTAATTTTAATCTGTGACAGGTTGATATCCAGTTTTTCCAACACCATTTATTAAAGAGGCTATCTTTCCTCCACTGAGGATGGTGAGCTCCTTTGTCAAAGATGAGGTAGCTGAGTACATCTGCATTGTTTTTGTGTCTTCCAGTCTGTTCCATTGATCCTCAGGCCTATTTCTTTGCCAGTACCATGCTGTTTTTATCACAGTGGCTTTGTAGTATAGTTTCAAATTGGGAATTGTTACACCTGGTGCCATGTGACTGTTGCCTATAATGGCTTTTGCTATTCTAGGTCTCTTGTGGTTCCAAATGAATTTTTGGATTCTTTTTTCTAGTTCTGTGAAATGTAGTGTTGGAATTTCAATTGGCATTGCATTGAATGTATATAGCAGTTTTGGTAGTATGGCCATTTTCACTATGTTGATTCTTCCTACCCAGGAGCAGGGGATATCTTTCCATTTTTTTATATCCTCTTCGATTTCTTTTTTTAGAGTGCTGTAGTTTTCAGTGTAGAGATCTTTTGTTTCTTTTGTTAGATTGATTCCTAGATACTTCATTTTTTTGGATGCTATTGTAAAAGGAATTTTTTCCCTTATTTCTCTTTCTGTCTGTCTGTTATTTGTGTATAGAAAGGCTATTGATTTTTGGGTATTCACCTTGTATCCAGATACTTTACTGAATCTGTCAATTAAGTCTAGAAGTTTTTTGGTGGAGTTTTTTGGATCTTCAATGTAGAGTATCATATCATCAGCAAATAATGATAGTTTAACTTCTTCCTTTCCTATCTTTATTGCTTTAATTTCTTTCTCTTGTCTAATTGCTGTGGCTAATAAACATCCTTTTATTCTTTCCACCTGTAGTAAGATATTTTTATAACTTGGTTTTATTCTTTTTTTTTTGCACATTGTTCAGCAAAGTTTTGATTATAGCTAGTGCAATATAAAGTTAAACTCTGTTAGAACATACACTGATTTTTATTGTGGCATTTTCTCCAGCAAAGTTTATACATTTAGATCATCTTATTTGGGGGAAATGTTTTGCATCTTATTTTTTGGAAAGACTTTTTTGGGGAGGTGTTGGGGAAACTCCAGGGCTATAAGACTAAGAAATTAGGTTATAGAGAGTTTATTCAATTTCCTCTCCATAAAACTCATAAAAGAGGACAACAAAGCTATTTATATCATAATAATTTAGAATTATGCAAGAGGAAGAGTGGCTTAATTAAGGAATAAGATGTGGGAGATAGAAGACAGGAATAGATCATGACAACACGCATTTTAAGGGAGAACAAAGGTCACAATTTTTTCTCTACTGGATTATTCCTATCTAGCTACAAACATGCCAGTTATCCTAGCATCAAAAAACAAAAACCGTCTCAAAAAAAAAAAAAACAAAACCTCACAAAATGAAACTTTAATCCACCTCCTGCTATAGCTAAGTGCCCCTTCTGCTATGATCCTTTACGTTAACAAAGCTCCTCAGAAGACCTGCTTGTGGCCACCATTTCTGCTTAATCACTCTGGCCTGAGACTGCACTTGTAGGTGTCCTCCAAAACCCCAGTCCAAAGGTCGGGTCTTAGCTCTGTCTTCCCCATGCTAACACTAGCCTCATTGTACACTACTCTTGCTGTGTGTCCTACTTATCAAAGTCCTAGCTTCATGAAGTCCACCAGACTACACATTTGGGCTTCCTTCCTGAACCTGTCTCTTACTCCTTTTCTCTTGCTCACTGTTCTAGTCACTTTGGCTTCCTCTTTTTGCTCCCTTGGCCTGGATGTTCTTCCTCCATATTTCAACAAGTTTCCCTCACTTCCTTCAGGTCCTGTTTCTGTGCTTCTCAGGAAGACATAGCCTGGCTGGATTATATGAAACCATTCACCTCTTATAAGGTCTTTCCTTGAAACCACTTTATTCTCTTGTCAGGACTCCAGTATATATTTATTGATGACTTGTCCCTACTATCACATAAACTCCACCAGGCCAGAAATTTGGTTTTGTTCACAACTCCAGTTACATATTGATGGGCCCCAGTAACGTATGTGGACAAGTCCTAAGCTCAGAGGCAAGAGTGGAAAATGGCATTTGGGGTTCTGAGAAAATGGAAGGCAGCACTCTGGGGAAAATTACAGGAAAATGAAAATGTGACTTCCCATTCCCCTCATGTTTCCCAAGATCTGCCTCAGGATATCCATTCTTTAGGGAATGTGCCTCAGGTTGGGCAATACTGATTTTGAAATGGTGCAGCTTGGAGAATTGCTCCCAGAGCAAGAAGGCTGAAAGATAGGGCTGGGCAGCAATGAGAAATTGAGATGTGTAGTCTGCATGCAAAGAAACATGGTACCAGAAAGGGAATGGCTGAAATATCAGGTTACAAAGCCCAGGCTAAACAGGATACTAAAGAGATTTCAAAACAATTAATATAACTAGGGATATTGAACTAGGGATATTATATCAAGGCAACAGAACACCAGATAGCATCTTCATAGTTAACCCAAAATAACCAAAGATTCATTAAATGGAGAGGGACTTGATTCATCTCTGTGGTTCTAGAGAATGAGGGCCAGAGAGTACCTAGTTCAGTTAACCAGATATCCATTCATTCTTCAATCCTTTACCTACACCCTTGCAGCAGATGGGTTGCAGAACTCAGAACTTTTCCAATTTTAGACGGGAATATGGTATTTAACACTATCGAAAGGCTCTGGCATAGCATGGATTAATCAAACACATATGAGTATTTTCTGTATTAAGCATAAGAAACTTCACAGTAAGTGGGATGAATAAAAACTATGAATACCTTCCTGGAAGTTAAGGTTTTGCTGATGGATGTTTGTTAGACATCTACGAATAAACTTTGGTTTCCTAGGTTTTTGGGTCTCCAAATTGTAGACAAAGAGATTATGACTCTTGTTGTATCTTGAATCTGGAATGTCCTCCAGAAACTCTCCTGCACTCGGTGTTGGGTGCTTGGAGGTGGGTGGATCACAGGGTCGCTGTCCTCATTCACTAATGGGTTCAGTGCTGAGTGTCCTACTGGGAAGTAGAGCCTGGTCAGTAGAGGCGGGCATGGGGGGCCATGACTAGAAAGGTTTATCTCCCTCTCTGGCTCCTTTCTTTGTTCTCTGCTTCCTGGGCTCCATGACATGAGCATCTTTTCTCCAGGCCAAGCCCTCTCTCATGCCATTTCTGCTGAGAAAGGTGATCATGAACAGAATTCACTAAAAACTGTGAGGCCCCCAAACCTTCTCATCCTTTAAGATGTGGGTGTTAGATATTTTGTCCTGGAGATGAGAAAGTGACTAAGACAAGTCTGGACTGTAAACTTAGGAATGAATCTAGTTATATTACAATTATTACCCTAGGAGTTTGTCAGTTCCATTATTCCTGGTGGAGAACTGATTAAACACTCAAGTAGAAAAATGGAAAACAGTTCTGAATAATTAAAAATGTGAATGGGAACACTTCATTCTTAGATTTTCTAAGATCGGCATCACTATGAAACTTTTAATAACTGTTCATCTTATTTCCTCTTTACTACTGTCCACCAGATTTTTGATGGTCATGTTTCTGCCTTTCTTAAAAGTTTTGAGTATGGTGCAAGCTTCATTCTTATCTGAATGTCTGGGATGTCCTACTCCACTATAATCAGTAGCAAAGTATGCCACGAGTAATTTTATTTTCTTTACTATTAACAGATGAAGAAGAGAGCTTTCTTTTAGTAGCATCATTTTCACTGACTTGGGTTTATATTCTCTTCTGGGTGGTTGTGTAATTTCCATTAGTTCCCCATCCAGCCATCTGTCTGTGATATTAAGAAACTGCCACAGTTATTTTTGATTTTCCATCAGTACTAGTTAGCCATTAGATCCTGGCTGATTTTCTTTATATAAACCCAGCTCCAACTTCTGTGTTGTATGCTAAGCTATGCTATGCTATGCTGGTAGTTTTGCTTAGTGCTTAATTAAGACTATCAAGACGTTAAAGAGATCCAAAGAGGCATGGGCTTTGTCTTTAAAGGCTCACAGTGCAACTGTGATGTAAGTAGAGATGTATACTCTCAGAGAATGAAAATTGTAACTTAACAAGATGATCAGCAGTGATTGTGCTGGCAGAATAAAAAGAAACAATCCTACACTGATTGTTATGAATTCACACTGATGAATGCATAGAGCTCCATGGTAAGAATATCTTTGGTTTCGTTCTAATTATTAAGTAGTAGAAAGCACCATTAACTGAAGAAGATGTAGACTCCCCTTGCTGGCAAAGAAGTTTTCAAGTGATTTCTAGCCAGGGGTGTAGCTCTGTGGTGCCACACCTGCTTGGCAAATGCAAGGTCCTGAGTTTGATTTCTGGTACCAAAAAAATTAAAAAATCAAGTGATTCCTAGCTTCTTTATGATCTACACCTTCCATTTTCAGCACTAATAACTTCCCTCTCTCTGTGCTTCAATTAATACTCACTCTCATCCTTCTCTTTTTCCAAGTTCCTCCCCACAGTTCTACACTTGGAGAGAAGAGCACTTGGTTCATACATAATATTTAAAATCATATTTAAAAATTTTAAACATCAATAGTATTACTTATAATATTACTCACTTGAGATGAGCTACTCACTGCATTAGAAATCTTGCATTAACAGCTCTAATACCGAAGAGATCGCTACTACTTCACAGATCACTATTTTAGTTGTGCAAATTAGAATACTAAAGTTGACTAAGATTAAAGTTTCCCAACTTGTTTGGCAGCCCCCTAACTCAGCTTTGGTAGTATAAATTTAAGAAGTAGTGATTGATAAGGTAGAATTGTGCAAGTTTTGGCTTCTATGAATTTAGCTGTAAATTTCCTGTTGAAAAACAACATACTAATTTTCTGTTTATTTCTTATTGAATAACAGTATATTAATGACAACAACAGTAGCTGTTAGCTTTCCATAGATGAGACTGCGCTCAAGCTGTTATATTCAGTGGGTCACTTAATTCCCTCCGGGAACTGGATACTGTCTGTACCTTCATTTTACAGAAGACATGTACTCCCAGAGACAAACCAAAGCCAGGTCATTTGAATAACAAGCCCAGCCTTTTACTTCCTATCATAGTTGGCCTTAATAAAGTGAAAATGTTGAGAAAATGAATCCAAAGTTGCAGGAAATATATTCATTATAAACTCGGTACAGAATTATGAGTGTTTTTGTCTCAAAAACAGCACATGTTTAAGAATGCATCAGTATCACTGACATCTAGTCTGACTTTTATAATGAAAGCTTTTGAGTTATCTGTGAGCATCAAAAATTCTCTTAACTGATGAAACACGCTTTTTCCCTAACTACGCCTCAACTTATTTGCCTCCCCCACACACTTGGAAAACTTTAAAGTGGCTGAATGGAATTTTATCAAACTTTCCAAAAATGTTCACCCCCTAGGCAATTAGAATTTGAACTCTAAAGGTTAATTTTAAAAAATAATTCCAACTAATAAAATTAAGATCTACTATGAATATATTTTTTCAAATAAGTCTTATTTTTGCAAAATATGTGTTGTCTAGATACACAGCGATAAGCAGAATATTTTAAAGATTAAAGAGTTAGTCCTTATACTTTTCTATTTTTTTTATTCAGCAATTTTTTGAAGCTCATCTCCAACACATTTTGTTTTGACAAATTAAATCTTAGGGGAATGGTGACTCTCATTTATAAATTTCTATTCTGGCCAATTTAATGTTGGAATGAATGCTTATTATGAAATTTCAATGACTTAAAAGTAAATGCTTATACAGCTTAATTTTCAATTTATATCATCTTTCAAAGTGATAAGAATGCAGCCTATCTTAGATCCCATATTATAAAACAAAAATACTAAAAGAATTTAGATATACAGAGCAAGACACTAAGTCATTACTGTAACTGAAAATATTTTATTTATTTGTAGAAATACAATGTTGCATTTCTATCATGTCTTATTGCTGAGTGCTGCTATAGCTAATCCTGTATCAGGAATACTAAGTGCATCTGCTTCTATTGCTTCGTAGTTCTATTTCCCAGGACTTCTAATTTTGAAGAGACAAGATCATTGTTGGGTTACTGGAGCTCAATGGATCAGGACCCTCCCAGAGGGCAAGCAGGCGGCTCTCTTTAATGCAGACTGCAGGCTTTTCCTCCTGGGGACACTCTAGTCCTAGGGGAGATGCCCCAGCTCACCCCAGAACCACCCCAGGGGCAGAAGAGCTCTGTGACGCCTGAGAAGAGAAGGGAATGACCTCATGACACTAAGTTTATTTTGCTCACAGTAAAACTGCCTCAGGCTCAGACTAGCACGGGCAGAATTCTGTGATCATCAAGACCGCTTAGCCAAAATTAGTATTTCTTTATAAAAAGCTAGAAAGCTCGAACCTGCCTATCTCCAAGAGTAAGGCAGATCTACTTCCCAACAGTGCATGAGCACAAGGGCGCCTCTGCCAGCCTCTTACTCCTCACTTCCTTTCCGCCGGGTGTGCTCATCAGCTAATTTCACACAACACAGTGTCAGGGACAGATCAGGCTAGGAGGGGTCCGTGTGCCCTTTGTGAGGCAACTCTCGGGATGACCCTCTCTCTGTGTAAGACAGAGCTATTGAAACAAGACTTTATATAGCTCGGCATCAAGTTTTAAATCGTTGCAGGAAGGACTCAGTAAGGAGACATACCAGTCTTTCTGGAGAGAGAGATCGATGAGCGGTAGAGACAAGTTGGCCAGAAATTCTTTCATTCAATGAGATACATTGTGTGAAACCCTGGTGCCAGCTTAACTGCTGGTCCTAAAGGAAGGGAGCAGTCTCTATAATCAATTGGAAGTGGAACATGGCCAAAGCCAAGAAAGGGAGGATGGAGACAATGCTGATGGATTATTTAGAGAATGTTTAATATTGCCAGAAGATAAAATGACAGATGAAGTTGATTGAATAAACCTTTCAAACTTAGAAAGACATTCAAAGTATTTGGGGTCCCAAGTGCTCTATAATAGATCTTAGGGAAGAAAAGCAACATGAATCAAAATAGGATGCAATAAAATAAAAATGGGCATCGGATTCAATTAAAAGTATTAAAACATACACAGCAGAAAATCCTCTGCAGTATAATCAATGTATTATTGTTACAGTTGTAACTAGGAAGTATACATTTAAGACAAGTTTTTATATTATTTTAGGAACTATAGTAAGTAAATTTTGTTTTCATTTATTTGGCTCTGCAACATTATTACTCTTAAAATTGCAAAATCATAGTTCTTAAAACACCAAAAACATTTAGTTTCATCTTGAGATAAATTTATAAGAAATGGGGAGATACTGAGAACTGAGTTCATGAATCAAGGTACTAATATAAATAAATAATAAATAAATAAATAAATTTTAACTGATGATGATGATGACGACTTAAAGTTCACTTTTAGGAAGAAAGAATAAACTCTGAAATGGTTTTCCACATAAAACAAAGAACCCAATAAATACTGGATAGTTTCTTTGGTGCGAAAAACTCTGATGGTAAATAAGATCCTAATGGTATAAATGACAACATGAAATAGAAAGAAAAGGGCTAAAGGTGTAGGGGAGGCAGGAAGGTCAGGGGAAAGGAAATAAGGGAAAAGAAAAATATATGAGAAAATGAAAAATGGAAAAAAAGTGTGGTGAAGGGAGGGTAGGGGTGAGGGGCAAAAATGAGAACCAAGACCTGTCATGTAAAGGTACAAGATCCCAATGATGAATGTAACTGTACTGTGTACCTAAAATGTACCAAAAAATTCAATGAGAAACAAACAAAACAAAACAAAAATAAAGAACCCACACTACATGTTACCAGTTTTTCAGGAGGATAGTAACTAAAATGATGGACACTTGAATTGCCGGAAATGTCAATATCCAAGGCCACATTGTAATTGCAGCAACAGTTCTTGAGCATCAGCACGATGAATCTTCACTGAGTGTCTACCAGTGTAAGCACAATATAAAAGGCCCTTCTCTATTACTGTCCACCTCAAGAGATAACGTCTTGCTATGAGGTCACAATTTTTCCCATGACTGAAGAGCTACCTCGTATTCTAGTTTCTAATCACGACTGCACACGATAAACAGAAGCAAAAGCCCCAAGCAGAACCAGAGTCAAAAGGCCAAGGGAACTGGATCCCTACAGTGACTAGGAAGTCCTGGGAAGGGCAGGGAGAGAAGATGAGGTGTTGACAGGGATTCCAAAGTGTGTTAATCAGCTTTCTGTTACTCTAACAAATACCAGAGATGAACAACAGCAATCCTACTTGTTGTCCTAAATTTTTTTTCACTCTCTAAGATGCACAGCTATTACCTTATTTTCTTTGTTGTCTTAGGTTGAAATATGCTGAAATATATACTGCCCTATAAAAAGTTTCTGAAAATGACTCAATCTTGATGTCCATTTTTGGCATATGACTCCCACAACCACCCGTGACACAGTCAGCACGTATTTTTCACAAATTATTCTTTTAACAAGGGAATTTAATGCCTTATCACAGTGGTTTCTAAATCTTAACCGGAGATCAGAAGGCGGTTTGTCAAATAAAATAACTACCAACATGTCTGGGCCTAAGACCTGTCGTTAGCTTCAAACCTGTTCATATAAACCTCAGAACCTGTTAATTTGATATTATAAAAATCCAACAGATCTTCTGTCACCTTCTAACAGATTATAACCGTGACATTGCTTGTAATTATCCTAAAGAAACTTCAATTACTTCTTTAAAATAACATCTAGCTCATATAGGAACTTGCTTTCAACCCCCATAAGCTGTGCAGTGTCATTTTTTGAGAGACCAATACCCAGAAGATAATGAGCACAGGCTCCTCCCTCCTCATCTCCCACGACTAGTCTCTGACTGTCCATTATTTGTTCTAGGCTCCACATTTCTAAGAAGAAACATTTTCCATTTCCCCAAATCCTCACTCACAGAAATGGAATGAAACTGTGAAGCAGACAAGGAAGGTGCACTCACCGTTGTGCAGCTGCTCCCCCGGAAGGGGTCAAAGATGGCGTGGAAGAACATCATGGTGTGAAGGAACTATGAGGAATGTGAAGTGGGCAGGGGCTTTCTTACTCGGTCTCTAATACCCTAACCCTAACCTTAACTCAAACCCTAGGGGTCAATATCAGTCTGGCAGTGTCTGAGCTGACACACAGAATGTTTGGATCCCCAAACCCATTCCGGCCAGGAACCTGAGAACACCAAGTCGATATGGGGATTCCTCTAAAATAAATGCCAAACACACCCACTCTAACTCACTTTCACTACCATTCTCCAAATGACTACCATGTGGCAGCCACCAATAGTTCTCACATGACAGGAACCCTATCTGTTCACTGCCTTTCTAGACACGAAAAACCCATTTGATAATTTTTCTATTAGATGCATAATGAACTTCAACCTCTCACCCTGACCTATAAGGGTTTTGAATGATCAGGGCACAGCCTACTTCACCAAATTCAACTCAGACCCTCATCTTTCTTGAGATCATTCAGTCTTTTCTGCCCTCGTGTCTTGAACATCCCTCCGCTCTGCCTGGAATGCTTACATACCACACTACCCTTTCAAGGGCTGTGTCCTGAAACTTCTCAGGTGTTCACACAGATGTTGCCTCCGTGGAAAGGAGCTTCTTTCTAAACGAACCTCTTCCTCTTTTGATTCTGCAGAAATGGTCCAGTGACTACCTCCTCATATGAGTATACGGTTAGTATTTTTTATCATTCCTTCTCTATCTGGACAGTAAGTCTCACATAGCCAAGCACACTGTAGAGTATAAATAATTGCTGGATGAATCATCTATTATCCCTTAGTACATATTATTGCAGATTAGATTCCCTACACATTCTGAGCCTCCATTTGCCACTATTTTGAGTGTCTGCTTTGCCAAGCGTCCTGTCAAAACATAGTTCTAGAAAGCGGGCACTGGGAAGACATTGTTCTTATGGGTTATTTCTCTAGAAACTTGTGTCAGGGAGAAAAACGGATGTCGCAGGCCAAAGTCATTTATTACTGCAGTGACTTTGGGCTACAGAGCAGTCCCAGAGGGACTTAGGTATCCACAAAATCCGCTATTACATAAAAATAAATATTTTTCTTATCTTCACTCTTTAGATTTATTCTCAGTTGCTTTGAAAGTGGTCTCTTTAAACTTACTCTGCTAACATAATACATAAATCTGACCATACAACTCACTTGAACACAAATTGGAGAAATGGAAATGTCAGCCTGGCATAAGGCATTCTCCAGTGTAACACATAACCTTCTAAGGACAAACACTCAAATCATTTTCCCCTAATTACCGATTTCATATGAGCTGAAACCAGTCTTGATTGCTACATGCTTGTGCAATTAGAGAAGCAGCTATCCTTCCTCTGGTTTCATCAAAGACTACCTGTCTCGAAGTAAAATAAGTCAGTAAATTAATTTAGACAACACTTTAAACATAACCCTTACTGATGTCACAATTGATTTATTAAATTAAAATGTCAAGGTGATTAAAAATGAAATTATGGTAGGCCATATTAGGCATTTTGGGGTTTGCAGGCCAGTTTTTGGAGCCAGATTTTCTTGCCTAAAATAACCTTCACCTCTCTGAACTGCCTGTGAAAATCCTATGCTGGCTCTACACTCCTGTCAAAAGCCCTCTGCGTAGAATTCATTTCCCTCTTCGTTTGTTCCACTGTACACCAGTGCTAGCCTGTTAGATCAAGGAAGATGAAGCCTTTTTCAAATGAACATGAATATCTCAGTGCCTAGTAAAGTTCAATATGAAATGATTAAAGGGTTACAAATAACTTCACATAGTTATTTAGCTGAAGACTCTGCCCGGAAATTGAGTGCAACTTAAAAAACAGCAGGAGTGAAAGGTAAGGTTGTTCTATGAGTCCTAACTTCTCCCTCTAGAACCAACAGCAAGTTGGTCAAGGTCAAAAGTACATACAGTCTCAACCAACTGGTATCTCCTTTCCTCTAATTAATACAGCTCTTGTCCTAATTCCACAGGGCCTCGTTATTGGCCATATGACACTAATGTTAATGTTTTCAGGAAAAAAAAAGAGACAAAGATTGACCATTTCCTTACATATCACAACCATGCTCTGTAAGACCATTGGAGAGATACTTGGCAGAACAAATGTCAGTTTATTCCTCAGCTTTTAGGGAATATAGTCAAATGGAAAAAAACTTTTTAAAATTATATTTTCATGTGTTTTGTGTTGTTTGTGATGAATCTTTTTAAAAAGGAAGATTTCTTGTTAACAATTGCAAATGCCTAGTTCTAAGCAGAGGAAGAAAATACTTTTTCTGACCTATAAACAAACTAATGAGTCAGTGTAAATACGGAAGGAGAGGCTGTGTTAACATTTTCAAACAAAAGTTGGTGCTTGGACCCAGGATCAAGACATTTTACCTAATCACAAAAGTAACTGCTATGGTTTAGATCTAAACTGCTCCCCAAGTGTCCCATAGATTTGGAAGGTGACTGGACGAAGGCGACGCCATGCTGATTGATGTTAGGAGGTGGGGCGTGGTTGGAGGCTGGAACTGGTAGTGAATGTTCTTGTCCCACGGGCCTCCTTGCTCTCTTTCCTTCTTGGCTACCATGATGTGAGAAGGCAGCTTTCCTTCCTCAGACCCTTCCACCACATCTTTCTGTCTTGGAGCCAGCAGACTGCAAACTTAATTCTCTAAAAACCATAAGCCAAAACAACCTCTCCTCCTTTAAATTGTTGGTGGTGTGGATATTTTCTTCCAGTCAAAGCAAAGTGACTATGCTAGTAACAGAGAGTCAGAGTAATACCTGTACTTACAAACTATGTCTCAAGTTGCTTAACATGCATATAGGTATGCTCCATCACCTTGGGGAGAGCCAGGACTGCAATGTCATTTATAAATGATAGAGAAATAGCCACTGAGCATTGAGCATGCAGCTATTTCACTGCATGTGTTAATACTTTATCTCAGCTGCTACACAAAATAACACTGCATCAATTCCATTTTGTGGTTAGGAACCCGTGACTCTTCTATGAATGACAATTCCTATGACTCTGGAGGTAGTAACTGGTGGAGCTAACTAAAACAAAAATCCTCATGTTTTCCAAACCACAACTGCTAGAAAGACTGGTTTACTCAAGATGCATGCATAGAAATTCATTATTTAAGCCCTTTATCAATTAAAGTATACTAGTTATCAGGACAAAGTTAGAAAACAGAGTTATTACCACTCTACAGTCGGACATCAATAAGAAATAAAAGGGTAAGGAAATTTTATACATGATTTAAAACCTTAGAGATACTATTCAATCTAAAAAATACTAAATTATAGCAAAGAAAACATCATTAGAAAGTAAAATTTTAGGACCTCACTAACATCATCTTTCAGGTTATTACTAAGGTTATTTCTCAAGGCTAAGACGTTCAGATAATACCTGATTTACTTTTAAAATCTTGATTAATTAGGTAAGTAGATTCTAACTCATTTTTCTGAGGAAACCATTCTTTCCTCACTCTAAAGATAGCACTCTGAAGGCAGCTATCAATTGTGGTAACCTCTGGCTGCAGGCCTGGGTTTGTGAACTGCTGAGCTGTCTGTGGTACTCTAGCCTCCCACTGGCCACTGTGGCCAGAAATGGTGACAACTCATTGGGAGTTGACCCCTGGGATTTTTCTAGGTCAGTTAATCGTGGGTTCTGAGAATATAAGCCATGGTTGTGGCTGATGGCCATGAATCCACTGTCAAAGGAATAGCCTGGCTTGATAAATAAGCAAATCCACAGAGAAGAGTGGGGAAAGTGGGAGGGAAGAGAGAGGGAGAGAGAAGAAGAGGGAAAAGGAGACAGAAGGAGGGAGGGAGGGAGAGAAACAGACGGAGCGGTGGAGAGGAGGGGGAGCAGGGTTAGAGAATGAAGGAGTAGAAAAGAGGAGGTATAGTTAGGACATTTAAAAAGACACACAGACTCAATCCGGATATGAGGATATCTATATATCCCCATGTAGTAAACTAAAATCAAAATAAATCAAAGATCTAAATGTTAAAACATAAGCACTTAATCTGCTGGAAGACAAAATATGTACAACTCTTAAAGACAGAGGTATAGGCAAGGACCTTTTGAACAGAATCCCAATGGCACAAGAAAGAATAACAAGCATCAACAAATGGGACCATATCAAATTAAAGAGCTTCTGCATAGCAAGGAAACAACCAACAGAGTGAAGTGACAGCCTAAAGAATGGAAATTTGCCAGCTATTTCTTGGACAGAAGGATAACATTTAGAACATGTAAAGAACTAAAAAAATATATTCCCCCATACGGAAAAGATCCAATCAAAAAAATGAATAACCAAAACGAATGGATATTTCTCAGAAGAGTAAGTACGAATGGCCAAAATACATGAAACAGTATTCAACACTGTTGTCTATTAGAGATATGCAAATTAAGATGATACTGAAATACCAACATCTGCCAGAAAGAACGGCTATCATCAAAAAATCTAATAAAAACCAATGATGGCAAGGGTGATGGGCTGAAGAAATTTTTCTACATTATTGGTGGAAAGGTAAATTAGTATAACCACTATGGAAATCAGTGTAAGACTCCTCAAAAAAGTAAAAACAGAAACTCCATTTGACCCAACTATCTCTCTTCTAGATATCTTCCCAAAGGAGTTAGTATCAGGATATTACAGGGCTATATGTATGTATGCCCATGTTTATAGCAGCTTGATTTATAATAGCCAGATCTTGGAAACAGTATTTACATCCATCAGCAGATGAATGGAGAAGGGAAATGTGGAATTTATACACAATGGGGTACTACTCTGCTACAAGGAAAGATAAATTTGAGGCACTTGTGTGTAAACGGATGCAACTTGAGAACCCAATGCAAATGAGCGATACACACAGACTAAATGATTAAATGGTTCCTCTTATTAGAGAATATAAAGAGCAAAATAGAAGATAAATAGGAAGTAGGGAGAAGTTCAAATAATTCCCCAAATTACCTGTTCTGTTTTCAAAAATATTTTAACACATATGCTAATTTGTTTCATTTAACCTATTAGTACATTTTAGGTGTAGAAAATAAAGTTTTGTGCTATTATCTGTTTGTTTCTTCTTTATAAGAATCATTTTGGCTATGTCTTATACTCTGAGTAACCACTTTGAAGATAATGATACATAGTGTATGAACTATTGTTTTCTAATTATTTCATTATGAAATTGTTTTTTTTTTCACAAAAAAATATACGCAGAGCTGTGTGGAACAGTCCTGTAACCCCCACCACTGAGGCGCCTGAAGTAGGAAGACAGAAGCTCAAAGCTAGCCTGAGCAACTTAGTGAGAACTTGCCTCAAAATTATAAAATAAAGGGGGACCTGGGAATTGTAGTAGAGTGCTCTTGGTTTTAATCTTCAATAGTACAAAAAAGGAAAAAAAAAAAAAAAACAAAGAGAGACGTAGACCAGTCTGCCAAACCCTAACCCACAGACTGCAGGAAGAATTCTGCACTAGGTCCTTCCCTGGGTAAGCTCCACTTACATCCTGCTGTGGTGTGACTGGCTAAGTGTCTCTTTTTGCTTAAGGTATTTGGAGCAGGTATTTTATTACCTGCACTCAGCAAGTTAAGTTCTATGAGTAAATACGTTAATTACTTCCGTAGGGTAAGTTCTTATTTCTATATTCGTATCAAAGACAACGATGTCACAGGTCAGATTAGGGAAAGCAGTGTGGACAAGTGACAACTGATGGCTCTCTCAGAAACGAAGACATTGAACAACTCATTGGGAAATAAAAACTGACTGGCAAACAGTAAAAATGTATAAAACACAAACACTGCACACATACTGTTCAGCAGTACAAGATTAGCTATTCTACAAAATATGCTGCTGATACATATTACAGATGTACAGAGGATGGAGATAAACAAGTTGGGGACAGCACCCTATATTAAGTATTTATAATTCTAGTTGAGGTTCTACTCACACGACAGTAACCGAATGGGAAGCTTTACACTCTGAACCGAGCACATCCTCATTTCCCCTGGATGTCCTGGGGCCTTCGGCGCATCCTTCAAGTACCCTTCTGGCTGTTACAGAACACACAGTACCAAGACCAAGCCAACAAAGTTGTGCATTTAGACAGCCAGCAAAGCTCTCGGTCTCATCTAATGCTTTGCTATTCTGACATTGCTAAATTTTGAAGAAGGGACCCCATATTTTTGTTTTACACTCTTCCCCAGAACCTATGTAGCTGGTCTTATGCTGCAAACCCTTCACACCAAGAATCTTGCTTTTCTGCAGTCTATTATTTACCAAGAGGCATGATAGATGCTGGCAGGGGAAGAACAGAGAAGCAGTCTCACGTGACACATGTTCCTCTTTAGTATTTTATTAAAAGCAAATGATTTGGTAAAATTAGAAGTCTGCAGTGAAGAGCACTCACATATTCTGCCAATTCACAGTACTGCCAAAATGAAAGGTCACCAAGCTTGAGTCCAAAAGCCATAGCATATATCTAAAACATGACAAGCACAGGACTGTAGAGTATAAATAATTGCTGGATGAATCATCTATTATCCCTTAGTACATATTATTGCAGATTAGATTCCCTACACATTCTGAGCCTCCATTTGCCACTATTTTGAGTGTCTGCTTTGCCAAGCGTCCTGTCAAAACATAGTTCTAGAAAGCGGGCACTGGGAAGACATTGTTCTTATGGGTTATTTCTCTAGAAACTTGTGTCAGGGAGAAAAACGGATGTCGCAGGCCAAAGTCATTTATTACTGCAGTGACTTTGGGCGACAGAGCAGTCCCAGAGGGACTTAGGTATCCACAAAATCCGCTATTACATAAAAATAAATATTTTTCTTATCTTCACTCTTTAGATTTATTCTCAGTTGCTTTGAAAGTGGTCTCTTTAAACTTACTCTGCTAACATAATACATAAATCTGACCATACAACTCACTTGAACACAAATTGGAGAAATGGAAATGTCAGCCTGGCATAAGGCATTCTCCAGTGTAACACATAACCTTCTAAGGACAAACACTCAAATCATTTTCCCCTAATTACCGATTTCATATGAGCTGAAACCAGTCTTGATTGCTACATGCTTGTGCAATTAGAGAAGCAGCTATCCTTCCTCTGGTTTCATCAAAGACTACCTGTCTCGAAGTAAAATAAGTCAGTAAATTAATTTAGACAACACTTTAAACATAACCCTTACTGATGTCACAATTGATTTATTAAATTAAAATGTCAAGGTGATTAAAAATGAAATTATGGTAGGCCATATTAGGCATTTTGGGGTTTGCAGGCCAGTTTTTGGAGCCAGATTTTCTTGCCTAAAATAACCTTCACCTCTCTGAACTGCCTGTGAAAATCCTATGCTGGCTCTACACTCCTGTCAAAAGCCCTCTGCGTAGAATTCATTTCCCTCTTCGTTTGTTCCACTGTACACCAGTGCTAGCCTGTTAGATCAAGGAAGATGAAGCCTTTTTCAAATGAACATGAATATCTCAGTGCCTAGTAAAGTTCAATATGAAATGATTAAAGGGTTACAAATAACTTCACATAGTTATTTAGCTGAAGACTCTGCCCGGAAATTGAGTGCAACTTAAAAAACAGCAGGAGTGAAAGGTAAGGTTGTTCTATGAGTCCTAACTTCTCCCTCTAGAACCAACAGCAAGTTGGTCAAGGTCAAAAGTACATACAGTCTCAACCAACTGGTATCTCCTTTCCTCTAATTAATACAGCTCTTGTCCTAATTCCACAGGGCCTCGTTATTGGCCATATGACACTAATGTTAATGTTTTCAGGAAAAAAAAAGAGACAAAGATTGACCATTTCCTTACATATCACAACCATGCTCTGTAAGACCATTGGAGAGATACTTGGCAGAACAAATGTCAGTTTATTCCTCAGCTTTTAGGGAATATAGTCAAATGGAAAAAAACTTTTTAAAATTATATTTTCATGTGTTTTGTGTTGTTTGTGATGAATCTTTTTAAAAAGGAAGATTTCTTGTTAACAATTGCAAATGCCTAGTTCTAAGCAGAGGAAGAAAATACTTTTTCTGACCTATAAACAAACTAATGAGTCAGTGTAAATACGGAAGGAGAGGCTGTGTTAACATTTTCAAACAAAAGTTGGTGCTTGGACCCAGGATCAAGACATTTTACCTAATCACAAAAGTAACTGCTATGGTTTAGATCTAAACTGCTCCCCAAGTGTCCCATAGATTTGGAAGGTGACTGGACGAAGGCGACGCCATGCTGATTGATGTTAGGAGGTGGGGCGTGGTTGGAGGCTGGAACTGGTAGTGAATGTTCTTGTCCCACGGGCCTCCTTGCTCTCTTTCCTTCTTGGCTACCATGATGTGAGAAGGCAGCTTTCCTTCCTCAGACCCTTCCACCACATCTTTCTGTCTTGGAGCCAGCAGACTGCAAACTTAATTCTCCACTTGATCTTAGCCAAAAGGCCGAGAAGCGATGCAAACTTAATTCTCTAAAAACCATAAGCCAAAACAACCTCTCCTCCTTTAAATTGTTGGTGGTGTGGATATTTTCTTCCAGTCAAAGCAAAGTGACTATGCTAGTAACAGAGAGTCAGAGTAATACCTGTACTTACAAACTATGTCTCAAGTTGCTTAACATGCATATAGGTATGCTCCATCACCTTGGGGAGAGCCAGGACTGCAATGTCATTTATAAATGATAGAGAAATAGCCACTGAGCATTGAGCATGCAGCTATTTCACTGCATGTGTTAATACTTTATCTCAGCTGCTACACAAAATAACACTGCATCAATTCCATTTTGTGGTTAGGAACCCGTGACTCTTCTATGAATGACAATTCCTATGACTCTGGAGGTAGTAACTGGTGGAGCTAACTAAAACAAAAATCCTCATGTTTTCCAAACCACAACTGCTAGAAAGACTGGTTTACTCAAGATGCATGCATAGAAATTCATTATTTAAGCCCTTTATCAATTAAAGTATACTAGTTATCAGGACAAAGTTAGAAAACAGAGTTATTACCACTCTACAGTCGGACATCAATAAGAAATAAAAGGGTAAGGAAATTTTATACATGATTTAAAACCTTAGAGATACTATTCAATCTAAAAAATACTAAATTATAGCAAAGAAAACATCATTAGAAAGTAAAATTTTAGGACCTCACTAACATCATCTTTCAGGTTATTACTAAGGTTATTTCTCAAGGCTAAGACGTTCAGATAATACCTGATTTACTTTTAAAATCTTGATTAATTAGGTAAGTAGATTCTAACTCATTTTTCTGAGGAAACCATTCTTTCCTCACTCTAAAGATAGCACTCTGAAGGCAGCTATCAATTGTGGTAACCTCTGGCTGCAGGCCTGGGTTTGTGAACTGCTGAGCTGTCTGTGGTACTCTAGCCTCCCACTGGCCACTGTGGCCAGAAATGGTGACAACTCATTGGGAGTTGACCCCTGGGATTTTTCTAGGTCAGTTAATCGTGGGTTCTGAGAATATAAGCCATGGTTGTGGCTGATGGCCATGAATCCACTGTCAAAGGAATAGCCTGGCTTGATAAATAAGCAAATCCACAGAGAAGAGTGGGGAAAGTGGGAGGGAAGAGAGAGGGAGAGAGAAGAAGAGGGAAAAGGAGACAGAAGGAGGGAGGGAGGGAGAGAAACAGACGGAGCGGTGGAGAGGAGGGGGAGCAGGGTTAGAGAATGAAGGAGTAGAAAAGAGGAGGTATAGTTAGGACATTTAAAAAGACACACAGACTCAATCCGGATATGAGGATATCTATATATCCCCATGTAGTAAACTAAAATCAAAATAAATCAAAGATCTAAATGTTAAAACATAAGCACTTAATCTGCTGGAAGACAAAATATGTACAACTCTTAAAGACAGAGGTATAGGCAAGGACCTTTTGAACAGAATCCCAATGGCACAAGAAAGAATAACAAGCATCAACAAATGGGACCATATCAAATTAAAGAGCTTCTGCATAGCAAGGAAACAACCAACAGAGTGAAGTGACAGCCTAAAGAATGGAAATTTGCCAGCTATTTCTTGGACAGAAGGATAACATTTAGAACATGTAAAGAACTAAAAAAATATATTCCCCCATACGGAAAAGATCCAATCAAAAAAATGAATAACCAAAACGAATGGATATTTCTCAGAAGAGTAAGTACGAATGGCCAAAATACATGAAACAGTATTCAACACTGTTGTCTATTAGAGATATGCAAATTAAGATGATACTGAAATACCAACATCTGCCAGAAAGAACGGCTATCATCAAAAAATCTAATAAAAACCAATGATGGCAAGGGTGATGGGCTGAAGAAATTTTTCTACATTATTGGTGGAAAGGTAAATTAGTATAACCACTATGGAAATCAGTGTAAGACTCCTCAAAAAAGTAAAAACAGAAACTCCATTTGACCCAACTATCTCTCTTCTAGATATCTTCCCAAAGGAGTTAGTATCAGGATATTACAGGGCTATATGTATGTATGCCCATGTTTATAGCAGCTTGATTTATAATAGCCAGATCTTGGAAACAGTATTTACATCCATCAGCAGATGAATGGAGAAGGGAAATGTGGAATTTATACACAATGGGGTACTACTCTGCTACAAGGAAAGATAAATTTGAGGCACTTGTGTGTAAACGGATGCAACTTGAGAACCCAATGCAAATGAGCGATACACACAGACTAAATGATTAAATGGTTCCTCTTATTAGAGAATATAAAGAGCAAAATAGAAGATAAATAGGAAGTAGGGAGAAGTTCAAATAATTCCCCAAATTACCTGTTCTGTTTTCAAAAATATTTTAACACATATGCTAATTTGTTTCATTTAACCTATTAGTACATTTTAGGTGTAGAAAATAAAGTTTTGTGCTATTATCTGTTTGTTTCTTCTTTATAAGAATCATTTTGGCTATGTCTTATACTCTGAGTAACCACTTTGAAGATAATGATACATAGTGTATGAACTATTGTTTTCTAATTATTTCATTATGAAATTGTTTTTTTTTTCACAAAAAAATATACGCAGAGCTGTGTGGAACAGTCCTGTAACCCCCACCACTGAGGCGCCTGAAGTAGGAAGACAGAAGCTCAAAGCTAGCCTGAGCAACTTAGTGAGAACTTGCCTCAAAATTATAAAATAAAGGGGGACCTGGGAATTGTAGTAGAGTGCTCTTGGTTTTAATCTTCAATAGTACAAAAAAGGAAAAAAAAAAAAAAAAACAAAGAGAGACGTAGACCAGTCTGCCAAACCCTAACCCACAGACTGCAGGAAGAATTCTGCACTAGGTCCTTCCCTGGGTAAGCTCCACTTACATCCTGCTGTGGTGTGACTGGCTAAGTGTCTCTTTTTGCTTAAGGTATTTGGAGCAGGTATTTTATTACCTGCACTCAGCAAGTTAAGTTCTATGAGTAAATACGTTAATTACTTCCGTAGGGTAAGTTCTTATTTCTATATTCGTATCAAAGACAACGATGTCACAGGTCAGATTAGGGAAAGCAGTGTGGACAAGTGACAACTGATGGCTCTCTCAGAAACGAAGACATTGAACAACTCATTGGGAAATAAAAACTGACTGGCAAACAGTAAAAATGTATAAAACACAAACACTGCACACATACTGTTCAGCAGTACAAGATTAGCTATTCTACAAAATATGCTGCTGATACATATTACAGATGTACAGAGGATGGAGATAAACAAGTTGGGGACAGCACCCTATATTAAGTATTTATAATTCTAGTTGAGGTTCTACTCACACGACAGTAACCGAATGGGAAGCTTTACACTCTGAACCGAGCACATCCTCATTTCCCCTGGATGTCCTGGGGCCTTCGGCGCATCCTTCAAGTACCCTTCTGGCTGTTACAGAACACACAGTACCAAGACCAAGCCAACAAAGTTGTGCATTTAGACAGCCAGCAAAGCTCTCGGTCTCATCTAATGCTTTGCTATTCTGACATTGCTAAATTTTGAAGAAGGGACCCCATATTTTTGTTTTACACTCTTCCCCAGAACCTATGCAGCTGGTCTTATGCTGCAAACCCTTCACACCAAGAATCTTGCTTTTCTGCAGTCTATTATTTACCAAGAGGCATGATAGATGCTGGCAGGGGAAGAACAGAGAAGCAGTCTCACGTGACACATGTTCCTCTTTAGTATTTTATTAAAAGCAAATGATTTGGTAAAATTAGAAGTCTGCAGTGAAGAGCACTCACATATTCTGCCAATTCACAGTACTGCCAAAATGAAAGGTCACCAAGCTTGAGTCCAAAAGCCATAGCATATATCTAAAACATGACAAGCACAGGATAAAGCATAAAGGAAGGATCTGGCTGATGTTAGGAAATAGTTAGAAAGTGAAGAAAAGCTCATTTGGGGGATGTGAGATGCATACAATACCGTAAGAGGATTGTTGATGGTAATGTTGCCTAGCTACACAAATCTCTCGCGTGAAGCACATGTTGGACAGAGACTACGCGCACTTAGGCAGCTGTACATTCGAATCAGTCTCAGTGTTTTCTCCCAGAGGCATCTCATAGTTTTTAATGCTCTGTATGGGAACAGGAGAGCAATGATGAGAGTTTCTACTTTTACCCTTGGTGTGTGTGCCTTGTGCTGTGACACGCTCACTTACCTAATCTGTATTGAGACAGCCGTTCTTGTGCTCAGTCCTGTCTTGTTGATGCCTAAACCTCACTGTTTCCCTTCTCCTTTAGCGCTCTGATCCCAGGTATAATGTAGAAAATTGTGCAACATGAAATACTACTGTTTCCATTTTGAACTTTAGTGCAAATGGTTTCAGATCCTTTTCCAGGAAAACAAGTTTAGGTTAGAAGGGAAGTTGGACCCAATGTGCTATGATTACAAAGCTCCTTCTTTAAAAATTAAAAAAAAAAATTCTTTTTTTACAATTTTCTAAACTGAGTACGTCTTATTTTGGTAAAAATCACTCAACATATGGCTGAATGTGAGGGAAAGAATAATGATTGCTCATTTTTTGGCAGTTATCTCTCCTACCTATAGTAATGATAGTTGAGTACAATCTCAAACTTTATGTTAAAGCCTAGTGATGTCTTCGATCCCTGGTACCAAAAAAACAAACACCTAGTGACGTCTTTTGAGGCAGAAGAAATCCATCGTGTTGAGGGTGATATTTAGAGTGATTTCTTTGTAGTCAAACTGCTCTTTTGTCCTATCTGCTATGCACCAATATAATTTCTTCTATGACAAATCCAGAGAAGCTAAGAAATTATAGTCATTCACTGCATCACACTTCTGTCAACAATGGACTGCGTATGTGACAGTGGACCCATAAGATGTCATCACTGATGTGTAGCCATCTAATGAAACATACTCTGTCATGCACACACTACCGTGAAATCACCTCGCAATGCACTTCTCAGAATGCATCCTCATCATGAAGAGAGGGGTGGCTGTAACGAAACCAGGGAGCAAAAGTCTGGCCAGTGTCTGCTGAGTAAATGCTAGCAATTAATTTAGTCTAATCTAAGAAGATAACAAAATCTAGGTAAACAGAGTTTTATAGGTAAGCAGACCAAAAGAAACGACAATAAACAGAAAAATGGAATTTTATGGTAGCGATGAGCCAAGTCCCTCAAGGTTTAAATTTTCTAAAGATCTAAAGCAAAGTCCTTGCTAGTAAAGGAAGTGCAGTAACGGGTTTAGCATTAGGGTTTGCTTTAGAGTCTGGATTATGTTGCCTTTTCATTTCCCTACCAGAGTCTGGTATTTGGGGAGACTGCCCCGGAGGGATAGCTTTCTTTGTGACTTAATATTTGTTTCAGCGGAATGTTTATAATCAGAGACATTATTCCACATATTTAAGAGAAAAATTTCTCTTTCATTCTGCAAAGATTTATTGTAAGAAATGTGATGCTATTCCACAAGAATATTTAAAAATTATTCTCTGTGTTTCTTGGAGATATCTGGGTGAAATGTTGATATGAATGGTAACCATATCACTTGAATTGAGTGAAAACAAACACAAAACTATTCCTCTTACCTTTGCAGTCTTTGCTGTCCATTTTTAGAGGTGGATGGCTTTAGCATTCCAGCAAGATGGATCAACATTTCTTATGTGGTTCATGTTTTTGTGGTTTCCTCATGACAGAAGTCGTTTTACCAGACAGTGGTCTTGGAAAACCACCCCATCTCTAGCTATTCTCTGTTGCATCACAGCCATAACTGATTCTTCTCATTCAAACTCCAAATGGTGCTAAATGTCAGCACCTTCTTTGACTTGCTACCCGAGGGTGAGGGCCATCTAATTTTTGTTCAGGCTATAAAAGTTGGCAGCCCCAGCAGAGTCACACCTAATAAAATACCTGTTTTGCAAATGCCATTGTGCAAATGAAAATACCTACCTCTCTTGTAGGATAAGTTTATTCTCTTTCTTCCAAAAGTCTTTAAAGTCAGAGCTGAATTCATGCCAGATACTGAAGAAAACATTTGGGGACACCTCCTTCTCTCCAATTTTTGGTTTCATGAAGAAATAGGCTGTAGTCTCCAAAAAGCTGTCAAAGTATGCACACACAACATAAAAGCTATGATTACTTTCCAATATGGGATATTCTTTCTCCATTCAAATGTTGATTTCATACATGCACAATTATTATTATCAAGAGGATTCTAAGTCTTCAGGTACGAACAGTACTTCTTTATGGGTTTATGCCAGAGTTTCAGATACAGAGAGCTGCAGCTGAACAGAATTCTCTATTTACTGACAAATACCCCAATCCAATTCCATTTTCAATGAACAGATATGTGTTCGACACATTTTAGAATGGACCTGTAGTCAAGTTGAGACATATTATAACTGGTGGACCTGTATTTTTTTTCTAAACTCTAAAAAGAAAACATATCACTCATTTGTCCCCAAACTAATATGTGTTCTACTTTTATATTATATTGTTTGCATGCTATTGTCTTCCTATATAGATTAGGAAGGGAGTGTGCTGTGGTAAGCAAGATTCCTAACAGACACTGAAAAAGTCAGTGCTACCATTGACCAGATACCAATATGGCAGCCAGCACTGTGACAGGAAGCTGACATCAGAGTCAGTCTTTGGAAGGTGCAATTCAGTGGCTGCAATATATTTGAGCTACATGGGGCTCAGGGGTCCCAACAAGACTGTTTGACAAAGAACATACAACAAGTAAATGACGGGCTTAAAATGTAACAAAGTCCCATGAATAATGCCCTGAAAAGGTCCCTGCCAACAGTTGACAATGCCAGCCCCAATGGCTGATCAGAGCAAGGCCAGAGATGTTGCATACAGGAATGCCATGCAAACAATCCTTGTCCTTTCCATTTTACTTTGGCCTAAGGCCCAAACTATTTCTGCTACACAAAGCTTAATCTGATTTACCCTAAAGTAACAACTTCTCCGGCAACTTGATTTTGCTCAATGATTAAAAAATACATACACACAGTAATACATATCTCTGTATTCAGCTCCTCATAAAGCTTATTCCAAATCTCTACTATGAAAAGTAATACAAAAAATTAAAAAACATGACCTTTATGGTAAGTTTGTTCAAAAGGTAAACGAGATTGAACACCACACATGAAAATTTAAGAGCTACCCCAAATATGGGTTACCAATGTGTGACTAATCTACTCTATTTTTAAACTCTCTTTGTGACTATCTCTGAGCAACAAAATTCTTAGGATCACCAGTTTTGAGATCCTAAGAGATGAAATGCTAATTTGATCACATTTGAGGGTCTCAGGAATTATGTTTCTCCCTAGTTGGCCTACCAGAAAAAACTGATATCACATAGTCACTTAATCCTGAAAGGTGGGCTGGGAAGTGAGTAGAGCATTTGAGAACTTGGAGGCCATGAGCAATGGTAATGACATTAGCATGTGTCTGTAGAATGTGCTGATAGTGTTAGAACTGTCACTTATGCCCAGGAAGCATAAATGGTCTAGGATATATCTAGAACATATTTTATTAAAACTGATAAAGTATACATATGTATCCTCCTGGGAAAACTGGTCATTTTCCCTATATGCTAGAAGGGCATTTGTGACCAGCTAGGCTGGAATTAAGCATCAAATCCTTCAATTGTTCATTTATTCTTTTTCATAACTTCTCTGATACTTGGACTTCATCAAATTGACTGTTACATTGCAAACCTTGTCTTTCAACAGACATATCAGAGCTGTAATAGCTGGTTCATCTGTTCAGCAGTCTTGAAACATTCTGAAAGTTTTATTACAAAGAATACTGCATAAAGGTAAGAATATAATGTTTAGAATGCAAAAATGTGGAGTATTGAGTCCTGACCCTAGGACTCGTAACAGGAGCAAGCCAACATCATTATGTTTTGACTTCTCACCAGGGTAAAACAGAGACTATCAAAAATTTGTTTTAAAGTTCATTGGGACGATAATTTCCAAAGCATGAGTTGAGTGTTCACACATAAATGTATTTATATTGCACACTATTTTACATAAAAATGTTATATATTTATAATGCGTGTTAAATAAATGTATCTTCTAATGATTTTTTTAAAATACCTAATTCTACTGAAGCTGATTTACTAATACTCATGTGATCATGTTCCTTGAAAACATTTTTTAGTTACTGATATGCACAGGAGCTTCTGATACTAATAATTGCTTTAATTATTAAGTAACATTTTCTTGGCTGTGTCCTAACATTCATAACTTTAGGCAGGGAACTTAACTTCTGAGCCTTAATTTATTTATGTATAGGTAGGAAAAAAGGTTGCCATTAATGAAAAGGACCTTGCCAGTTATAAAACAAAACAGCAGGATATGCATTAATTTTATAAGAGGCAAAAAATTTCCACTAAAATGCAGCTATTGTAAAATTTTACAAATCTGTGAACAAATGAGTATCCAACAGTGCTTTAAAGTCAGTGTGAAATTGACTAATGTCCTGAGTCTCAATAAAAAGAAACAAATTCATAGCTACTTCTTTGGAAGGGATTAGGGTAAAGGAACAAGTGTCAATTGAGAATATGACACAGAGAGCAAAGGAAGATGTACACAGGCACAAGGTAACCAATTTTCCCACAACCCCCCAGAAAACACGTAAGTAGGGGCAAACCACTGACAGCATAAAACCCATGTGCTAATATCATCAGCTAGGAGGAAGCAGCAGGTAGCACCAGAGGGACCCTGTAAACACAGAATTCCCAACCCCCAAACAGGTATTCCTGAAAAATGTCAGGATCGACCTGAAAACTCCAAGTGAAGGAGTCTTACAAACTCTAATTCCTGGAATAGGAGAAAGGATCTATATAAATTAAAATTGAAAGGCCTGGGGGAAGTCTGGGATATCTAGAACATTTAGCCCTAACCAAGAAAAACTCCCTTCTGTAGCAAAGCTCTACAGCTTTGTTAGGATAACTCAAATGGTGAAGGATAAACTCAAGATAAAGGAAATAGCAGATGTTGGTATACTGAAGTGGGAAAACCTCAGAGTATGAGGTCTTTTTTTTTTTTTTTAAACACTGCACAAACGCAAAAAAATAGGAGATTCCAAAGTAGTGAATCTGGGAAGTATCTTTAGGCAGCTCTTCATTCTAAGAACTCTGTAAAACTAATTTCATACAAAACTGAGCAAGAGAAAAATCACTGCAGTGGAAAAAGGTATTCCTTTTAGACACTGAGCATAACAGAGTCCACATGTTCTATACCACACAAAGTAAATATCAAGGTAACTATTACCAGACCCTCATTTCATTATGAATAAACACCAAAACATCAAGAAGACATAATGATCCTTAATCTATATGCACCTAATAAAAGCATTTCAAAATATATGAAACAAGCAAAGCAAAAATAAAACAAGCACAAGCAGATATTTCTAACAATGCTATATTAGTAATTAACAGAACTAGATAAAAATATTACTAAAGATATAGAATGTCTGAATATAACTGTCAACAAACTGACCTAACTAAAAGTTGTAGAACATTGTAGTCGATGGTAGAATTTACCACAGCACAGAAAACATCCATCAACATGGACCATATGTTGAGTTATAAAAAAAGTCTCAATCAGTTTCAAAGGACAAATTATCCAGAGTATGTACTCTGTCTACAGTGGCAAAAAATTATGAAACAAAAAAAAGAACATCTACAGAATCTCCAATTTGAAAATTTAGAGAAACTATTATGAATGATACATGCATCAAAAAATCAGAAAATATTTCAAACATAATAAAATTAAACAAAATATCAAAATGTGTGAGATGCAGATAAAACAGTTCTTAGAGAGAAACGTATGTTTTTAAATGTCTATATTAGAAAATCAGTGATGTAGTTGTTCATTCCAGAAGAGGAACTTAAATTCAACTGTGGAGAAAAAAATGAAATGATTTTTTAAAAAAGCATAAAACAAAGAAAAACTGAACTGTATTGAAGTAAGATCAGAAGTTGATTTATTTAAAATTTTAATAAAATATGTAAGTTACTAAGCCTAATAAATAAGAAAAGAAAGAACATAGAAATTACTAATACTAGAGATGAAAACAGTTACTAAGGATTATACAGGTTTAAAATGATACTGTGATGATGTTATAAGTAGCTTCATGCCAATAGATTTAAGGCTATAAGTGAAATCCACAAATTCTTCATCAGTAAAAGTTTTAAAACTGACAAATGAGGTAGAAAATATAACTAGCTCCATATATAGGAAATTTAAATTATATTTAATCAATTACTTTTAAGAAGTATGACATTTATTTTGAGCTTATAATCAAAATTATCTCTATCCTCCAAATATTTTTGCTTCAAATTGTTTCCCATAAATTAATGATCATTTGATATAGAAATTTATGCTAACACTTTTAGAAAACTAAGGAGGGGGGTGCATTCCTCAACTTATTTTATGAGGCCAGCATTATCCTGATTTTGACACTAGAATCTGCAAAAGATATTGTAAAACAAAATAAATTTATAGACCAATATCCTCCATGAGCATAAGCAAAATAGTTGTCAATAAAACATTCACAAATCAAATATGGTACTTGACATTTTAACCCTGCAATTTAACAAGAATGTTTGCTCTTTTCAATTCTATTCAACATTGTACTAAAATCTGAAATCTCCAGCCAGTGAACAGGCAAAAAACAACAAAAAAAGACAGGCTGGAAATAAAATTATTGCTATGTTTATACACACATTACATGTTTGTATATATAGAAAATTATATAAAAACTATAAACAAAAACCCCCTTTTAGAATTAATAAGTGAATTTATGAGAACTAAATAATTTAATATATAGATACTGTAAACTTCAAGGCAAATATGAAAAGATCAAGTGCATTTCTATGAAACTATAACTACTGGAGAAACAATGTAATTTTACATTACCACCACAAAACATAAATTAACTAACAAGAAATCAAACAGAAATTTGTAAAAACTACAACATATCATTGAGAAAAATGAAAGAAAGCCTAAAGTGTAAGTGAAAACTATAATATATTCCTACATTAGAAGATTCACCATTGTCTCTCTAGATTCAAAGCAATCCTGATAAAAAGGATTTATTTTTGTTTTTGTTTTTGTGTTTTAAGTAATTGTGAGGGTTAAACTGGATTATCAACTTGACTGGCTTTACAGCCAACCAGTGGATTAGGAAAGCACACTTCTCGGTATGTCTGGGTAGGTCACAGGAGCTTGATCTTGGGTAATATATCTGGTCCCTGGCCTCTTCCTCTAGCACTGTTATCCTGCTTTGTTTCAGGTTGGCATGAGAAGAGTGGCATTCCTCTGCCAAGCCCTTTCACCATGATGTTCCTGCTTTAGAGCCAGGTGACCATGGAGTAAACACTCTGAAATTGTGAAATCAAATAACCATCTCCTCCTTTAAACTGTAGATGTCTGGCATTTTTTTTTCCAGCAATAGAAAAGATGACTATTAGAGAAAATTGGTATGAGAGAAATAGGGTTGTTGCTATAACTGTACCCGACAACAAGGTTCAGAAGCCTTTGGAGCTGTTTTGCAGGAGAATGCAGAAACAACTAATTAGTGTATGCAGGCCCCAATAAGTGATTCTTGCTGGAGCTCATCAGGATACTGATGAGAATGTGGAAAGTAAAAGTTGGGTTCATATTTCTATTAGGAAGGAGGCTTTGATTAGGACACGGAGGCCAGACATGTTACCCTCTTGGAAAAGTCTTGCCTACATTTGCACATGTCCTGAGTCTTTGTGGGAGGCTGAATTTAAGGGTGGTGGAATGAATAACTGATCTGATGGGGTAAATTTCAAGGGAGCCCAATGTTCAGGTTGTGACATTAGTACTTCTGGCTGCCTTTGCTAGATGCAGAATGAGAATAGGAAGCAAAACTTAGAGCAGAAATCCTTGAGATTTAAATTTGGGCTGCAAGAGAAGCATGTATATAGTAAGTAGGTATATAGTCAAAGAAGTGGTAGTTGCTAAAGAAAACACTAATGTTAAAAAGAAATGAAGTATTCTGAACTAAGACAAGGAGAAAGATTCCTTAAGATTATCTTAGGAATCAGCAAGACCCTGTGAATTACAGTTTCAAGAGTGTAAAACTGTAAAACTGTAAATCATTCATTTGAGAAGAGAACCTTGGACCCCTGCTTGAATAGGGATGCTGAGGAAATTAGTCGTCTGTGAATCATTTCACCATTATCAGCTATTCAGGCATCCAGAGGCTGCTACAGCAATGGTCCAAGATGCCCTGGCTATTGCTCAAGCTGGTGAGAGATCTTGGTGTCATCACATCAGTTGTTAAGGCTTACAAAAGTTGTGTTATCAGGCAGACTTCCACCATTTTTAAAGGAAAGCCTAGGATCCTTAGGTAACAGGGCCCCAAGAAGAGATATGCCTGAAGCTGTGGCAATGAAGTCAAAGGTGTAATGGAGACCCCAGAAAGGTGGAGATACCAGAAATGTAGAATGTTTGCGAAGCAAAGCCAAAGGAAGCAAGTGCAGCCACTCTAAGAGAGAAGCTATGTGGGTTGTAACAAGAAAGGCCACAGGTGTGGCCTGTAGTAGTTTGGAACTACTACCAACCCAAGTAGTTTGGAGCTCATGTTTTACCATAGTGTACTTCAGATGCTGGACATGAAGCTCTGAGACTTAATGTTTTCCTGGCTAGAATTTGGTATTGCCTTGGTCTGATTCTTTTCTATTCCCTTATTTCGCCTTTTGGAATAATGTTTACCCTGTACCATTATATGTTGGGATTAAATAACCTGCTTTTAAAATTTTACAGAGATTTCTTGCTAAGAGTTTGCTCTGAATGTCAGAGAAAAATTTGACTTGGACTTCTTAGAAATGCTAGAAATGTTGAGACTTGGAGAGTAGCATTAGGCATTTTGGGTTGTATGCACGATAAATATATCACGTTAGGTGAAATTATGACTTTGTGTTTATTTGGAGATTAAGTATGTTTTGAGTAGATATGTTTGGGTGTCAAGAAACAAGGGGCTGGAATGTGGTAGTTAAGCTAGGATATCAACTTTGTTCATTTTAGAGTTGCCCTGGGTATTAGGCACACTTCTAATGTATGTCTGAATAGGTCATGAGGGAAAGACCTTGGATATTATATCTGCCCCCCCGGGCCCTTCCCCCTGTGGTACGCTTACCCTGCCCTGCTTCATGGCTACCATAAGATGAGGAGTACTCCTTTGCCAAATTCTTCTGCCTAGGAGCTAGCTTACCACAGACTGAATCTTCTGAAACCATGTGTCAAATAAACATCTCCTTTTATTTGCGACTGTGTAGTATTTTTTTTTTAACCAGTGAGAAAAACTGACTAACATAGAAGTTTATACTGATTCTAGACTTTATGTGGGAATTTAAAACATCTAAAATAGTCCCAAAGCATTTTTATTAAAAAAATGAAGTTGAAAGATTTATACTATCTACCTTCTACAGTTCTAAAACTGTATTAATCAACAGATTACCATTTGTGTTTGGATCTTCAAAGAGACTAACATACATGAAGTCATTTGATTTTTGACAAACATAGCAAGTTGATTAAATGCAGAAAAAGACTTTACCAAATCATGAGAGAACAACTCAATATTTGTATAGAAAAAAAAATCCTCATTCAATTCAAGTAATCTAATGTAAAAGGCAGACACAAAGCCTTAATATAAATAAAAAATAAAAATAATTCAAGACATAAAAAAACTCAGAAATGAGGTGGTAAGAGGACTTAGTAAAGAACTTGACATTAAAAAAATAATTGTACACATAAAGTCTGGACTAGAAGTAACATGACAGTTAATAAGAACAATTCATAATATCTTAAGGGAAAAAGAAACAAAGAATACTCTAAAAAATCAAGGGAAAAAAAAGAAAAAAAGATTTGACAGAAAGTTACACATATAGAAGACAATAAATTCTTACATGTGTACTATGAAAGTCCCCAGAAAAAAGCTGATTCCAAATGTGGAGACAGTAGAGTAATGGCTATCAGGGGTCAAGGAGGCTAGGAATATTAGGAAAGGTTAGTCAAAGGGTACAAAGTTAAGTAAGAGAAATAAGTTCCCTTTCAACACCACTGTAGGGTGACTATAGTCAATAAATTAGGGTTATTAAATTTTGTTTATTTAAAAATAGTTACAAGAGGATTTTGAATGTTATCACTACAAAGAAATGATAAATTTTTGAAGCAGCTGATATGTTAACTAACTTGATTTGATCATCATGTTATATTTCAAAAGTATGTACACTTTCTTGTACACAAATAATAGACTGAGAAAGAAATTAAGGCAACGATTCCTTTCATAATAGCATAAAACAATGAAATGTCTAGGAATCCATCTAACAAAGGAAGCAAAAGACCTCTACACTGAAAACTGCAGCATTCTGAAAAAAGAGACTGAAGAGGATATACGAAAAAGGAAAGACATCCCTTGGTACTGGGTAGGAAGAACCAACACAGTGATAGTGGCCAAACTTCCAAAACTGTCATACAGGTTCAATGCAATCCCAATTGAAATTTCAATAGTATATTTCAAAGAACTAGAGAAAACAATCCAAAAATTCATTTGGAAACAGAACAGACCTAGAATAGCAAAAGCAATTCTAGGCAACAGAGACACAACAGCGGGTATCACAATTCCCAACTTGAAACTATACTACAAAGCCACTGTGATAAAAACAGCATGATACTAGCAAAGAAACAGACGCCAAAATTAGTGGAATTGATTGGAAAATACAGAAACAACTCCAGATGTACGCAGCTAACTCATCTTTGATAAAAGAGCCAACCATCCTCAGTGGAGGACAGATAGCCTCTTGAATAAACTGCATTGAAAAAACTGGATTTCAACCTGCCAAAGATTAAAATTAGACCCTTATCTTTCACCATTCACTAAACTAAAATCCACATGGATTAAAGACTTTAATATTAAAACAGAAACACTAAACTTGCTGGAAGATAAGTTAGGTAGAACTCTCAAAGACAATGGCATAGGAAAAGACTTTGTGAACAAATCCTCAGTAGCAAGGGAACTAGCACAAAGAATCAACAACTGGGATCTCATCTTACTAAAAAGCTTTTGCATTGCAAGAGAAACCACCAACAGAGTTGAGACAACTTACAATGTAGGAAAAAAATTTTTAACATCTGTTCCTCAGACAAAGGTGTATTATCTAGAATATATAAAGAACTCAAAAATATAAAATCCCCCAAATATAAAGACCCGTTTCAAAAATCATCTGAAATGAACCAACACTTCTCAGACAAAGAAGTAAAAGGAGCAAATAAATATTCAACATCACTGGTCATTCAAAAGATGCAGATGAAAACAACTCTGAGACGCCATCTCACCCCAAAAAGAATGGTTGCTATCAAGAAATCAACCAATAACAAATGCTGAACTTGGAAACAGCCCATTTGCCCATCAGTTGGAAACTGGATAAAGATGTGGTTTTCTATAAAATGGAACACTACTCAGCCATAAAGAATGAGAAATTAGATTCATTCATAGGAAAATGGATACATTTTGAGGATATATGCCTAAGTGAAATAAATAAGTCACACATGTGTAAATACCAAATAATTTCTCTGGTGTGAAAAATCTATAATAGTACATAAGATCCTAATGAGATAATTAGTAATGTGAAATAGGAAGAAAAGGGCTAAAGGTGTAGGGAAAGTGGGAAGAGTAGGGTAAAGGTAATCAGGGAAAAGAAAAAATATGAGAAAATGAAAAAGTGGAAATAAAGTGTTTGTAAATGGGGAGGAGATGAGGGGGTGAAGGGAGGGCAGGGACAAGGGGAAAAAATGAGAACCAAGACCTGTCATGTAAAGGTACAAGATCCCAACAATGAATGTAACTGTACTGTATACCTAAAATGTACCAATAAACTCAATTAAAACTTAAAAAAAATGCTGGTGGGGCTGTGGGGAGAAAGGAACCCTTCTTCATTGTAGGCAGGAGTGCAGACTGGTGCAACCACTGTGGAAATTAATATGGAGATAAACAAGTAGGATTAGAAGTCCCATTTGACCCAGCTACCACTCTCCTGGGTATCTTTCCAAAAGAATTAAAAGAATCATTCCACAGTGATATATGCACACCCATGTTTACAGCGGCACAGTTTGTAATAGCTAAAACTTGGAAACAGCCCAAGTGACCATCAACTGGAGAATGAATAAAGAAGATGTAGTTTTTCTATAAAATGGAGTACTAATCAGCCATAAAGAATGAGAAACTCGAGTCATTTATAGCTAAATTGATGCATATCAAGGCCACAGTCTTAAGTGAAATAAATAGGACACACATGTGCAAATACCAAATAATTTTTCTGGTGTGAAAAACTATAATAGTACACAAGATTCTAATGGGATAATTAATAGTGTGAAATAGGAAGAAAAGGATAAAGGTGGAGGGAAAGTGGGAAGGGTAGGGGAAAGGAAAGAAGGGAAAAGAAAAAATATGAGAAAATGAAAATATGGAAACAAAGCTTTTGTAAATAGGGAAGGGTGGAGGGGGGTGAAGGGAGGGCGGAGGTATGGAAAAAAAATAAAATCCAAGATAAGTCATGTAAAGGTACAAGATCCCAATGATGAATCTAACTGTACTGTATAAAAAGTACCAATAAACTTAATGAAAGAAAAATTATGTACAGTTATTATGTGTAAATTAAAAAAGAAAAAGTTCACCCAGAGTAGCCAACCAAAGCAATGAAACAATGCATATTAAAAATATGATTCAAAATTTCAGCTAGATAAGGGGAGTAAATTTTAAAAAGATTTATTGTGCAACATGATGACTCCAGTCGGTAACTATGAACTGCATTCTTAAAGACTGAGATTAGAGATTAGATTAGATGAGATTAGATTTCAAGTGTTCTTGGTGCAACGAAGTTAGGTTTGTTCTTTTTAATCATATCCATTACCTCAAGCATATGAGTATGTGAGGTAATGCATGTTAATTAGCTTGATTTAGCCATTCCAAAATTTACATATTTCAAAACAATTTGCTGTACACAGAAATTATATACAATTTTTGTCAGTAAAGAAACAAATCATAATTACAATTGCAGAAATCTTTCCTGAAATAAAAAAACTGAAACTATATTGGGTACAACAATAGCTACCGCTGAGACATATCCTAGTACAACTTCTGTACTTACAAAGAAAAAGAAAAAATCCTTTGATCATCATGTAGATAGACCAAGTTCATTATAAAGAAGAGAATTTTACAATCATATATTTCCACATATAGATAATGAAGTGGCCTATTTACAACATTAAAAACAAATTGTGAACCAAGTATTTAAAATTCAACTAAATGTACTTTCCATTATAAAGGTCACAGGAAAACTTTTCAGTATGAAATAATTCAAGGAATATTATTTTCATTGTCGTTACTCAGAAATTCCCTAAAGAACAGGCTTCAGAAAAAAGAAAAATGGCAGGAGAGACATGGAATTAGCATATCAAGATTCTCAGCATGATAAAGGGACATAGAATATCAAATAACAGCTAAGAATAAATTCCCAGTACTAGTATGAACTTATATTGTATTCTAATTCTAGTTCTGTCCACTGTCAAGTCTTGTCACAACTACAAAAACAACAGGAGACTTATTGTCTCTAAAGCTCATTCCAAACAGTAGACCCAGAAACGTTTGAAGAAATAGTTCAAACAAGGTGTAAGGAAAAATGTACAAAATGCACCTAGCATGTCTGATAGAAAACAGAAGAGTCACGTCAAAAAAAGTAAACGTAAAGATGGAACATTTCGTATACCAATGAGAACATTAACTATAAAGGACTGACACACATCAACCGTATTTAATTCCATGAAGTCATTACAATGTTTAAAAGAACTTGTTCACTGTTGGGGGATGCTAGAAATACACCTAATTATTTTGAGAATTAATAAACTGATGTAAAGAATCATACATTTCCTTTTCAGTGGGTACTGGGGATTGAACTTATGACGACCTTGCGCTTGCGAGGCAGGTGCAGTGCCACTGAGCTAAATCCCTGGTCCCATACATTTCTTATATGAACTAAACCATAGAATAACTATGTCAAATGAGAGGAAATTTTTCTTTAAGGAAAAAATATTTCACTTAACAACTGGGAAAAATTACCGAAAGGCCACTACTATTTTACAAATTGTACAAGTTAATACATATGGACATTGACCGTGAAAAGTTAGAAATATCACACAAACATCACAGGATTTCTCTTGCTAGAACATAACCACGCCACCCATGACACAATTTTACCAAACTAGTCAGGCTTGAAACTGACTATTTCATAAGTGTTAGCATATAAGAAACACAAGAGAAAAGATCATGGTGAACTACACCACCAACACAGATTCAAGAAAATACATACTATGGAGAATTCCACGGGACAAATGCTATATTTCCTTTAACAACTAAATTTCAAGAGAAATAGCAAGGACATGTGGAGGGCAACTTATTATAGGGACTTTTTACACATATATACTAAAATGTATATGGATAAAAATTAGATGCTTTTGGAGCTGGGGATCTAGCTCAGTTCTGCTGCCTGCCTCACAAGCACAAGGTCCTGAGTTCAATCCCCAGTACAAAAAAAAAAAAAATAGATGTTTTTGGGATTTGCTTAAAAAACACTATGGGAGAGACCAAGAGGGAGAGCGAGAGCATAGATGAAACAAAACTATGAATTGATATCCATTGAAATTAGAGGAAGGGTTATGGGGAAGATCATTTAATTCTTCTATTTACCTTTGCATAATAGTCAGTTTTGACTACCAGTTATTTCCTATCCATGAAAGCATTCACTCTGTCAAGGAGGATATAAAACTTTAAAACTGAACAATTTAGGTGGTCTCTGTTCTGTCACAGACCTAGCAGAAGGAACTATGGCTTTTATTTACTCACACGCCAGCAGGTTGTAACTCTATGCCAGCCATTATACATGGAAGGGTGAAGATAAAAATAAAATTGCTGCACAAAAGCTTTCTTGAAGAACATTGCTACTGAATTTAAAAAGATATGAGTCAAGGTCCAAAACAAGGCCATTTGCCATGTTGTGACCTAGACTGAGGCTGTCAGATGTTCACTGATGCTCAGTTTCTCTATTGTACAGTACAAGTATCAAGAGGGGCAAACCTGTGTATGACCACGTGCATAAAATGATAAACATCTCCCAGTATTTATTCTTCAGCAGCATGAAACATACCTTTAAAAACAAAGGGGGAGTCACTTTTTGATGTGTGGCTCTGGAAAGGATTTTGACTATAAACAAGAACAACAGGGCCAACAAAAGCAACTGGGGCCGAGCAAGCTAGACGTGGGCTGATTTCAAGAATCATTAGATACTGATGTTATTTTTTATTTTCTGATGTCTGATAGAATGCTATTCTAATTCTTTAGGGGAGCACAGGCCATGTAGGCCCTGATGGCCCGTGAGGCCTACACAGCATCTGTGCACACTGTGTCTGCTTCTGTGTCATGTGGACTGGCTCATATTTCTCCAGTGTTTACTTCACAACTGCATACACTGCAGTCCCTGTGTGCTGGATTCCTCTTACAGGAAGCGCAGGCATTTACAACTGTGTGGTCCCTAAATGTTCAGGGCCTGTGTATTAAGCTGGCTTGGATTTTTTGAAATTTTTTTCTCTAAATAGAGGTAAAATATCTGTGCCTAAAAAAATTTGGAACTTGTGATAACTTTTTAGTCATGTAAAATTTAAGGTCTTCGCGCCTCTCCAAATATGATTATTCTAATAAATGGAGAAATGAGCTAAATAAAAGTAGAATTTTGTTTTTAATCAGTGAATGTGTGGAATGTGTCGAAATGTCCCCCCCAAAGCCTCATGCATTTTTTTTGGTACGGAGATCAAACTCGTGAATTTGTGCTTTTGAGGCAGCCAGCAGCACCACTGAGCTAAATCCTGTCCTCATGCAGTATTTGTTGAAGGTAGCGAAATCTGGAAGGTGTGGTGCTAGAATTAAAGGCGTGTGAATTACTAAACCTAGTGATTGGTTTGGCACCACCCTAATCCTGGTAGTCTGAATAAGATGAAGGGAGCAGAAAGACAATGTCAAGGTCCCTTGTTACCTTTGCTACCTTATGTGCACCATAGCGTTTCTCCTCTGTGATGCCTGTTTGTCATCCATACCTCAGAGCCAGCCAATTAAGGACTGAACCTCTACAAACTGCAAGCCAAATAAACCTTTCCCCTTTTAACTTTGGCTGTCAGATATTTTGTCTCAGCAATGATAGAAACTAACATAGTAAATAAAAATGAATGTTTGATACCCTGCTCAGGACCTTGTTTTCTAGTGCCTGGCATTCTTCTGTTACTCTTCTCCTTTATCTGCCTGCAAGGCTCTTCATCCAGGTGTCTATGTGATTGTCTCTCACCTCTCCCAGATGTATGCTCGGGGTTACTCCCTATTGAGGTTCTCATGGAAAGTCAAACTGCAACTCTGGACTCTCCTACACAGTTCTCACTGATTTTTTCCCCCTGCAGTACTCCATGTCATGACAAATGAAAGATATTTTCTATAGTTGTTAACTATCGGTCTCTGTGTTAGTCATCTATCCATCACTAGCAGAAATCAATTTATAAAGAGAAAAGGTTTTCTTGGTTTCAGTCCATGGTTGGCTGGCCCTGTTGCTTTTGGGGCAGGAAGTGTGCAGTGGAGTAAGCTGCTCACCTCATGGAGGCAGAGAAGGAAAGAGTGACCAAGAGGATGGCCTGATTCCAATATTCCTTTGGAGGGCAGGCCGTTAATGACTTAGCTTCCAACTGTGAGGCCCCATATCTTAAGAGTTTTGCCCCTTTCCAGTAATACATTCCCTAACAACTGAACAGTGCCTGGAACATGGAACTTGTTTAATAAATATTAGTTTAAAGAATGATTGTGTCCTGAACAAGTGGCCTAGACCTTTCTGGGAGAAAAATTCTGATTTTTAGAAACTTTGTTAAGACATCTTTTCTTTATAGCCTGAGGTTTAAAAACAAGGGTTTTAGATTTCAATGACCAAGATTTAGTTCTGACTCTGTCCAGATTGGACCTTCTCTGAGCTTTGTTACTTCAGTTTTGCAAGGAAGATGACAGCATTTCCTGCCTAACCAGATCCTTATGAGGATTAAGTAAACTCAAGTGTGTAATGGATTTCATGGGGTTGCCAGGCACACAGTCGGATCTACAAGGGATGGGCATGTCCTTGCTGTAGCACAGCACAGAAGGTTCTCCTTCAGTCTTAGTGGTGTGTTCAGAGTATGACAAGCCCTAGAACTTAGTCTTCATATAGTGTAGGAGATTCCTCTACCCTCACACAATTATAACACATGACATTTATATCAATTAAAACCGATGGCAATATGTCAGTCTACCAGGGGACAGCCAATCAGTGCCAGAGCGGGGGACTTTCTTCCTTTATCTGCTCCTCATTTCATTTATCCTTTTGCTCTGAAGTCACATGAAAGACAAATGATAAAAAAATAACATCTTTTGTCTTGACTCTGTTTCATAAGACTGTTTATTTCATGATGTAGAGTTCGTGTACACACACAGAGATATACACACACACAGACACACACATACACAATCTTCTTGGCACCTATTTCAGACATATCACGGTGAGCAACTAAGCAAGAGAGTTGCTGAAAGGAGTGAATTCATTTAATTCAACCTCCGCTTTTTCCCACCACAAATATAGACATAGCTATCAGCACA
Organism: Fukomys damarensis; assembly: GCF_012274545.1. Classification (NCBI taxonomy): domain Eukaryota; kingdom Metazoa; phylum Chordata; class Mammalia; order Rodentia; family Bathyergidae; genus Fukomys; species Fukomys damarensis. The sequence continues at coordinate 14,554,271 of NW_022900923.1, forward strand.
GCTAATATCATAATTCAAATTTGAGAAGTTATTCTCATGTCTGGTTGGTTCTCTAAGCCCTGTGCAGCCAGTAACAGGTCATTTATTAATTTCCTCTCTCTCAAACACTAATGCCAACAAGCCCTAGGACCAAGTCCTTCCTCCTTAGCTCAACTGCCAAGTAGCCATTCAGGCTATTTTGAGGCACTGTTACAATTATATTGGGTGCAGGTAGACATGAGGTGCCTGGGTAGGCTAGGTCGTTTCTTATGCACATCTATGATCAGACTGGACTTCCACCAAGATGGCAATTCAGTCCTGGTCCAGTCTAAGTGGACCAGGGGGTCTGCCTTCTCTGGTTCTTCAGTGATATTTCTTCTTAATCTCTTCTCATAATAGCATTGTATTCTGGAGTATAATGAAGAGGTCGAGTACTAAATACACTTTATGTGCAGAATAAGAACTACACATACATAACTAAATTTAGTCCATAGAAGCAGAACCAAGAGCATAAAGAATCTTGGTATTAAACACGAGCCCAAGGGAGCAAAAACAGTTTAAGTGACCTGCCAAGGATGATCACTATAAATCTTCCATTGCTTTTGCTTTTTTATTGTGCAATGTTGAATTTTGTAATATTATTCTTCAGAAATAAGCTAAAATCTCAAGAGAAAGATCTATTTTCAGTAAAAGCCTTCCTTCCACAAGTAACTGCAATTTTTGGAACCTTAAATCATGCTCTTAGATTCCACCTCCTTCCCCCACCCCTCATAGGAACTTAAATGAAGTATAACATTTATTGCTCCAGTAAGGAAGAACAAATACCCCTTATCTCTTTACTATAAGGTCATCAATGGGATATTTCTGGTCTTCTAAAAAGGGTATACAAAGTATACTCTTGTGACAACCATTTCATTCCAGATAATGAAAAAAAAAATCAAAGGAATTTAGAATGATAAAAGGAAAAATTGGCATTTCTCATTGAGAACTGAGAAACCAAGCTAACTAAGCCCAGCTCCTTTAGGCTTCACTTTTTTCTTCTGGCACTGGGGTTTGAACTTGAGACCTTTCACTTGTGAGGCAGGAGCGGTACCACTGAGCTAAATCCCCAGCCTCTAAATTGGCATTTCTTTTCTCTTAAAACAAGAAACAAAGGTATATGCACCTTCAGAATAGCTGTGATCTAAAGTAGCCAAATGCTCTTAGAAAAAAAAAATTTTTAAAGGTAGTTCCACACAAGCACAGAAGCAGCTTATACAAAAGATGGAAGAGGAGCTTGAAAATCCATGGAACACATTTTCAGATACAGATTGCCCCTCAGCAGACAATGTATAACGGAACCCTGCAGATTCTAAAGACCAAGCAACAAAGAAAAAAATTTTAAACCTATGAGCTGCACAACTATGATCAACAGTATTAAGGTAGTTCTTTTTTGCCCACCTCTTACAGCTTGTAAATATTCCATATTTTCTTCTCAATTGATCATCATTCTTTCTATCCTCCGAATTCTAAGCACAGAGGAATAAAATCTCATAAAAAACTCACTTTACTAATTTGTGTCATTTTTCAGCCCTCGTTATTCTATATATAACTTCACATTCATCTCTGAGGGGGAAAACAACCTTCACTACCTCTCAGTTAAGACCAAGTTTTCAATCTGCATGGTCTTCACCCCACCAAATAATTCCTTCAGGGAACTTTCAAAACCATTGCTTCCTATTTCCAGTATCTAAAAACCTCTCCTTTTCTATTGACTTCTTCCTTTGATCTTAAAAAAACATTTGCACATTTCTCCATTTAAATATATTCTCTCAGCCATGCAACCTCATGGAAAGTCATTGCTTATGTTTACTTGCTTTATAATTTAATGCTTCTATGTATTTAATTTGTAATCTGGCTCCACAGATCATAGTTCCACTGTTCTTTTTCAGAAGTCTCAAATTTAATCCCAGGACTTCAGCAATTTTCATTCCACATTATTAAATAATCTAATAATTATTATTATGCTCACTTGAGTATGAAAATAAATTATCATCAACAGAGCTATTTTTCTTTAAGATTGAAGCTACAAAAATAGAATTAAATAGATTATTTTCATTTCTCCCTCTACAGAAGTCCAAATTCTGGGAGCTTTCAGTTATTATTTTATGGCCTTAGTTTGAATTAGTTTTAGGTTAACAGAAAACTTAAAAATGAACATGTCCAACCTTTTGGCTTGCCTAGGCCTCACTGAGTGAAGAACTACCTTGGTCTACATATTAAATATATTATTGCTGAATATTAGAACATTTTTTAAACTCCTTATGTTTGTTTTTGTGACATGTTTTTAAAATAGGGCAAATGGCCTGTGGGTTGAAAGTTGGATATACCTGAATTCTATATATCTGTCTCCCACCTCCTGGATATTAGCACCTTATATAACTACAGTGCATTCCTCAAAGCTAGGAAATTAACAATGGTACCCTAAAAAAGGAAAGTGACTCTCTAGGCAGGAGCTACCGCAAACTTTTGTCTGAGTCACACAACATAAACTTCAGCTTGGAGAAATGGACAAGATGGGCACCAGAGTCCTGCATTGGCTGGTCTTGCACAAAGTACTCAACTGACTGGCATCAGCTTTAATTTCTATAAATGCCCTGGGTTGTCTCATAATTATGAAAGAATACAGAAGGGAGAGGAAGAAAACTGACTTATACAAAGTATGCTCTCTGACCACAATGAAATTAAATTAGAAATCAATAAAAGAAAGACAACAGAAATTATCTCTAAGTCATTTAATAAATAATTCCTAAGTCAAAGAAGATATCTCAAGAAAAATAAGAAAGTATTTTGAACCAAAATATATAATAATTTATGCAATATAGATAGGACTTAAATAAAAACTTACAACATTAAATGTTCATATTAGAAAATATAAAAAGCTCTAAAATCAACAGCATAAATTTCTATAGAAAGAATCTTTATTAAGATAAAACAGTGCAATTTAAGCTTAAAGCTAGCAAAAGAGCAGAAATAATAAAACGCAGAGCTGCAATAAAAAATTTAAAATAGTTACACAATTGGAGAAAATCAGAAATAAAAAGCTGGTTCTTCAAATGGATAAATAAAATTGGCAAAATTCTAGCCAAGCTAAGGAAAAATGAGAAAACATACTAACTGCTAACACAAAAAAAGTAAGAAGGGTTATCATTACTTATCATGCAGACATCAAACACGTAATTAAGGGATATTAAGAACCATGCTCATATTATGAATCTATGCTCATTGATTTCATAACTTAACAGAAACAATTTCCTTAAATAGAGAAATGACCAAAACTCACAAGGAATCTGGAGATATGTATATGTGTTAATGATTTAATAACCTTCCAAAAAAAGAAGGCCCAGGTAACCTTCACTACTGAATTCTGCCAAAATGGTAAAGAAGAAACAATATCTACCATCTAGTCTTTTTAAGAAAATTTTAAAAAAAGCTCCTAATGCATTCTACAAATCCAGTATTACTCAAAGACCAAGACACAGACATTTCATTAAAAAAAAAAAAAAACAACAACAACAACAAAAAAAAACTGTAAGCCAACACCTTTCTGGAACATATATGCAAAATTCCATAAAAATTACTAAGTTGAAACTAACATGAGTAAAAACAATTGTACAACATGACCAGAGAAAATTTATTCCAATTATACAAAATAGGTTAAACATCCAAATCAAATAACGAAATCTAATTCACCATATCAAGAAAGAAAAAAAAAATCACAGATGGTTATCAATTAATTCAGGAAAAACCTAGACCCTAATATCATTCATGATCAAAATTCTTGGCAAAGTAGGAATAAAAGAATACATCCTCAACTTGATAAGAAAATCGACAAAAACTTATGGCAAACATCACACTTAATATGGAGACAGAATGCTTTCCCTGTAATATCGGAACTAAGGCTAGGGTGTTCTCTTTTATAGCTCCTTTTCAACATGGTACTGGATTATAGCGAATACCGTAACACCAAATATAAAACAAAACATACACACACACACACACACAAAACAGGAAATAATAGTTATATAAATGAAAAGGAATAAAACTGTTCTTATTTGCAGACTAATGGGCCTATGTAAAAAAATACCAAAATAACTTCTGCAACTAATGAAAAATGTACAAGTATAGTGAGGTTGTGGGAAATTGGTCAATATATTAAAACTCAGTTGTTTTCCTCTATCAGCACTAAACAAATTAATAACACACACACACACACACACACAAAACAGGAAATAATAGTTATATAAATGAAAAGGAATAAAACTGTTCTTATTTGCAGACTAATGGGCCTATGTAAAAAAATACCAAAATAACTTCTGCAACTAATGTGAAATGTACAAGTATAGTGAGGTTGTGGGAAATTGGTCAATATATTAAAACTCAGTTGTTTTCCTCTATCAGCACTAAACAAATTAATAATATAAATATTATATGTAGTGTAATTTAAATTATATATACATATATGGTTTATAAATATAATCAAAATATGATATACTGAGGTATACATCTGACAGAATATATCTAAAATCTGTATGAGGAAAACTATAAAACTGATGAAAGATACTACAAAAAAAACAAAACTATGGACAGATAGGTCATGGATGAAGACTCAATATGGTTAAAGTTTCAGTCCCTCCCAACTTGGTTTGTTGATTCCATACAATTCCAATGAAGTTCCTAACAAGTCAACTGCCTCTCACATTTCTATGGAAAATCAAAAGGTCTGGAGCAGTCAAAAACCACACTGAAAAACAACTAGTTGAGGGACCGACACTACCTGATCTCAAAATTTACCATGAAACCACAATGACCAAGATAGCATGGGACTGGCAGATAACAGACACACAGGTAAGTGAAACAGAACAGCATGCACAGAAGATTCTCACACAAATATAACCAACTGATTTTGGCAAAATATAGCTCAGCGTTAGAGTGCTTCTGGGTTTGAACTCTAGGTCTGCACCCAAAAAGAAAAGAAAAAGAACCTGTCATATATTTTGCAAAAATAAAAAAGACCTAAAATGCTGATCAACAGCTTGTGGAATGATGACAATACAATTCTAAATAACTTGAAGGTTTTATATTATTTGGGAATGGGGCAAAGAAAATGAATAAATGAATATTGTTAATGGTAGTTATTGAAAATAAAAGAAAAAAATGTCTCACTTCTGGGGCAGCTCTGAATCTTCACCAGTTATAGCTCTCAGATTGCCAACAGCAGCAGCTGCTGTACCCTGAAGCGAGCCCCTTCCCTTGCAGAGGGGCCCAGGGTGGCTCTGGGCTAGTAAGCAAGCAAGCACCACAGGTATGCTGATGAAGACCGAATGCCAGGAGAGGAGAGACTCTTCTTAAATGTTACTGGCTCCATGAGTCCCCACTGGCTTTGTCACTTGTTTCCCTCTCCTCTCTGGATGCTGGACCTGCGATCATCTCAGCTTCCTCTGTTGCCTTTCCACTAAGTCTTGTCTTGGCACTTGCTCCTTGAAGAACCCAAACTAAACAACAGGACCACAGGTACTGCGGGAATACCAGCAGTGCAATGGAGTTCCGGGACACTTCACTCACCACCCCATCCATATTCTGGAGTGGAATGGCGGGCAGACTCTGGTATATGGTGGCCATGCAACTGCTACGGTGATCAGCAGTGGGGTCCAGGCAGCCCAGCGGGTATGATGATTCACACTAACTGGCAAGAGCATGAGGAAATGCCACACACACAGTGGAGTTAGCTGACTGCTGCTAAGTTGTACTGACACCCTGCAGAAGGATAATGGAATGACCAGTAAGCAGTTAAAGGCTGCCACCTGGTCTCCTTCATACCTTGGAAAGAGGCAATTATATTCAGGAGGGCAAGGACAGAAACAGTTTAGCAATGAAAACAACGTCTAAAAGCTACAGTTACAGAGAGCCAGAGACACCTCCATGCTTAAAGGAGATCTACTAAAGTGAGAGATGTGCCTGCAAAATCTAGAACAAGAGATAGCAATGTCTAGTTGGTTGCTCCTATGGACTAGAAATCCTTAAGAGTGTGTAGGGGCTTCCCACTCTTCTCGAGAAAGAGCTAGCACTTCTCCTGAGCTAGAACATGTAATAAATGGCCCCTCGGGAGCTGCTCCAGCTCTTCTCTTAGTTTCCAGGACCATAACTGAGGTGACTTCCCAGCAAAACTCAACTTAGGGAAGTGCTGGGTCTGACAAGTAAAACAAAAGATAAGACACCCTGTAAGCTCCAAGAATTAACTGTCATGAATTGAAAGGATTCAGCAAGTACCTCTTCTCTCGCAGGGCTGGAGTAAATGATGACCAATGCAGAGACAAGCAGACGGGCCAGAGATGCCCTGGCAGATGGGAAAGAAGGAATACAGAGACTTTGAACACTAGGCATGCCCACTCATGCGAGTTAAGAAAGCAGAGCACAGGGCTAATCCACAGGAGCTCCCAGAGGCCCCTCTTTTCATCCAGGCCATGCAGAATGCTCTGGTCAGGGTCGCCAGTGCTGCTGAACAAAGCAGAGCGGCAGGCCATGATGTGGATAGGACAAGTACATAGAGCTGGGCTCATTAAAATCTGCCTGAATAATAGGACCCTCAAGGAAAGGGGCCAGGAGGTGAAGCTCAGAACCAAATCCTTAGATCCACAGCTACCATAATAAATGACAAAGCAAGTGGCAGCAAAGGGAGGTTGACTAGCAGGGAGTTATGGAGATGGTTCATACAGCACAACATCCTGGGGCAAGCAGTAAGTATACATCTCCTCCTCAAGCCTTCTCAAACTCCAGCGCTCCCTCTGCTTCTCTGCCACAGTTTCCTGCTTTACATAGTTTCCTGCTACAGAAAAAGGCAAAAATAGAGGCCAGGAGGATGAGGGTGGTTGCTCTGAAAGAAAATCACGGTTCCTTGATCAGTTCTCAGAACTGAGCTGATTTCAGGTCAGAGTGCACTGACTAAAGGGCTAACTCCCCATGAGGAAGGAGCCCAAAATCCTGCAGCATGGACACACTGGAGGGACTCGCCCACTCCTTCCCCAGTGAAACCTGTAGCCACCACGCAGCTGACTATACACACTGGAGAAATACCCAGATATTTTAAGCACTATGGAACACAGGGGCTAAACAGATATTATTATCCAGAGACTCACAGCTGAAACATGCCAGGTCCATTTGTGTGGCAGCTCACAGGGTCAGGCAATAACGAAAACCTGAAGAAGGTATGGCTCATGTACTTTGTCTACGGCTCACCCAGTGCACCCTCTCCATTTCCTGAGCACACAGTTGAGATTCATACACTCAGACAGTAGGAATATGCCTCATAAGGACACAGAAAGATTAAAAATAAAATTATAAAAGTGCTATCACAAATGCTATCCAAAAAGCATGGACATACACTTATTTTGAGAGCAGGTTAGGTAGAAATTTAGGCAAAAAACAGCACCAGAAAAAGCATTCAAAATAGGATTTGTCTCACCAAGAAGACAGAACAACCCTAAATTTGGATATATGAAACCAAAACACTGGAAAAATACACAAAGCAAAAATGTCAGAACTATTAAGAAGAAAGTGACATATTTATCAAGTCAGTCTTTATCTTCTTAGTGACTGTTACATACAAACAGGAAAACATCAGCAAAGATACAGAATATTTGAAGAATTTTATTAAGTCAGTTTAAAATAGTAAACAAGTATAAAGACTAAATCTAACAATGGAATACTGTGTTCAAGCACTACTGCTATAACAGACATATTGGGTTCTTTGGACCCTAAAACAAATCTAAAAATGCAAAGAATTACTCTCATGAAGTAATTTACTTTTCTGTAATCATTATATAACGAAGGGGGGAAAAAAACTTTAGAAATCCCTTACATTTGGAAATGTAAAAACACATTTTATGTATGCAACTGCTGGATCAGTGTCCTGACAGAAAATCCTTATTAAAAGAGGCACTAACATGTATTCTCCAGCAAGAAGAAAAGTCAGTTTGGAAGAAGGGTCTAGGAACAGTGGTAAAAAGAATTCATTAACTATTATTGTCAGTTTAATAAAGCTTTACTTCTTAAATTATTATTGATTTTTGAGCATAAAATGGTGACTAAAGCTTGAGGTAACATAAGGAAACTAGGGCAAAGCACCTTTACATTGTGTAGGAGGACAAGGAAAATAGAAACTGTAGACTTGCTAGATAGCTTACATTTTAAGGGTAACTATAAACATACTGGGAATAAAAATGTAAAAAGTTCCTTGCATCAAAAATAGAGAAGAAGAAAATTACATCTACCATGAGAGAGAAAAAGAAAATAAAAAGGCAAAGGGGGAAAAAAATCAACTGAGCATATACTAAATTGATATATCAAAATATATCAACAATCACAATAAATATACAGGAACTTAAAATATCCATAAAAGAAAGCCTACCAGACTGGGCAGTGAAATGAAAATTCAAATAAATGAGGCTTAACAAAAACAACTTCCAAACCAAAATATCCCAAGAAAATCAAAATAAAGAGATGGAAAATATGTACTAGGGAAAAGAAAGCTAAGGAAAATATACAAAATACACAAAAAGCAAGGCAAAGTATTACTAAGCGATAAAAAGGAACACACACAATGATGAAATGATTTTTTTTTAAAAAAGAGTATTCCATCAACATAAAACCAGATAGATTTAAAGTATATATTTTTAAAAGTTTACAAAATAAAAAATACCACAGTTATAGTGGGTGATTATTATGTACTTTAATTGTACAGATTTGAAATTTATGATTAAGTAGTTTATTTTAAAATACACTATCATTAACATATCCTAGGTTTTTAAAGTGACATTATTTTATGTACTTTTGCTTAAGAAAGCAAAGCAGTCCAACATGAGGAGTCTCAGTAGAAGTCTGCTCTCTCCTAAACACATGCATAAACCAAGATACCAAAGGATTCACATTTAGAAAAGAGAGAGAAAAAAAATTCACTGCACATAGAGAAAGTGAGGAGAGTTACTTATCTCAACTCTGGCACTAGACAGATGAAACAAAATAAAACAAAAAAAGTTCCCTTGAAAATTTGAGTCATAAGCCATGCAGGAATCAGAAAGGTTTTTCATCTGAATTCTCTCTACCAGGCTGACAAACAAACAAGCAGAAACCCTCAACCAAAGCGGAGGATTGAACTTAAACAGGTTTGGGGTTCACAATGCCCTCAACTGATCGACACAAACTCAAATCCTGTGTGGAAGAAGCTGACTTTGTACTTTTTTTTTTTTTTGATACCGGGGATTGAACTCGGGTCCTTGCACTTGCCAGGCAGGCCACCTAACCGCTGAGCTAAATCCCCGGCCCAAGAAGCTGACTTTGAATCAGGTCTGTCTCATTTGTAAGATGCAGTCCATTATAAAATGCATTCCAGTCTCAGACGTTGTTAGGAGAAAATGTGCAAGTGGAAATTGCTAAACCATAGAATCAAAACCTAACACCCTGATTCTTTTTCAGTGAAATATGAATGTAAAGGTAGATTATACCAGATCATAAAGGATATCGCAAAGGCTTTTAAACAGCTGCTATTAGATAAAGTAGGTTTTCTGATTTTAAGGCAATTAATTGGAAATTGATAGAAAAACTATTGAAAAAAACTACACAAGTTACAGCTATAAACATAGAACTTGAAAACAATGAGAAATAAAAATAAATAAATGTTTTTATGCAGCCTACAGAGTCACACAAAAAAAAAGGTTGTAAAAAGAAGGGACTATTAAAGAGTAAAAATGTGTGAAATAGAAAATAACCAACCAAAACATAAAGGAGCAGGGAAATATTTTTTTTTAAAAAAACTAAAATATCTACTTCTTTCAAAGGATTGGTAAAATAAACAAACTTCTTAAAAGACCGACAATGAAATCATAAAAGGAGGCTCAAAAAAGATGTAAGGATAGATGAGGTAAGAAAGATAAGAATGGTTATAAAGAGTAGGAAAGAGAGTGTATAGGGAAGGGGCTACTTTTGTTTACTTTTTTGTTTAAGTAGTTATTTTATGGTAGTGATGAGACAAATGAACGAATTTTAGGTTTAATTTTCAGAAAGATGTAGGTAGCCAGTCCAGTTGTTTTTATATTTAACAGATTTTCCATGTGTCTACCACTACAGAGCTGGAGATGTAACTCAGTAGTAGGGTGTGTATTTCACGTGTACAAAGCCCTGGTACAGTCCCAGTGGCCTTCCGAACAACTTTACTACTATAGGTGGCCTCCACTTTTATATAAAAAAGTTTTCCCCATTAAGACTCAAAATAGACTTCTAAAAGCTCACAAATGCTCTTACTGTCTGCATGAATTCTCACTGACATGAACAATAGCACATATACACAGTAATGATATAAATATCTCATATTTGTATGTTGCCATACAATTACAAAGTATTTTAATGTCTCGCTATTTTATCCTTATATGGCTATTGAGTGGTACAAAGCATAAGAACATAAGAAATAAAGGACAGACTATTATTTGGCAGAATTAAGTAGCAAAACATCTGTACAAACACTGTATTTCATTCATTTTGGCTTTAAGTATCATAAATCAATCCCAGAACTGCTCCATGGACTAATACTCACATAATATTTAACTACAAGGGAAGCTTGAGAAGTCGTTTAACAGGAGTGATATTCTTTCCCTCTATTTCCCCATCTGCAAAGTGGGCACTAAGAATCACCCCACTCATTCATTGTAAGAATTTTGTGAGAACTAGCTGGCTAAAATCTCTAAAGCCCTCCCAGGCCTCACGTAAGACAGGGACACAACAAGTGTAAGAAGATACACTCTTAGATTCTGTGACATTAACAATTTGAAATATATGAACAAGCTCCTAGCTTTGTAGGTAAAAGAACTCATCACAAGCAAGACCACAAAAACTTCATTTTTACCCGAGGTAAATTCAGAGATGTAAGGATAGACAAAGAAAACAATGACAATCAAATAGCATTTAGCATTTTTAAAATGTACTCTCAGTGCTTGGCTACATCTCTGGTTCACTAGCCCAACAATATTCGTAAGATGTTCCTGGCATGTTGAAAGCTGCATAGCACTGTCATCCTGACAAGAATATGCTTTTTTATAAGAATGAGTAAGGAGCCTTATGGAAGCTGTTGAGGGGGAAAACAAGCACGAACATAGAAACATTTACAAGCAAGATGGATTCTTCGTCATTCTGACACTTTTGAAGACATCAATGCAAGTTTTTAATATAAGGAAATATTCCACTTCTAGCCTATATCTACAGGACCTATCTCTTTTGATTTCTGTCCATAAAAAGGGTCACTATGGCCATGCCATTTTAAGGTAATATAAGCAACTGGGTAAGTCTGATAGGTCTCCTGTACTCTATTGCATAGCTTGAAGATGTCCTGTTCCTCAGCTGGTTTTCCCCTTCTTCTTCACTCACAGGAAGTATGTCTTATCTCAGTAGAAATGCAGGATTACACTAGCTGTCCTAAGGCAGTTAAGAGCACCAAGTCTCAGGGGCCAAGCTGCAAGAGCTGAGCTACAACAACATTCCAAGATGGGCCGGTCAACCTGGCAGCACTTGTCCAGGAAGCTCTCCCATTCCTGTGCTCCTTGTAGGAGATTCCAGCCCACTTTTCTTCACTGCTAAGCACACTTGTCTTCTAAACTATCAACCCTTTCATGCCCAACTCCCCTTCTTCTTATACTGGTGTCTGTCCCCATGGATTGCAGTTCCAGAACCACTGGCACTGACTGGCTGTACTATTCTTAAAGTCCTTGGGATCCCGTTTATATCTTCTTTTTCTAATTATGTTTATTGCTATTTTTTAAACAAAAGCATGCCTTTAACTAGACAAAAATCATGTCACCATAATATTTTTTACTAGAGCTTCACATTCCTGGTTCCCTGGACTTTCAAACTCCACAGTTCTTGCCCTGCTGTGCTCCTCTCAACACTTTCCAAGCACGGTTTCCCAGGATTGCTCCACACCTTTTTTTCCTTTGAAATTCCTGACATTACTTATTCAACTGCTTGCATGTAACTTCCAGTAATTAGATCATCATTTTCCTGTGTTTTATGACTACAATAGTTGTCTATACTAAAATGCAGATTCTCTCTCCAGTTAGGGCATTTATCTAGACCCTTGTGGGTAGCAACCAAATGTGTTTTTAACAACAGAGCACACATCTCCCTCTTCTTTTCATCCTGTCTCTCCCCCTCTGTCCCTCCACAAACTTTCGACAAAATCATCTTGCCCTCAAATTTTCCACTTTCTTCTTTTCTTCTGTATACTGCAATACAGCTTCTGACTCAATGACTCAGGTTGAGCCAAAGTTCAAATAAAACAATTTTTGATAAGCACACACATTATCTTCTTTGAGTATGTTGTCTTTAGATATACTTCACAGTTGTTTTGAGTTTTTCTGCTACCTTTGATATTCACCCAGACCTCTCTAATAATTTGTATATTTTTCTCTTTCTTTTCTTCTTGAATTGACTTCTGTGTCATGTGATCCTTTTCCTCCAGCAGCAACTCCGATGTGGCATTTTTCAAGGGTTTGGTCTTCAGCTGCCAAAAATCTGTGAACGTATCTCCTGGAGTCATCAGCTACACTCTCCTACTTTCTGTGTCTGTCTGTCATGACTACATGCAATGCCTTGCCGCCTGCCATGGTACATCCCTGGTTTTCACATTTGAATGAAATACATAGCTTTGCTTTTCTCTTTTCTTTTACTTTACTTTTTTTAAAAGACAGTCTGAGAAGTTGCCTGGGTTGGCCTTAAAATAATACTCAGCACTCCTACATTGCAGGCTTATACAGAACACAAGTGTCTTATCTCCCTCTCACTTTTAGAAACACCATCTAATCCTCACATCAAAACCCCAGAACAGAAACACATGAGACTCAAAACAAAATAAAACAGAAAAAAACCTCGCCCATATGGTAAATAAGAAGGCACACACCATGCCCAAGACATGTACTTTTATATCAGGAACACAGGGAACCTTATATGTTTCATATAAGACTGTCTCTATCCATTAGGAAGAATGCCGCTAGATTTTGTGAAAGGAATTCTGAAGCCTAAGAAAGCATGAAGCAGTGCTTTCTCTTCTGAGGGAAGTTTGGATAACTATCAGCCAAGTGTAAAGAAAGAATAAATTGTGGATGTATGTGTCTGAAAATATTATATTTATATATAACTTTCCTACCTAAAAATTGTGATATAAATACATACATTAAAAGAAGGAAGAGGAAGGTGGGATGGGTAGGGGAAAGGTAATAAGGGAAAAGAAAAAAATGTGTGATAATGAAAAGATGAAAATAAAGTGTTTGTAGATGGGGAGGGGAGGAGGGGGTGAAGGGAGGGCAGGGGTAAGGGGAAAAAATGAGAATCAAGACTTGTCATGTGGAGGTACAAGATCCCAACAATGAATGTAACTGTACTGTATCCCTAAAATGTACCAATAAACTCAATTAAAGCTGAAAGAAATCACATGTATAATTATCATAAGCTAATAGATCATGGCTAAATGAAAAAACAATGAAATAGCAGTATGAGAAATACAGTGCTGAGAAATACAACAAATGACATCAGAGAAAACATTTAAGAGACATGAGAGGGTAGGGAAGGTCAGGACAAGAGGGTGTGAGGGAGGGTGTGTGTGTGTGTGTGTGTGTGTGTGTGTGTGTTTGTATGTGTGTGCGTGTGCATGTGTTTATAAGCCTGTGATATAAACTGACTTATTCTACCATGTTTACACTTAACAGTTTAAAAGAAATAAAAATATAAAGTCAAATGAACTAGAGCAGCAGTATAATGTGTAGAAAAATACATGGATAACAAGAAGCTTGGAAAAACTTTCCTCAACTAATTTGATTACTATGCTTCCTCTGCAATGTTACTCAGAAGACCAAATGACAATGAATCATTTAAGAGTAAGTTAGAGATAAAAATAAACATCCATAGTCTGTGACTGTGATGCTGGCAAAGATTTTCCCCATTTGAAATCCTATAAATATTTCCCAATATGTTCCTCTCATTAAAGTTTCAGTTTTAACATTTATTTCTTAATGCTTTTAAAATTTGGCTGATGATCACAAATAAAAATCCAGAAATCTAGACACACTCTTGTCTTCCAGAAATCCAGATCTACTTCTGGCAGAGAGATATTATGCTACAGTTGATTTTGCCCTTCTGAATCTTAAAATTTTACTTCAATTATTTGAAATTATTTTAATTTTGCTGCTGACATTGATAAGCAATATTTTTGGGTTGTTAGATTTCCCCAATGAGGAGTTTCAGGAAGAAATCCTTACCACTAGTGATTTTGCTTCCGATCTGGCTCCTGAATATTACTATTTTAGGATGGAATTAAATTATTGAAGAAAAAAATGCTAGTGTCTTTCTACATCTATTTTTTAATATCAGCTGATTATATACCATTTCCTTTTCTTCTGACTTATGTACTATTACATGGGAGATAAAGAAATTTCATCTTTTACTCACTATGTGGTAAATTTTACAGTTATACTCACTAAATTTATTTTTCATCAAATCCTAAGCTTTATATCTGGAATAAGCTATCAAGTTGTGGACTTTCACATTTAATTATCTTTTGAATCCAGTGCTTTCTTTGGTCAAAACAGCACTAAAATAAGTAATAATTTACAGATCCTTACTTTTAAAGTATTCTAACATAGAATTACTTAAATATACATTTGCTTACCTTTCTAGTACATTTTGATTAGAGTCGATAAACCCATATTTCAAATAAAGTTGAGGGATTTAGAATATTATGTGAATTTATTCTTATAGAGCCAAAAATAGTAAGATGTAAATCAAAGAAAAAAAAAAAGAAAGGTAAGTCATATGTTTTAAAAGTCTTGAGACCTACATTTCATATCCGTGAGAATTCAAATGAGAAGACCCTTAACAGAATTATCTGAAGCATGTATGCTAACCTACATGGCACTATTTCTTTCCCAAGACATCTCTGAAGGATGTGAAAACCTTTACAAAATGCAAAAGAATCTGTTTACTTTTGGTGAGACGTCACTTTGAGTCATAGGTGTAATATTTAAAACAATCATTTTTAGTTCTACTGTAATGGATCTATATTTTAAGTTTTCTAAGTCAATGAGAAAATTTTTCCATACAGTGTGATAAAATATATAGTGAATGTTTACATTTTTAAAAAATATATTACAGTAGAAGATACATTATCATTAATCCTCCTCAAAATACATCCCTGCACTTCTGGCACACTTGGCCTATCAGTCTGGCCACTTTCTGAAGCAGTTCTGGAAGTCTTCGTTGCCTTGACAAGACGTGATAAAAAATACAGTGAATGCTGTTGCTGAGTACCACCCAACAGAAAGGTGGGCTCCTAAAACTTTACAGCGTGTCCTCTTCCACTTTATTCACTGGATCTGGCAACTGGCAATGTCCGACTGTTCATCGAAGTCAAAATGATGATGAAAGGTCAATGTTTTTAATCAATTTAGCAAACAGAGGCAGCCACAACAGTCCAAACTAAAGATGCTCCCAAAAGAGGGCTTCCAGAACTGCTTTAGAAAGTGTCAAGGACAGTGGGGTAAGTGTGTTTGAAGCCATAGGGAATATTTTGAAGGAGATTAATACCATTGGGTTTTTTTACTATGATTAATTTTTAAAAATTAAACATCCGGTGCATTTTTTTTAATCACCCCTTGTATGCTACCTGTATTCAACCATGCCCAATTATCACTAAATTCTTCAAATGAAAATCAACTTTAGAAAACTGAAGACTAAATTTTAGGCAACCGAACAAGAAAGACACAATATATACCCCTGGATATTCATTTACAACACTCTAGGAAAAACCAGAGAGAAAAGAAGCTGCTATAATGTCTTTATTGCATTATTTTCCTAATTCCCCCTCCTCGATTCACTGAAGTTATCTTCTATCTTCTGTTGTTCTTATTGCCTTTTTCATTCTATGCTCTCTCTCTCTCTCTCTCTCTCTCGCTCTCTAGAACACAGAGCACAGAAAGAACTTGGACTTTACGTGAGACAGGGTCTTCTGGCCTAATTTCCCATATATTTCTTAAATCAACTCTGCAAACCATGTCAAGTATTCCAAATCTCTTTAACGTAATCACAATATCTTTAAGTAGAATAATTTTAATCAATTCATGTGTTTTTCCCACAAAATCCTCATAATTTACTGCTAACAATGTAAAGACTAGAACCACAAACAAACAAAAAAAAAGACTCTAAGTTGTTTTGCAAGGATATATTTTCATAACATTGTAAAATAACCCAGAGATACTTTGGGAACTGTTTTACTGGTTTAAATAGTACACAAATAGGGTTTGCCAATCTTCTGGAAGTAGCAGCAAAATCTACATCAATTCACGATAATCTAGGGTTTTGTGTGCCAGTAATAACCTTTTGCTATAAAAAAAAATCAGTATAGATACAAATTTTCATGCCACAGTATTACCAGGGGAATGAAATGTATTTTCATTGCAAATATGCTAATGTTTCTCCTTGGGAGACTCTGTGACCAAGAATGGGAATGTGGACTTGCTTTCACCCAGATGGTTAGAGGTTGTTTAGGGGTGGAGGAGACAGGGAGGGGTTGTACATAGTGTTGGGTCAGGGAAGGAATTGCTGTTTGAAAGTTGAAAGATGCATACATTTTGAGAGAGGAGAAACTTGTGTGTACTGAACACTTAGCACATGTTTAGTTTTTTTGTTTAATGCAATATTTACATGATTGTATTGAATCCCAATAAATGGAGGAAACTAAGCCTGAAAAGGTTGTGCCCACCATGGACCTAAAAGTCATCACTAACTTCTTTGACAGGCTATGCAGATGCTCCACCTATTGAGAGTAGAATTTTGTGGTTATTTCTTTCCTCCAACTCTGACTTCAAGTCTGCAAAGGCAAATATAGCTATAATTTCCACTGGGCCAAGATTACAACTATACTGTCTTCCAAGACAGGTGATGAGCACATTAGTCAAAAAATTCTGCTACTATCGTTCATCCATGTTTGATGTATGCAATCACAGCAGCCAAAAATGAGTTGAGGCAAGAGTTTCATAATGTAAAATTTCTCACAATGAAAGAAAAATTTCATCTTAAAAAACTGCTCAATATTTTCACCAAATTATGTCTTTGCAAGATAATTACTCTCATAGACCTTGTTATTCCCTTAGTCTTTTCTTCCTCCCCCAAAAGTTAATGTGTTCTTTTTTGAGTTCCTTATACTAACTTAAAAAAATTGTCTCACCCATGGCCCACAGTGGATTAGCCAGAGTTCTTCATGGCTTCTCTGTGTCCAGGAATCCATCCGATCCACTACTTCAAGAGTTCACAATAACACACATACAGAAAATACTGACTGAATAGTGGTGTCTCTGTGACAAGCATCCAACAGGAAGAACACCATTAAAGAACTATACTGTGCTTCCTATATGCCAAGTACTCTTTGGTTTCTTTCAGAAAATAAGTTACCCTTATTTTCAAAATGAGGTGAAAATGGCAGTACAGAGAGCATTTCCATCTGTCTGCCTCATTTCTGCCCCCTTGGAGGTTGCCAACCTCTACCTCCGGTTCTTGCAGCGTCTGAGAACGCTCTGAGGGGTGTAACAATTTAACACAGTTCTTTGTAACCTGTATCTAAAGGAGTACGAAGAACCTTGTAAACCATGTTTGTTTGCTTGTTTCTTCGTTTCAGAAAGGGTGTTTCTATGTAGTTCGTTCTGGTCTCAAAATCACAGTGATCCTTCTGCCTCAGTGTCCTGAGTTCTGGGATTATAGGTGTGTACCATTACACCCAGGGTAAAGCAGATTTCTAATCTGCCTGACGAAATACACATGTAGAAAAATCAGTAACTATTTCACTTTCTATGTTTTCATTCTACTCAGAAAATCTTTCCCTTCCTCTCCTCAGAGTGACCTTTGACTATTTTCATTTAAATAGTCTTTCTGGCATATCTACTATGCTAAACCTCTATTTTCTCAAGTTGTACACCCTAGCAAATCATGTTAGTAAATTAAATACACCTGGTAACTTTAGTGATTAACTTTTATGCTTTTCTACTTTCTGTTTTAAAAATAAAACAAAGAGGGCCAGGGATTTAGCTCAGTGGTGCTGCCGCCTGCCTCACAAGCATAAGGTACCCAGTCAGATCCCCAGTACCCAAAATAAATATATAATTTTTTTAGAAAATTACAAAAACAAAAAATACAAAATAGTGAGCAAAATATTATATCCTTTTTTTTTTCCTCCTCTACATTTCTACACCACATTCATTTTAAGAACACAGTAACTGGGATCCTCAGTAAAAGTATAGTGATTTTAATTATGTTTTTTCTTAGCTGCAAGGGACGAAAGTTTAGAAGTTCTAACCTCTATCAATTTGGAGAAGAACAGAATTTCTAGAGATTAGCCTACTCTAGATTTGATCACATTTTTAACAAGTAGAGTAAAAAGTCGATCTCATACACAAGAAGACTCTCCACTTTTACAGTAATGCTTTTTTAAAAAGTCAAACATTCCTTAGTACATTTTCCCATACAATTGTTAACACAAATTGGAAAAAAACACACTAATATTCTCCGAAGCAAAAAGTGCTGAAATCCTATAAAATGCTCTAAAGCTAACAAGCTAAAATTTCAGGAGACACCACCATCCCAAAATGTTCTTTTTATAAGTGGTTGACAAAGGCCAAGAAACCTGCAAAGGGTGTCATGGACTGTCACGTTGCTGAAGGTCAATGGATTTTGTAAAAATTTACGTAAGACAGCCTCAGAAGAAAACCCATTTGTACAAAGAAATGTCCTACACCTAAAACGTAACCCATGGACTGAAAAGGCACAAAACACAGATTTCTACCATTGAGTCTGGGAAGCCTTCCTCTGGTGGGTCTCCAGACAGTAAATCTTTTGGCAAGATCCATAGTAGTTAACTAAGAAATCCAAATTGGGAAATAACAAATTCCAACTTTGCTTCACTTTATCAATACTGCTAAGGGAATGATGTCATTGTTTGGGGTTTTGCAAAGACATTCCGTGTCACTTCAGTTTTAATACCAGGCTGGAGCCTGCGTGGTCTGCCAGCATAAGCCAGATAAACAAAGACCTGTAGTCTTTCTATTCATCTCCAGATAGTTGTTCAGAGAGATTCTGGAAAATATGCCTATTATGAACTAAACATTTCAGTTTTCATTTTATCCATGTGCCAGAAGTCCATTCCTTGGATAAACACTTTACAAACTGACACTCTAAAAGTCACTAAACATGATAAAGTATGTGTGCATCAGTTCAGGACTGATTAAATATTTTTCTCTTCCATGATGAATGAACAGTTACATTCTATATGAAACCATTGGAACCAACACACCTCTTCCTTCCTTCCTTTTCCCCTTCCTTCTTTATTTTTTTATGGTCTTATTTTGCATGAAATATTAATTTTCCATTTCAACTCATTTGTTACACAATCCTGGCTTTGGTGAAATATCACCTAAGTAATAGTACATGTAGAAATGGTAATTTTTTTAAAATATGTGATTTAAAGTTCTTTTAAAAAGTGCTTTCTTCTATTACTATTTCTTGCTTTTGATTGCTGGTTATTTTCAACTGCCATTCTAATATTGAAATGAAATAGGAGAAAAGAGGGAATTAGTATATTCTCTTTAAGAGTTAAAAGACTCTATGAGAGAATTAATATGCAAAATATGCAGTCAAATGTTCATCATATAATAGGGCTAAAATAAAAAACTTATTACTTCTGTATGATTGTGATAATTTCTACTCTATCCAACAAGATCAGTATGGTCTTATGGTATAATCACAGAATTAAAAGAGTGTGGGGTACAGCCAGTGGTAAAGCACATTACTAGCTGGCACGGGGCCTGAGTTGAATCCCTAGTACCATACATGCACAGAAGGGAGGGAGGTAAGGAGGGAGGAAGGGAGGGAGGAAGGGAAGGGAAGGGAGATAGGGCTAATCTTTCTAGCTCCTTTTGGATCCTGCAGAAGGGAAAGACTTCTATTCAAACATTTTAAAAAAACAAATTGATATAAAACTTCAGAATATATGTATTATATACCATATTATATATTATACATATCCTATTACATATGACAAATGTTTTAATCTCTAAGAAAAAACCCACAAAATCCTAGAAAAATATCCCTTAAA
The DNA here is from genome assembly GCF_012274545.1 of Fukomys damarensis. Classification (NCBI taxonomy): domain Eukaryota; kingdom Metazoa; phylum Chordata; class Mammalia; order Rodentia; family Bathyergidae; genus Fukomys; species Fukomys damarensis. Next base: position 14,574,462 of record NW_022900923.1, read on the forward strand.
ATAGTATCAGTGGTACATACATTTCACTTTGTTTGCCATTTTTCAAAGAGGGTGGGTGTTAAGCATTATACAATTTTAACTTTAATTCTCTTTTCCCAGAATGTCACCTAAATCAACTAATGAGAATACGTTTTCTACTGTAATAGTTAAAATATAATTCATATTTTGCTTGTATTAATTTCTATCAGCTTTACTAATTCCAAAAATAAATTTAATCAGAGCAACAGATAGCTGGAATTGTGTGTTTTTAAAACCTGTCCTTATTTTACTTCAAAAGTCAGAAGATAGGAGTTTTACCCATGGAATTTAAATAACAAAGGAAATACAAAGAAAAATGCATTACACAGTAATAAATATTTTAGTGTGGAGAGGTCTATTTTATAACATCAAGCTTCCTTATTCTTTAAATGTATATAAGGAAATGGTAACTTATTAGGCAAATCCAAATTTTCCATATTCTCCACCCATGAGGTGACATGGATACTAAGTAATTCTGTGAGAAAATAAAAATAATCACATTTTGTCTGGTGATCGTTTTCCACAGTTGAAGAAAGCCATGTATTCTAATTAAAAATAAAATAAAACCAGAAGCTGAAATAAACATACACAGTGGGGACGTAGCCAACATTAACAACATCCTGCTGAAATCCATCTTGTAACACAACATGATAGCTCGGCCCAGTGAAATCATCTGAAGATTAGAATATATTCATCTGATTTTTATTTGAATTTTGGATATGGTTCAAGCCTCATTTGACTCGTCGCCTTCCTTTTTAAGAGAATTGACAAGTTCAAAGTGTTTACTGAAAAGCTATATATTTTATTTTTGTGAAATAGGAGCTCCAAATTCCACTTTTTAGATTAATAGGAAAATGTATGCATAAGTAGAATTAGCACATAAAACCAAGATGCTAACACACAAAATAAGAATAAAGATGTGATTTGTTTCAAAAGCTGTACTAAACCACTGTTTCTTTTGAATATTTTTAGTTATGATATTATAAAATGATCCGAAGAACACATAATATTCTACTATAGTACCAGGACATCAAAACAAAAGAGAATTCCTTTCAGAGCCAATGTGTATACATTTTATGGAACATTTTCACAAGAATAAGCCTTTCTAGGAAGACCTCTTATCAGCCACCCTGGAAGAGTTTAGCCTACTGCAAAGAACAAGGAATTCTATTCTACAGCCAAAGAGAATGGAAAGAGAGACAAAGTTTTCACTCCTTTTATAAATGAAGATGCGAAGGCCCAGGCACTTAAGTGGCTTATCTACTTGTATTTCTAGAGTAGCAGAGGTACACTCAAAACATAGTGAGAATCAGTCCACCACACAACCATGCCTTCTTTCACAGTAATCTTGGTGAGACGAAAGTCCTAAATTAGCTCCAGATCCTTCAGGAAACTTCTTTTTTTGGTACAGAAAAGCTGTGTAGTCACTATATGTGTTAGGGAATTGATCACGTTAAAGTATGCTGTGACGCCGCCTCACAGGCTGCATTCTCCTGGTACATCTTGGCTCCTAAAATGACCTCATGCCCTTATCTCTGGTTTGCCTCCCCACCAAGGCCACAGTGGTCCAGGAAAGTTGAAACCTGCGTCTGCAGGACTGGGCCCATAAAAGCAATCTGGCCTGCGATAGGTTAAAAGTAGCTCACTCCTCATAAATAAGCAATAGCCCACCCCAAACTGATAAAGGGACCTTCCTTTCTTTGTTCTCTCTCTCCTTCTGCTTCTTCTTCCTCCTCTCTCCCTCCCTCTCTCTCTCTCTCTCTCTCTCTGCCTTCCTGCCTCCTGCTCGCCTCCCTACAATAAAGATCTCCTGCCGGACCTCTCGGTGCGTGAGTGGCCTAATTGGGAAGGGGCACCCGAAAGGGCACGCGAACCCCCCTTTCAATATGATCATCCTTTGATCCATAAAGCATCGGATAGACTAACTTAGCAATCACAATGATCTGTAAATGACTCTGAACCATTTCTATGAATCAAAGAATGACAATATGTTGCCAATTTGTCACTAGTTTTCTTGCTACAGGGTACAGAGTAAAAGTAAACCTTTTAAGCATTACTAGCATCGTACAACAAAAACTTTCCTCTGTATTTTCTGTGTCAAGGGCTAACGGAAGGCTGGAAAAGGAAGATCAGCTCGGCTGATGCTGTTTCACTGACTTTGTAAGTATCAGAAAGACTGCATGCAGGAATGCAATATGTAATTTTATTTTAAAGCTTGCTTTCCCACGAGTTGCCCCTGGGTCACAATACCTGATTGTTCAGCCAATGGTTGACCCTAGGGTCAGAGAGGCTTACAACATATATCAATAGGTCTTGACACAGTCGGCTCCCCATCCCAACCTGATACTCATGAGTAGGTGCAGCCTAGCATGCTTAGGCACAGCCTCCCAAACTCTAGTATCTTCTGTGATCCCTGAAGGATCCCTCTCGGCTGTCTTCCTCCCTTGTTCCTTCTGTCAAAATTCTGACTGTCTGGCCATTTTGCTTGTTGCTACTGCATTATGGAACTACAAAGGCCCTCTTCAACTGGTCTTCCCCAAGACCTCCAAGGATAAGGAGCTTGCCTTATAAAGTAATGACAATGAACTTCTTCAATAAAACTTTCCCTAGAGGATAATCAGATTCTCTTTAGAAAGTGTGATGGTTAATTTTATGTGCCAACTTGGCTAGGTTATGATGCCCAGTTCTGGGTCAAAACCAGTGTAGTTGTTGTTGTGAAAGCAGTTTTTAGATGTGATTAATGTAGACTTTAAGAAAAGCAGATTCCCCTTCCTAACATGGCTGGGCCTCATCCAGTCAGCTGAAGCCCTTAGACTGAGGAGGTTCCCACGTAGGAAGGAATTCTGTCTCCAGACTACTTTCAGACTCAAGATTGCAACATCAACTCCTACCGGAATTGCCAGCCTGCCTCACTAATTTTAGACTTGCTAGCTCCTATAGACACATGAGCCAATTTCACAAAATAAATCTTTCACTCTCTCTCAATTTTTCTTTCTCAACATCTCTCGATGTCTCTCTCCAGTGCCTGTTTCCCTTAACCCTCCTCCAAACACACACACGTTTTTCTGCAGAACCACAACTAATGGAGTAAAGGGGAGAAAAGATAATTGAGGCAGAAAAGCAGGGAGATTTCTGCTATACTTTTCTCTGCTCACCCGTGATTGCTAATCTCCATTCTAGAAGCGAAAGTACATTCAGGGGAAGCTCTGCCCTGGATTTTTCTATTGAGAATAGGAATTCAATAGTTTTCTATAATCAAACTCATCAACTTTTATTCTTGCAACAGATTCTTTCTTACATTTGCAGAGTCCAAACCTTATTTGAAAGGGAAGATGCTAGTCTACAGCCATACCATCCTGAACGTGCCTGATTTGATCTGAAAGAGAACATGCTACGCTCTTAACAGTAATTTGGTACTCCATGGGGTTATACATCATTTAAAGTCATACAAATAAAATTTATTTGTTCATTTTGGAATTCAAATATACCATTGTATTGGATTTCTTTTTGTTTTATGCTTGAAAATAAAAAGTAAACAAATAATTTGTTTCTTGAGATGAAATAATACTAAGTATTTCACTAGCCTATCCTGAGAAGATAGGCTATATGAAAAGAAAGCAATTTCTCACCATTTATAGGTCTCTGTCAGTGAAGTTTCCTCTGCTTCCTGGTCAATTTTAGCTGAAAATGAAGAAAAGGATGTGAGACAGATAAATACTTAGACTTTCTCAAGCAAAATATGACGTAATATGAAATTTATTCTATTAATTATAATGCATACTGACCAGGAATTTATTTTAAATTATAAATGACACTGACACATACAATTAAAGTGAGCATATTTAATTTTAATTAAGTTGACACTACTATATCAACACAGATTTAGTATGTTACATAACCAATAAAAACTTTCAAATCCTAATCATATCCTAAGAACAGTCAGACTAACTGAATAAAACACTAATTTCATGTTTACATCAAATGTGTCAGGGTCTAAATGCCAATGATTAGTTCAATTAGTTGAAAACAATTCTGTCAAGCAAAGATGCAAACACCAAGTCAAAAACTAAATAAATGGTAACTAACCTTCCTGAGTTATAGTAAGAACTGTGAACTCTGCTATAGAGCTCTTTGTAACAGTGATCACGAGTAAATAGATCATGATCTGTTCTGAAAGGGGTGGTGGTGGGGTGGGATACCCATTTATTCACTACAATTTTGTATAAATTTCAAAAATGAAATTTTCTTAAAGTTGCATAGGAATCTATCATTTAATAAGTACGGTTTTGTCTTTCAATTTATGTATAAGCATTGTAGAATTTATGTATTACTTCACACACACTCTCACCTGTTTCTTCTACATTATATTTGGTTCGATTCCAAACATATAGTTATTTTAAATAATTCCATCTGAATATTTTGAAATACACACTATTAGATTTTTAAAAGGTAAATTGTGACCTGCTAAATTTATTTCACAGTTGGTGATCCACAGTTTGGAAATCACTGAGTTATAAAGTAAAATGCAAATATATCTGTATTAC